>NC_073707.1:30099442-30408442 GCF_023634085.1 Falco cherrug
CGCTCTTTACGGAGAGCAAGTACTTTGAGTGAAGCAAATTGGTCACTAGACTGTGGTGCCTCCATGATGAATTTGCTCTCTTCTTCCATACATGCTTTTCCTGTAGCATATTCAGGGATGCACGTAGAAATACACTGACAGAATTGCCAAATAAAATATTCATGGAAGGAGGCAGCAAAGTTTGAAAGTATAATGGCTTGGAAAGTATTATAAAAGAGATGTTTAAGAATATCTAGGTATCTTGTGTATTTTGAGAGGAAGCATCAATGTACATTTACTGGTTCAGCATTTCTCTCTAAACAAGCCCTCCATACCAAAGATATTGCCTTGAGAGATGTGTGGAGTAGGTCATAGGCAGGGACAACGTATACATAAGCATCTCTTGCAGTTTCTTTCGGTGGAGGGATAAGATGTAGCTCTTGCGACATAATGTTCGCCTGCATATAGAAGTCTGTCCAACAGAGAGCTATGTTAATACAGGAATGAACCAGGTCACTATCTGAGTTATATTATTCTTGCCTAGTTGTATGGTACTAGTTCTAAGTAATTATTCATTAAAGGCTAAGAGAATAGAATGTAAGACTTTGTTAAGAAAATGTACTTGAGGAAAAAATTTTACATTCTGTGTCTTACCTTTTCAGGATATGAATGAAGTAGCCAACTTTGTTAAAGGCTCAAAAAATGGTTGTGCGCAGAATGACTTAAACTATCCTCCTTTCACTCCCCGTAAGTCCATTTACTTTAATTAGAAAGCAAAATATCAAAAAATGTATGAATTACTGTGCAATTGGCTACAAGGATGTAAAGTGATTTTAGTTTCATTCTTACGGGTGAGGTTTGAACATTACTAGTGATAGAAAACACCAATATACTGAAGCTGTAGTTCATATAACTGGCTTTGTTCCATTTTCAAAGTATTACTTAATATTGTCCTTGCCTTAATTATGTCGGATAATATAATGATCTTCTTTCACTATCAGTACTTTTTGAGATGTAGGCAGAGCTAAAATGGAACTCACAGTTTGTATTAAATAGTAGGTTTATGTAACCATTGCCAACATGTTCTCAGATGATGATTCACAATTGTAGAATGTAGGTCTCAGTTGTTCTTTGTATGGGTGGAAAAGGTCACAGACAAATCAAACCAGCAGCCAAGAATAACATTTTGTTTTTACAGTAGTAATACTGGCCTTAGTGCAAACAGAAAAGGGCTTGAATGTCATGAATGTGCATTAAAGAAAAGATTGGAAATATTCATACTGAAAATGTACCTTAAAAATTATATTTGTCTTCCTTTATTGAAGGTATTCTTGATAATCTCATGTTTTCTAAGACACTTTGTATGGATGCAGTACAGAAGTGGGGGAAACATTATGATGTCCACAATCTTTATGGATATTCCATGGCCATATCAACACAGAAGTAAGGAATGTATCCTAAAATCTTTACAAAAAGGTTTCAGAACAGTGCATGGCCTGCGTTTTGAAAAACAGCAAGAGACTTCACTTCTAAAGGGAACCAGTTCCTAGAAAACACTGTATTATATTTAAGACAATGCAGCTAAGGCAAAATCTACTAACTAAAGCTGATAGTAAAAGCCACATGTTGCTTTTAAAAGCTACATATTGCTTGTAAAATCTGTATGGAAGGATTATTTAACATTAATGTATTGAACTTCGCTAAAATACACCTGCTTAACTGTAAAGGAGTTCACATATCTGGTACGAGTAATTATTGTAAATCAGTCAGTGTAAATCTGCCGTATAAAAAAACATTGATGTCCAAATTGTCTTTTTCAGTTTACATAATTCCAGTCTTATTTCCTTTCAAGAGTCATCAATACACTGTTTCCTGGAAAACGAAGCTTCCTTATTTCACGGTCTACTTTTGCTGGATCAGGAAAGCACACAGGACACTGGCTGGGAGATAATGCAGCAACATGGGATCACATAAAGTGGGCGATACCTGGAATGCTGGACTTCAACCTCTTTGGAATTCCCTATGTATCACATTACTTTGTGACATCCTTTCAAAATATATGGATGAACAGTATCTCCATCTCTGTGATAACAAATTATCTAATCAAGTGCTATCTAGATAACCATCTTATATTTTCAACTCCAGATTAATCCCCTTTAGGAATTTGATTTAGACTTTTTTTCCCTAATCATTGATTTTGAGTTTAGGCCACTTATTTTGATTGCTGTGTCTGTATGGTGAGATAAATATGGGTAACATATTATCTTATATATCCCAAATTACCTGTTACTTCTAGTAATTTTTAAACACTAGTGATAGATAAGAAGCACTTGCTGTTTTTCTTACCTTTTCTGATTAAATAGAGGCATCTGTTTATAAGGGAAATAGCCAATCTCCTTTCCATGATTTAAATTTGTATGACTCTGGAGCTTTTTTCCTAATGTAGGCATATTGGCATCAAACAGGAAGGTAAAGGTTTGGAATAATAGAACAATGAGCAGTGTTAGTTACTACTCGGTATAATTTTTTGTACAACATAGCTAAATTTGAAAGAAAAGAGGTACAAATATGTTGAATGGCTCAGTCACTCTGGCTAGCAATTAAGTTTGAATTAATGTATATCTGAAAACGAGAAGTTTTATGTACAGATTAGAGGTGCAGCATACTGTACATACAACACATTCTGTTTTTATTTAAAGGTTGGAGCAGATATTTGTGGTTTCTTTGACCACACCACAGAAGAACTTTGTAGAAGATGGATGCAAGTAGGAGCATTTTACCCATTCTCCAGGAATCACAACTCTAAAGATCTCATAGTAAGTTGTGCTTTCTCTTACCACATGTTTTGTTACACTACCATATTGCCTTTACTAGTATCACTAATAGTCATTACTGTCACTGACAGTTATACAGATGACCAGTTTGAAAACAGCAGAACTTTAAGCTCTCTTTATGAAATCTTAGATTTGAGAGGTTAGGCTCCATAAGGGTTAATTCAGACTACACATTTTTGCCAACAGTTTCATCACCATTGGTTGTGCATACCACTAAGGGCAAATACTAACTGTTATGTGACCCACCAGACTGACTCCTGGCAGCCCTTTAACATGCACCTGACTGCATGCCAGGATGAAACCCAGGCTGACCCTGATGCACTCTCCTTGAAGATGGGCAAGGAGGGATGTGGAGTGCAACATATGGTGAGCCTGGAGGAGCAGGACCTCAGGTCACACCTCTGAAAGGCCAACACCACACAGATGTCCACCACTGAATTTCAGCCTCTCTGAAAATGCAGCCACTTTTCCCATGTTTGGCAGAGCGGTTTCTGCATGGTGAAAATAATAATTATTATTATTATTATCTGATATTTCTTTTCAGCCTCAGGATCCAGCTGTGTTTGGACCTGATTCCATCTTGGTGAAAAGCTCCAAGCATTACTTGAACATTCGCTACACTTTGCTGCCCTACCTGTATACACTCTTCTATAAAGCTCATACTCAAGGAGATACAGTTGTGCGGCCGGTTTTGCATGAGTAAGTTTAGTCATTGCCTTTGGTGAGTTTTATGAGGAACAAAAAAATCAGACACTTGAATGTTGTTAGGGGCTTTCTAAACACTGATGTAGTCTGTGGAAATGTACGTTGGAATATATATAGACAACTTCTCAATTCATGAAATACCATTTTGGAGCAATCAGAAGAGCAATCAGAAACCATCTGTAATTTCTGCATGTACGCATATATTATTGTCAGTCACTCTTAAGAGTTGCTATGAGATGTTATTGTCAGCTAATCAAATTATTCTCCACCATCATCATATATATGTGTGTGTGTGTGTAAGAATCATCCTCTGTGTGTGTGTATATATATATATATTTATGTAAGAATATATGCTTCCTTGCCTGGAAACTCTTGAATAAACTGTGTTAAGAGCACATGCACACCTACACTTTCAGACACATGTAGAGAACGCTACCTAAACTAGTAAGACCTTACCTTCTTCAGGTTGCCTCACATTTAACAAAAAAAAACAACATAGGAGAGAAAAAAAAAAAAAGGGGACTTTTGAGATGAGAGATGACACTCTTCAATCGTGTTTCTAGAGAACCCGTACCCTGAAATATTGGGATTGCTGGTGATGGTGTAGTTCCTAAACTAACCAGTTTACTGCTATATCCTTCACACTTGCTCAGGTTCTACTCCGATGAAGTGACGTGGAGTGTTGACAGGCAGTTCCTGTGGGGTCCTGGGCTGCTTATTTCCCCTGTACTTGACCCGGTAGGTTTGGCTGGTTGAGTACCTATCTCATAACCCTTGGGGGGGGGGGGGGTGCAGGGACACGCTGAGACACCATTTCCAACTCTTTTCTCTGGCAGGGAAGTGCAGCCTGAAATGCCCAGGTGACACCATTCCTGTCACTCCTTTATTGCTCTGATTAGACACCACCTTCCACTTCTGAGGCTTTGCTGTTCAGCCTTGTGACAATTCTATTATTCCGGCTGGAGGTTATAGCTCCTCTCCTATGCATGTGTTTCCTGCTGAAATCACACACACACACCCCCGACCCACTGCTGCTTTTTTATGCTGAATGTGCTGAGGTGCAGAAGCAGGCTCTGCCGTTTCCCTGCGGCTCCCAGGAAATCTGCTCTGGCCCCGTTCTTGTCAGGATGTTTCTGTCTTGACCAGACCTGTCAGCTCTATTGGCAAAGCAATTGCAGAGGGCCTTGTTAATTAGCATCAACACAGATCTATCTCCAGTGCAAATATCTTTTGTTGATGATGTTGTTGTTAGATCCTTAGATCATATTTATTTTTGCATGGGTTCCCCACATTACTGGCTTGTGGCTGAAGATGGATTTCTAAGAAGCCTAGGGTTTGATTGGGTTTTCCCCCCTCCTTTCCTTGATTGCTTCCAGTGGGAGAGCCCACAGAATATTTTTATCAGGGTTGAAATGGAAAATCTTGCCCTTTGTGCTATTAAATCCCACTGGTATTTTCCAGTCCCCTTGGGAGTCAGGGTCATGTAGTCCGATATTGTGATTCACTTCACCTGTGTACCATCTCTGGATTTTCTTCAGAATTGGCTTCTCTTGCTGCGTTTCAGCTTGTCTGTGGTGCAACAAGAAAGCAGGTAGATCATGGCTTATTCTGTGGCAGAATCATGTAAATAATAGTTCATGCCAGCAACACATGCCATGGAGAAACACAAAACACTTGTTAAATACATCAAAAGAAAGTAAGAATCTGGAAGATGCCAGCCAGGAAAAATTTGAAAATCAAGAAGATACTTGAGGCCACGATCTGAGCCAGTGGATTTGAAGCACTGCCTTCTGACTCTTGGCTGCGTACAACGAGCTGCCACATTGTGGAGTGGGGATTCAGTTGTCTCCCAGTAGCTTTGCAGGAATTGTGTTTGGGTTGTTCTCTTCCTTTCTGTCAGCATCCTCATGAAAACCATGAAAGAAAGCAGCAAAGAGGGGGAGTATCAATTATCTTTAAAGTGTGAATTTTACTGGAAAATTCAGTTTCTTGGAACAGATTGTCTTCAAATATGGACATTGATTCTTTGTTCACCTTTCAGGGTGTGGACAGAATTCAAGCATATATTCCTGATGCTGTGTGGTATGAGTATGATAAGGTATGTAAATGCATAGGATACTTTGGGGGGATTTTCTAAATGGCTCTGTGATGAACTTTCCAGCTTGCTCTGGTGACAGAGACCTAAAGTAAAGCCCACAGGAAGGAAACAGCGAGGCCAGGGGTGAAGGGTGGTGGGGTAAGTGCCTGAAGCAAGAGCGGACACAGCTATGGAATAAAGCACAGGAGATGGGAAGACAGATTGAGTGGAAACTTTAACAAAGACCATATTTGAAATCAAATGAAATAGAATAATTGCAATTATGCTACACAAAAGTGGTAAATTATAATTCTAGTAATTAATAATAAAAGTATAAGTTACAAATCTCTTTTCCACAAATAAGTTTCCCGCTACTGTGGTAATAAGTTTGATTGGTGAAAAAGGACAAAAGTGAGTAATGCAACATGCCCGTTCCCTTTTACATCCCTGTCAATAAGGGGGCAAAAATCCCAATGAGAAAACAATGGACCAGTATGTTCCTGCCAGCCGACAAACTGGGACTCCACCTGAGAGGTGGCTATATTTACCCTACTCAACAACCAGCTAACACAACAGTTGCAAGGTAAGCTTCAAAAGGGGATGCTTTTATGGTGGCTTTTTTTCAAGACCGGGCTGAGGACTTTCACGTTCCAAATCAGTAGCAGCCCCTTGTATTTAACATTTTCACCTTGA
This sequence comes from Falco cherrug, assembly GCF_023634085.1. Lineage (NCBI taxonomy): Eukaryota > Metazoa > Chordata > Aves > Falconiformes > Falconidae > Falco > Falco cherrug. The sequence goes on from NC_073707.1 coordinate 30,105,731, forward strand.
AGAAGTCTGGGAATAACTGTGAGCCACACCTCACTTCCCCAACTGCTTACATTACAGGTTCAGTGATTAATCACAGGTTTATTTGCATAGCGTGTTGTAAATTTGCCATGTATTTTCCTCTGTTTGCATGAAAATGAAAGGCAACCAAGGGCACATCTAAGGCAATTCTCAGAGTATTGCAACCCTGTTGAGTGTCACGTTCTTACCATGAAGAGGAAGGCTTTAGTGGGCCTGCTTCGGTAGTTGTTACACGTGTCAGACGGAAAGTCTCTCTTTCCACAGCCGCAAGAATCCCATGGGACTGATAATTGCCCTGGATGACAACAGTGCAGCTTCTGGGGACTTGTTCTGGGATGATGGAGAATCTACAGGTGCGCAGTTACCAGTACTGAAATAAGCAGGGTTAGCAAAGCATCAATACGTACAAGTGTTGCTCTTCCTGCCGCTCTCACGGAGCAAGAAGGCGGCATTGTTGTAATGTGATACTAATACTTGCTTGTATGTCAGTTGGTTTTCATCGCTTTTAGGTGGAAATCTGTAGTGATTTTAACTTAGAGGTTTTTCTTGATCAGGTTTCATTATAGCCTTAAAGCTGCAAAGGTTTGGTATGTTAGTGCGCTGACTGTCAACCATGCTGTCAAGACTGATATATATTCTGTTACACATACCCAAATTGGTTGCCTTGGGTGCAAGAATGCACATGGTTGGTGATTGATACTAAGAATTGGTAGAAGAGGAATAACTAGCCCTGTTATTAACTCTCTGGGTTTATCGAAATTGCTCGTGAAAACAGTAGGAATGTTGTTAAGTCAAACATATGATATTGGAGCCAACATTTTTTATGCCATGTGGGTTTCCACAGCATTCTGGTGCACGAGCACGTGAGTAAGCGCGTATGGGATACATTTGTCACATTGCCAACCTCGCTGTTAGCAAAGCTTCTGGAGAACTTGTTTCCCCTGGGACAGTCCCTATGATTATGCCCAGGCCTGTCAACCTCATCTCTTGCAACAAACTGGCATCGATACTACTTACCTCACCAGTTTTTTCTGTCAAACAATTTATATCACCACGTACCTCTTTTGCTTAGGGTAAGATTAAAGGCACTGTTCAACTGAAGTTAAAATTAAAAAAAGAAAAACAACCAAACCAAACCAAACCAAAACCCCAAAGCTAACAATAACAACAAAACAACCACAACACAAACCTTAATATAAGGTTAAGGTTGTTCAGGCATTCTGTAAAGTTAATAATTTTGGAATACATGTATGACTAAGGAAAGCAGAGTTTGTTCTAGAGCAATGGAAAGAACCTTTCCATTATATATCCATAGATACATTGTTTATTTTAATCTTGAGATGAAGGAAGTTTTGAAAGATGAAGTATCTTGAACTGTGGGATTTTCTGTGAGGTTTCTGAAGCTTTAGTTAGGCACCCTGTTTCCATTAAACTAAAAGTATTTGGGGAACTTTAAATCCTTTAGGCTGCTTTACTAGCCTTTGTCCTCCTTACGTGTGTTTCTGAAAGTCAGCAAGCCGTTCAAAGGGTTATTCTGAAATGATTTTTGGAAGAACTTCTACCAAATACTCAAGCTTGCGTTAAAATGATTTAAGGGCTTGTATTTTGCAGATGTTATTGTTTTATTTGCAGTGAGCCATAACGTTCAGAGCTAAGGACTTTGGTTTATGGCGTATGCCAGCTTCTATCGTTACATTTCAAGTAGACCTGATCTCTGATTCATGTCCTACCGTATCTGTAGACTGCTGTCAGTGGCAAAAGCGTCAGAGCTTTCTTTAGCTACACTGGAACAGAATGTAGGTTAGAAAACAGGAAAAACTGCAACCTTAAGAATGGACAGATGAGAATGAAGTCAGAGTGGTATTACGATTGAGGTAAAAATAAATAATGCTACCATATTTTGCACAAGATTAATATATGATCTTGACAGTTAGGTCCAAATCCTTCAGGCAGTTGTTTATGGACATATTTTGTCTAGCCATGCAGGTCCACAGACCGGTATCTGAATTAGTGCGTTCTTACCTCTGTCTTCTAATACAGCTAATCACCTCTTCTAGATACCAAAGTGTCCAGTTTCTCTGGCTTATCCTCCAGTTCCTAAAAGCTGCCTTTATCCTTGGTCACAATCTATTTGTTTCACTTGGGCAGGGGCCAGGTCTCTGCCACAACTTCCACAAAAGCAAACAACTTTTGGTGTTCAAAATTGCCTCCACCTTTCCTAATTGCATAGCTACCTTGTCCTCCACACCATGCATCCAACTGTCGAACTCTCTTCTGGTCTTTGAATTACACCAAACATATCTTCCAGAAAAACTTTCAAGCCTTTACTTTTTCTAAATTTTATGGATGTTAGGGATGCTTTTAAGAAACAGAGCTGTGATTCAGCTGATTATTGCTGCCATAAATTTTGAAGGCCTTGGGTGGTTGCAATACGTATGGGTGACAGCTATATGCACTCCTTTGTCAAGGCCTAAAATAATGAAGCTATATCATTGTACTCACTTCTGTTAAGAAACAAAACAATAAAACATCTTGTGATTTTATTTCCTGTTCAAAACGTATAGGTTGCAGTCTTTTCAGGGAAACTTTACAATTTGCTTGCAATGACAGTATTTTTCTTTTTGTACATGGGAAAAAATGTTAGATTGACTCAACTTTTGTATTTCTTCTCCCCAGATGCATGTTATTTCCTCTCTTATGGTTCTGTAGCAAAGATTATTAATATTGTTGTCATTTTTGCATGAAAAGTGCTTATTTAGGGTATTTTAAAGGATTAACTTTAAGCCATACATCCATATGTAAGAGAAGATAAGAAAAAATAACAGTAAAAATTTGCACGTTTTAGAAGAGCTGATTTAAAAAAAAAATTGAAAAAGTTGGAGAGATAGGTCTCCTGGGAGACTGGGCTATGGAAAAAACAGAAATTTCAGTTCCTCAAAGAAACATTAGTAAAAATTTGAGATGTTCCGTGAAGTCTCTGAATGCATTAATGATAATAATTAACAATTTATTGGTGCCCAGCAGTGGCACATCCTGTTTTTAATGCTGCTTCTGCACTGCAAGTGTAACTTCTTTCTTTACCTTTTAGGTACAGTTGAGAGTAAAGCCTACATTTACTACAAGTTTACAGTTTCCAATGTAAGTTTTTTTATTTCTAACAATCATATTTTGATTTATTATTTTTATCAATCATATCTTCAAAAGAACATTCTTTTGTCCCTCCTTATTCTCCTAAAAGATTTGCTACGAAGCAATATATTTGACTGCAAAGTCAAAGCGGAGTCATGTTCAAATTACAGTAATTTAACAGAAGTGAAAATCTGGTGTTTGTCTTTTCTTCTCCTAGTTAATATAAGTGTCTGAAGAACACCTGTTCTTAACCTCCTAGTTAATATAAGTGTCCTGTTGTCCTGTTTCCTTTCACATAACAAACTCAGGAGCAATGTTTATTGAGCAAGACAGCTATAAAACATCAGTGGCAGTTAAAACCGAGTCAGAGAGGAGGTGAATGTAATGTTTGTGATACTCAAAATACTGAGAATTTGAAAAAATCTTTGTATGCTACAAAAATATAGCTAAATGCTTCCAAAGAGTGATGAAAATCTATGCCTAGTCTGAACCCAACAAATCTACTTCATGACTGTTTACTTTTTAATTTTTTTTTAAAGTGCTTTGGCAAAGTGAATTTATGTCAAGCTGGAGTCCAGATAGCATTCCTGTTCAATATTAACCAGAGCTATCCTATGACAAGGTTTCCAAGAAAAATAATATCATATTTTTAGTACAACAATAATAATGTCTGCTAATTTCCTTTGCCATGGTGAAACAGCAGGGCAGGAACTGAGAGAGAATGTGTAGGAACGTGGGAGTGAAAGCAAAGGAATAAAAATCGGAAGCACACACATTAGGTTTTGTGGGTTTTTTTGTAATCATATGTAATCATATATTCATATACAGATAAGAAACCTCAGTTACTGTTGGAGTTTGGAACCCTTGTAGCCAAATCGTCAGCTGACTGTAATGATGTTGAATTAAAAATTAATAAGGAAGAAATTTAAGAAGTATAAGGAAATATAATAAGAGTAATAAGGAAGTTATACACTGGCATATGTGACAGCCATGGTACACTTCCACTGTTTGAACTCTTAATGTAAGTAATGTGATTGAACTAGAACTGGCATTTTTATATCAGGAAAAGTGAATATGAACCGTCACTTGTTAGCACCTGGCAAGATCCCAGTCAAGTAGAGGTTATCTGCCTTGTTGCAGACATGTGTCAGACTTTTGCTATTTCTAAAACAAGCAAAAAAAAAAAAAATATGGAGATGAAACACAACTAGGAAGCATATTACATACATGGTGGAGAAGTATTATTGTAATAACAAACAATAATTAATATTATGAACAAGGTATTGGCTTACCTTATGCTACAGTAAGAAGTTCTAATTAGAAAAAGTTAAATCAGGAGGATTTTAGGTAGATTTTTTAATAAGAATGTGATCAATGCCTTATTTTTCAGAATGTTCTACAAATGGATGCTATAAACAGCAATTATACTGATCCAAACAATCTGAAATTTGAAGAAATCAAGATACTGGGAGCGCTCCAGGAAATAACAGCAGTTACTGTATCTCAGAAAAATGTTGTGGAAAGTTCTCTGCTTAATATCACCTATTATCCTTTAGAAAAGGTAAACATTAAAAGGAAACATCTTTCTTTGGGAGATAAACATCTTTGAAATTGCATCACCTTTATTTTATATGTTGCAAAGGACAGTATTCAGTAATAATGTTGTTTCAACAAAACACATTGTGTATTTTATTACAGAAAAAAGTACAATTGCATTAATCTCAACTGCATAGAAAGTTCATCTAAGTTTTGCTCTCAGACCCTCAGTGCAACAGAAAATATAGTTAAGCAGTTATTTATGTTGCAACATGTAATTTTTAAGAGGAGGACTAGCTTTGTGATTTTGTTTGATATTAGAGGAAGGAAACAAATACTTATGTTTTAGATGTTTCTTTTTGCACTAATCTGTAAAACAAAACCAAGCACAATGTTTAAACCTCCTTTATCACTTATACAGAGTTTTTCACAGGATGAATACAGGAAAGCAGCAACACAGTGCATTTATGTGCAAGGCAAGCAAACGTGCTGCTGCTAGTGGGAAGCTTTCATACAAGTAGTTTCCAACACTAACGATAGTGCTGACATTGCTTTGAACTTGCATTGTACACCCTCTTTTATTATTACAAGCAGCTGAGTTACCTGTTATTTCAGTTACTGAAACAAAATATTTTAATTTTTTCTTACCTCTTGCATTCATATTTCAAAACACAAAGGAACTGTACCTTTATCTTTATTTCTGTTTGCTTCCAAGGAAGCTATGGGATGAAGTAAAACTTTTTTAGATTTTTCAGATTTTTATCTGCAAGAATATCAGTTGTGTGTGTTTGTAAAAGTGACACTGTATCAAAACCTACGGGACAGGGGTTTCTTTGAGTTGTCATGTAGCAAAATGTATTACACCTGAGGACTCTCATCTCTGCTGACTGAAGGAAAGATGGATGTGATGTGAGATTTAATAACTGCTGATTTCTTAATATTTATAGGTTGCTCATATAACAGGACTTCAGCTTGAACTGGGAAAATCTTACACAATAACATGGACTCAACAACTGAGTGTCAATGAAAGGTTTAATTGTTACCCCAGTCCTGACCCAACACAAGAAAAATGTGAACAACTTGGCTGTGCTTGGGAAGTAAGCAAAAATAATTTCCCTAAACTAATGAGACAGAAACATTTCCAGAATCACAGCTTGCTCTTTATAGCTGTTATAGTGTAAAAAGTAGTCTGGCAGATTTGTCAGACTCTGAGAAAATGAGGCACAGACATCAGCTGGCCGGTGCTAGCAGGTTTTATTTACCTGACCAATACATGGTAGTTGGCAACTGTGTAAGCTCTTCCAAAGTATGCCAGAAATCAAGGAAAAATGTGGTCTTTTTGAAAGATGGAAAGAAATAATGTTAGTTATGAAAATATAGAGTAGGCTAGATATCTGCATCTTCAGCTCCCTCTTCTGCTTCACTGGCGCCGTGGGCCTGAAGGGCTTAACCCCTTTGTTTCGCCCTCGTGGTCATAGAAGCATCAGATTCCTCTGGACCTCAGTTTGGGAGGAAATCCTTGAAGCCCCCAGAAGTTTTGGTTCGTATGTGAACTCAATTGTTTATACCTATATTGAGGAGGTATTTCCAAATCATAGTCTCCAACATGCAGTTCTTTACCACCTGGATTCATTCATGACTCTCCCGTGGCCGTAACCAAATGGGAGCAGCATGCTTTGGCAAGGTTGAACTGATAGAAGCTCTCTCCAGCTGAAAAGACTCCACGCTCCTCTAAGTCTAAAATTTGCGACTTAGACATATCTCTTAGGCATGAAGACCCAAATTCTCTGCTAGCTTCTCTTGAGCCAGCTACAGCTAAGGTGAGTTAGGAATATTTTCTGTACTTTTGGACATTTGGAAATGACTTTTCATGTGCAATTGAACTCTGGTCCTGTTCTGGACTTGCGTGTGTTTTGAACACTTACTAAGTGAAAAGGCGCTTTGATTTTGGTGACGGCAGTTGAATGAATATTCATGAGCAATTAAGATGTGCAGAGCAGGCCTGGTTTCATCTGAACAGCTAGGCAGGATTGATGGTAAGTATCCAGAGGTGGGAGGCTAATGCATTAACCTACATCAGCTCATCTAACCTCAGGGCACCTAGTCCGAGTGTTTCTGCTGCACTGTAGCAGGGAACTGAAAGTAATTTTGTTGTCAAGAGATCTTCGATAAATAGGATGTAATTCTCAGTGGATATTTTAAAGGTAATACATGTGAATAAAACCAATGGAAAGGTCTCATCTGATGTTACCTGAATATCTAATGGTTTTGGACACATCCCCTTGAAGGCAGCCAGAGACCAGAGAGTAATAAGATTTAAAGGGGGGAAGCTTTAGGAATTTCAACAGGCCAAGACGAAGCTATGTTGTGGGATTGAGGTGAATATCACAGATATAGGGAAAGTAAATCCACCTTCACTGTGCAAGGATTCAGTTTCCTGACTGAACTATTTGTACAGCCTTCACTGGATTGTTTGAGTATGTCTGATTTAGTGTAGAGATCAATGGGTTCGGTGTTACTTCTTTATTGTTCACTAGTTGCATTAAGTTTTCCCCAAAATTATACATTTGACAGATATCTGATAAAAATGGGAGCTTTGGATTCTGTGCTAATAACCAACACAAAATACAGCAGGGCAGTGTAGCTCACTAACCTGTAACGTATTTCTGTTTGCAGCAAGTAACATCAGGCTTGGATATTCCACCCTGCTATTACAACTCCAGCAATGCTTACTCTGTAGACAAAATAGAATACACCTCGTCAGGTTTGGCAGCCAGCCTCACCTTAAACAGTGCCAGGACCAGGGCCAATGACAATTTCACTACACCGATTAGTACACTACGCTTGGAGGTGAAATATCATCTCAACCACATGCTGCAATTTAAGGTAATGCCATTCCAGAATCTATAAGTATACGTAATGTCCCATTGTTAAAAATAGTCTTATTCATGGAAATTACACGGGCTTTTTATAGTCAATTCTATATGACAGACAGTAGCACCCTTGCCTAAATATGTTTCTCCTTCTAACCAAGCAGTTTATCTTGCATCTTTTTTTGTCCTAGAATTTTGTGCTTGGTTTTACAATGCAATTATATGAATCAAAGATATAATGTCATTGTATATGTGTAATGTCAACTACAAACTGGAACTGAAGACATGTTATTAACATACAAGTTAATTTATCTAATTATAGAATTTATAGATAAACTTTATGATGAAGGTACAGCTTATGTTTACGTTAATTATTCTACTTCTAAAATTGTTTAGATTATAATTTATTACTGTGCATCTAATAATAGTGATATAAATGTGATGCTTTAAAATTTTCAGGCATCAAGAACTAACTTCTGTCAGCTTTCAGAACATGGAAAGCTTAAAAAAGAATCCCTCAAAGCTTGCTAAAACATGAATCAGAAGGATATTTGCCATACACATACATATACGCCTATATTTTAAATATAAGTATATACTTTAAATTCATATAAATACTTAGACAATCCATTCCTGATCCAAAATAAATCCTTAAGGTTTGGGATTTTTTTCCCTCAAACCAAAAATTGTGAAAGAATTTGTTGAATAATATATATTGAAAGAAAATATTCATCTCAGCAAATGTTTTCAACAATTTTTCTATCAGTTTCAGTTTTCTATCACTATAGATAAGAATACAAACAACTCATTCATTGAAATTAATTGATTATTACTTCACAGATTTATGATTATCAAAACACACGATATGAGGTTCCGGTACCACTAAATCTCCCGAGCTCCCCAACAAGCACTGATACGGAACGACTCTATGAAGTATCAGTTCAGAAAAAACCATTTGGTATACAAGTTTGGCGCAAAAGCACAGGAACAGTCATGTAAGCCATAGCCACTTTGTTTTATTTCACTTGGCTTTGTTAGCTCTTTTCAAGTAAAACCTTGTGTGCTATGTACTTTCTTGTGAACTATGTTGTAAATACCTTAAGACTGGCTTTTGCATCCTTCCCATGAAATGACTGGTGCTGCTTCAGTGGAGGTGGCTTCACCACTGCATTGTATGCAAGCACTGATCATGGGGAGGGTGGAGAAGCTGACATGAACAACGTCCGAATTTTTCTCATAATTATCTAAGGTTTCTCCGCTGTCACTTCATAGTCTGACACTTGCAAAAAGCCTTCTGCAACATTTGAAGTGTTGAACACAGAAAGCTCCAAAGGCAGTGTTTTGTGTAGTTTCCAAGTCTTTGAGAGATACAATGATTTTCTACACTTCCTAAAATTTTCCTTAGGTGTGACCACAGCACTGATCATTAAGGATTGATCATTTGGTTCAATTTAGGAAAAAGAAAAAGTAGACGAAAATAGTGTCACAACTAACTTCCAGATAGGTTTTGGTAACATCACAGCTAATAAGTATGACAGGAGCTTCCGCATTTCTTTCCTTGATTTAGCCTAAGTCAGAGCTAGAAAACAGAGAACAACAATGCTAGCAGTCTCTGTGTTACATTTGTTATTCAAAACACATTCTTAGGTCATTATTTTAAGTACTTAAAATTTAATTGCAAGCTGAAGTCCTTTTTGCCAAGCAGAGTAATAATTCAAACTGCAATTCAGCCTCCTGGAATGAGGTAATTCTTTGGCAGAGCACCATCATGTTGTAGTTTGTTTTCCAACTGTAAAGATGGTGATTTAAAATAAATGAGACCTATGAATATACTTTCAATGTAATCTGCACAAAAAGTCCAGAAAATTGTAACAAGCAACTTATTTTCTGTATTTCATGTGGCATCAAGGATCAGTCTGTGACAAAAATCCAAGCATACTCTCCTGAAATACATTTTCTCGCTAAATTGCCGAAATATGATGCAACTTGCGGGGCATGATGCCTGTGTCTTTGAGACATATGGAGGACTTTCTGTCTCTAAATCATGTATCAAATTCTTAGACATTCCCATTTCATATGCTTTAAGTTTTCTCAATAACCATAACAGTTTTATTGCACCTTTACTCAAGAGTGAGATTTTCAGAGAGAGTAGCCTAAAAAAAGTGTCTGCCGGCTAAACACAGCACTGAAGACACTGTATTCTTGTTTTTATTTTCTCTTTTCCATTTTAGCTGGGATTCACAGCTGCCCACCTTCACATTCAGTGACATGTTCATTCAGATTTCTACCCGCTTAGCATCCCAGTATATATATGGATTTGGAGAAACTGAGCACAATACATTTCGACATAACATGAGCTGGCATACCTGGGGAATGTTCACAAGGGACCAGCCTCCTACTGTAAGTAGAAGCAAATGTGGGGTTTGGACCAATGAACCTAATGTGCAGCAGGATTTCAAAGTACAGTGGATGTCTGCTGGTACTGGACGCACCTATTGGCTTTGATTGTATTTATTGTGGTTTATAATTTCGATGGTGTCTCAATGGCAATGGTTTCTCTAAACCTCTTCTTTGTGACCAGCAAGACTAAGGTGTGGAGCTCATGTCCTGAGCCAGATGTTGGAAGACAACAAACGGCTTAGAAATAACTGCATATTCCTCCTTTTTATATTATTCTTTTCAGCTAATTATTCTGAAAGCTAGACATGAGTCAGGACAACTCCTACTGCTCTGGGATTAATTTAGTACTTACAGAGGTAAATCAGAAATCTTAGGTATATGTGTGAACTTGTGTTATTTCCTATGAGATAGCACAATGTATTCAGTTTGCAGGGAATGACCGACGAAATAGTGGCAGTTAATTATAACTCTAATTTCCAGTTCAGGTCTGAATATATTTTTGAGTAAATTAAAGATCACAGAATGCCACCAGCATCTTCTGAACATATAGACACCTGCCACTGTTTGAAAAGAAGGGAGAGTTTTGTTCTGGGGGAAGCACTTTCTCATTTGGAAGTTTTAAAGGCAGTAATACCTTTGCTTTCCTTCCTTGTCTGGTCAGCCTCAACAAGACTAACCACCTTTTATTAAACTTATTAATAAATTTAAATAAGCAAATGCATGCAATATTTCCCCAGTAAATTTATTTATTTTGTTTGCAGTACAAGTTGAATTCCTATGGTTATCAGCCATTTTACATGGCTCTTGAAGAAGATGGCAATGCCCATGGAGTTCTTTTGCTTAACAGCAATGCAATGGGTAAGAAATCCTTCACTTTATTTTCTCAATGTGTTTTATATTTATGGTCAGTGTTTTACAATAGTGGCAAATCCAGGTATCATTTTCTCATTTCACTTCCTCCATTTCCAGATGTGACATTCCAGCCAACCCCCGCCCTGACATATCGCACCACTGGTGGAATTCTTGACTTCTACATGGTTTTGGGCCCAACGCCAGAACTTGTTGTTCAGGAGTACACTGCAGTAGGATCCTTACTCTATGACAAACTAATCCTGGGTTTTGGTTGGTTGGTTGGTTGGTTTGGGTTTTCTTCACCTTCTCACCATAAATTTCTTATTTTTAGCTGATTGGACGACCAGTCATGCCACCTTACTGGTCTTTGGGATTCCACTTGTGCCGCTATGGATACAGGAATGACTCAGAAATCGCCCAGCTGGTGGAGGGCATGAAGGCAGCTGGAATTCCCCATGTACGCTGGTAGCAGTTAACATTTGAGCTCATGCCTGAACTTTTGGCTTCACCATATTAACTAAGACCATTTAAATAAGAAATCAAAAACTAATCAAAAAAACCCACCACCATGGTAGAGCAGAGCAGACAGTTTTATGCCAGAGCTGAACATCTCTGCACACCCTGGACCATCTTAAATGTAGGCCTTAGGCTGCTTCATTTGCTTTAACGTTCATACCAGAGAGGTAACCAGATGCCTTTAGTCATTCATGGGCTCTTGCCATGAAGGAGAAAAGATCAGCAAGAGAAACAAGCAGGAAAGAAAATGAGGCAGCATTATTTTGATGGTACATTGCCCTGTGTCAAGTCAGCTATGATTTGGCATAGGTGGCTGTTGGGAAAGTTGGAATAGCACATAGGTCTAACAAAATTATACTGTAAATGAAATGTGACTTTTCATTTTAAATGTAATTAACATTGTTATTTCAATACAGAACTGTTTTCAGTTTCCTTATAGATATGGTAACGTGTGCAGTTTCTGTGTACCTACACATATATACTAATCCAGGACTCTTTTCTCTATTATCTATTGATTTCTACCCTCAGACTAGATGCAGTAGTGAAAGGTTTATTTTGTATGGACTTTTTGATAGGTTGTGTAATATTCATTTAATAGCTTTAGCTTAAAGTCACATCTGCTTGCAATTTTACAGTTCAAGAGTTCAGTAGTTTACTTATTTTGGCAGATTTTCAATAAATATATATTTGGGGGAAAAAAAAAAAGAGAAAAAATAATTTTACATTGTTATTGTGAACTGCAGGATGTCCAATATGCAGATGTTGACTATATGGAAAGGCAACTGGACTTCACCATAGGCACACGCTTTGCTGGATTACCAGCTCTGATCAACAGAATAAAAGAAGAAGGAATGCGATTTATAATTATCCTGGTCAGTTTTGAATACTGCTTTTAAATTTCCATATATCATTGCAGAACGCAGAATATATTCAACAGCATTTCTAAACTTGTTTTTTTAAGCATAAGGGTAAAACTGTTTTTCATTGTAGGATCCAGCCATCTCTGGAAATGAAACCAATTATCCTACTTTCTCAAGAGGTCTGCGGAATGATGTCTTCATAAAATGGCCCAATACTGATAACATTATATATTCCAAGGTACTGTTCTTAAAAATTAATGACAGTAGAGGCATGCTTGACTTTACATGCTATCCATAGTGGGAAAGTCTGCTAATGGTATAGTCATGCCTGCTGTAGATGACACACTGAATAAATACTACAAACTGGAATGTCTTCGGTTTGTGCTGTCATTCCCATAGGTATCAGGGAAGAATTGTTATATCTGTCTGTTTATGCTCAGTTTATATTCAGTGTGGTTTGATTATTTTAAAATGTTCTTTGTCCTGTTAGGTCTGGCCATTTCTTCCCAATGTACAAATCAATGAGTCACTGCCTGAGCAAACCCAAATACAGGTAATGTTGATATGGTTTGGTTATGGACTCAAATACAGACAGACCAGCACATTAATTAAGGAAAATAGCAGTATGCTTGTTGACAAATCTTACGGGAGGAATAAGGTGCAGAAATTGGCTAGTTTTGAAAGAGCCAAAAAAGTTAGTGAACAAGTAATTTTTAATTTTTTTCCCCATTTTTTTTTTAAACAAACACCAACATTTTAACAGCAGGATGCTTTCAATCCTCTATCTGTTTTGTTTTCCTACTATTTTACAGATCTATGGAGCACATGTTGCTTTCCCAGACTTCTTCCGCAATTCCACTGTGGGGTGGTGGAAGAATGAAATCCTGGAGTTCTACAACAATCCCACCAACCCCTCCAGCAGTGTCAAGTTTGATGGCTTGTGGATTGTAAGTATGGAAAGGTATTTGATTACTGGATTTTTTTTTTCTCTGCCAGACACTAGTAGAGGCAGAGGGTATCTAAACTATTAAGTAAAATAAAAAATAGGCTGGAGGGAAAGCAGAGCACCAGGCAGAACCTCAGCCCCCAGCCAAAGACACCACTTTGGTTCTAGATTATACACTGCACTGCTTCAGTATATTGTGACTTTCTTCCTCCGCTATGACACTGTTTGCACTGGGAAAATGGAGCCCAGAGTCATTGTTCTTCCCTTGAAACACTTCATGGCTCCCTGTCCCTGCATTGTGCCACATGTGAATGTGTCGGGAAAACATGGAACAGCAGACAGCCTGCAGCTGTAAGGGCTCTGGAGAACTTCTACAATGCTGCTTGCTTGTAGTTTACTGTGTTTAGTAGGTTTGAAGCAAATACGAACAGGTTTTACTCTATGATTTTAGGACATGAATGAACCAGCAGCTTTTCTGAATGGTGCCATTGGCGGATGTAGAAATGACCTCCTAAATATGCCACCATACATACCTGGTAAGTCTGATCACTCCTTAAAACAGTTTTAGGTCATTCTGATTATTATGTTATTTCTTCTATGGTATACGTGGCATAAATGCCTGAAGTTAGGTATGTAAACCCACAACTCCTAACTGAAAGTGGCCCTTTATTTCTGAGATTATGGGCACACTTCAACGTCATCTATTTCATTGGGAGCAGTAACTACGTGGCACTTGTTTTTAAGAATAAAGTAATTTTCAGCTCCTTGCCTGTATATGGATTTTGATACCTATTTTATATTTAGGTGCTTTGCTTTAGGCATGTTAGAGAATGTAGCTCTCTGATTTGCAGTTTTCTCAGATGAATACTGCAATTAATTAAACATTTAGAAAATATTCTTGTGATACCTCTTGTTACCATTTATCTATACAGTCAAACACTTAAAATACTTCACTTTCTTAGCTTGGCTTTACTTAAGCATTGGTGTAAAGTAGTACTAATTAGCAATTATTTATTAATGGTTTATTAGCATACTCCTGTTTCTTACAGTTGTCTTAGTTATTATGAATAGTTTCTCAGGAATTGTCAGGAAGTTAATATTCACACACAGACCATATCGCCCACCCCACACATTTTTCTGTTTATATGGATGATATGACAGGGTTTACAAAGATTCTCAATATCTTCTGAATTTGAATATAGTCTGTTCACTCTCTGAGCCTTTTCAGTAAAAGCATCTGTAACCTACAGACCCAAATGCCTACATATGAATATTAGAAATACTCTATTTTTAAAAAGCTATTTATATATATATAAATATTTTTTTTTTGTTCCCTCTCTGTTAGATTTGGGATACCGGTCAGATGGATTAAATGTCAAAACTCTATGCATGGAAGGTCAACAATATCTGCCAGATGGTACCCCAGTTAGACACTATGATGTGCACAATCTTTATGGATGGTCACAAACCAAACCTACCCTGGAGTAAGTGACGTTTGCATGCATTCTTGCTGTCTCCAAAACATGTAGCAAATGAATACTGTGTGCCTACATTCTTAGAGCCCAAACTTTCATCAGTTTATCTAATATGCCTGAGAAATCTTTCTTCTTATTCAAATGTCTTTGAATCTTCAACTCAGCCAGAAGTGGAGCTGGATACTCAAAACCTTTTGAGCAGTAGCGCTGAGCTCTGGCAGTTGTTATCATTTCAGTCCCGCTACTGCTCAGCGCAGTGATCTCACCTGTGGTACAAGCAGGGTGACATGAACCTGAGCTGCTGCAGGGGAGGGGGGTCTGCGCAGGTCTGAGCTGAAGCTGTGCTTCCCTGCCTTCACTGCCATAAATACCTTCTGCACTTGGAGCCACCTAGAAGGGAAACCACACCTGCCCAGGCACGTCTGCTCCTGCAGCTTCATCACTGACTGTCTCGGGACAAGCAGGCAAGGTCTCTTGAGTTTAGCAGCTTTAAAACCACTGACCCTGAGCAGAGACACAATTTTCAAGGTACGATTTAAAGACAGCTTACCCAAGCGTGGTGCTAAAGAAACTTATTGCTCCCCGAGCTGCGGAGCAGCTCTGGGTACACTGGTCCCGAGGGCTTCATCCATAGAAATGTTCTGTTGCGCGAGCTGAACTGGTGACCTGTGTTACAAAGTGAGGTGGCCACGGTGCTGTTTCTCATATAGTTTAATTTGGATGTAATTACTCACCATCGAGCGCTTCCTTGTCTCAGCACCTTCAGACACAACATGTTGCCTTCTCAGCAGAGATTTCTATCATGAGGCAGCGCCAAGGCCACCCCAGGGCGATGCTGTGCGTTGTAACCGAGAGCTGTCAACCCAAAGGCACCGCGCGGGTGTTCCCTCGCAAGGCAGAATGGAGAACAGGTCTGAACGTTTTGATCAGCCTTTGGGAACAGTAATTACTCAATGATAGCCTCCCATACTTACTGTAATTAAGCTATAGAATACTTTTTGTGGCTAGGCTTTGCTGGGATAGCCTGGTTTATTCCCAGGGCTGACGCTGCTGTTTTAGCCTTACGTTATACACCCGGTGAGGGAAAATGAACATAGCTTCTTAACAACGCAAATTTAAGGGCTCATTTATGTCCTCTGTTTGAAAGAAATGAGCAGTAGTGAAAAGGGGAAACAGTGACTTTTATTATGCAAACCTTGTGCATAAAGCTTTGCTTTTAAGAATTTATTTCTTCAGTGCCAAGGCAACTGTCGTTATCTGTTCCTTTCTGAATAGTCCCCCAGCCTGCTTTAGATAACGTCTGATCTAACGATAATGAATCTGTGCTGTTTCATTTCCAATTCAAGGAGTAAGCAAGGGAGAGTGTTGCTTTATAGGTCTTAACGACCTTAAAGCCCTTGGTAACCTTGATACTACCATAAAGAAAGAAAATATCAAGGCTGCTTGAATTTCTGATG
Source organism: Falco cherrug (assembly GCF_023634085.1). Taxonomy (NCBI): domain Eukaryota; kingdom Metazoa; phylum Chordata; class Aves; order Falconiformes; family Falconidae; genus Falco; species Falco cherrug. The sequence continues at coordinate 30,121,793 of NC_073707.1, forward strand.
GAGTGGATGTTACATCTGGCAGTGGGCCATTGCAGCGCTGCCAGTCAAGGCAGGAGCGGAGTTGCTGACAGGGCAGAAGGCAGGTTGGATCCCCCTGCTGCCAGCCGAATCACGTCTGTCTAGGCGCTGGGAGTAGACAGTCGTTTGACAGTAGGAGGATAGTACCATCTTTCCTGTGTATTAAGTATGAACTGACATGTAGTGAAATATTTCCTCTGTTTTGAGAGGCACCGTAACAGCAGTGACTACAATAAATTACACGGGTTATGCAGATATTCTTGCAGTTCCAATTTACAGAAAAATGAGAGCTTAGGTAAACAAATATTTATGTATGTCATCTCCCAATTTATTCTTTGGAATTCGGTGAGGGAGTACTTGTGCAACTGAAGACATATTGTAGCGATCCTTTATTCTAATGTCAATCCAGCCAAACAGGAAGATCGTTTGTGCACAAAACTGGCAAATGCCTGTAACTTAGGTGAACAGCAATTTTCTAATGTAACTTGATTTAGCTTCTCCATCCGTTAGGCAGAGGGAGCTTCTGGATATTGGCTTAACGCTCTTATTTTGTAGTGAGGCCTTTGCACAGACCTGAAAAGTGGTGAGTAGTGTGACCGTTGGGAGGTAAATTTGGGCTTTGTGACGGTAGTAGTTGCTTTTCATGGGCACAGTCCTGGAGCAGAGAGCTGGCACCTCCTGGGAGCAGAGCCCTCATGCTCTTGCTTTACGTTTGGAATTTTGGCTGCAATTTCCAAAGCATTGTTGAAGTAGGGTAAACCAAGCGGAGGCCAAAAATACTTGATAGTACGTGGCAAAGAAATAAAAGATACTAGAAAACTTACTGTTTGTCTTGGAAGAAATAATTACAGCACATTAGTCTAGTTTAATTAGTACGGTAATTTAAGTGACTTGTGTATTTTTGCTGTAATTACAGTGTCACCAAAGCTGCAAATCCTGTAGAAAAATAAATAAATCGTGCCTTATTGAAGCAGCTGTTTAGGCAATTATTGTGGAGCCAGCACTGGAGAGAGTGCGATTTAATCAGTGGAGCTTTCTAACTAGTATTGTGGTTTTGGATTTTGCTGTAATGATTTACAGTACGTGTGCATGGCTGCAAAGGAATTGTTCTGAGAAAGCGGAGCAGTAACGCATCCATGCTGGTCACATGGATAGACCAGCCACATACGCTGCAGAGAACGGTGCTTGTATCCTTGGTGGAGCAGCTAGGAAGCATAACTCCCCCTGAATTCAGCAAGGTTTTTTTTTTTTATTGGCCCTAAAACTTACTTGGTTGCCTTGCAGGTGCTTTGTGGCAATGACCAAGGCTTTATTTAAGAAAATGATGATAATTTTTAATTTTTATTATTACTTGAGGAATGAGGTCAATTGGTGAATCGGTTCTCCATCCAGCTCATTCATGCCCACACCTCTGTGGCCACAGGGGTTGTGCTCCTGTATCATCACCAAACCACAGTCTCCGCTCCCTGTAATAATGATCCCAAGTAACACCACTGGGTTTTAGTGCCAGAGCATCCCGAGAAGTCCGTGACAGTTCTCGCCTGGTGCTAGCTGTTCCCTTCTATACCACAAACCCAAGCATCTGTATGTTTTCCACTCTGTAGGTTTTTGCCTCTAATTTGGAAAAGACAAATAAGTTCCATCATCCTCAAAAGGTTAATAACCTCTGGTCGAAATCTCTTCTGCCTATGAGAAAGCCAAACATGATCAGCCCAAGGTGTCAGCCAACGCCAAGGTAGACACGCACATTGGTAGTCACTCCATAGCTGTAAGGCCTATTACCTGCTCCAAGGACACTACATCTGGTTTAATACGTTTGTTCCTAGACAAATCCATGTCATTCATTTCATATTGAATCCTGCCATCTCGGTGTTTCTGAAGTGCCTACAGATGACTTATTTTTTGTTTCAATACCTTTTCAGTAACTAGTTATACTGACAGGTGGAATATTCCTGGCACCTCTCTTTTCCCCCTTATGATCTTTCTGGTAGGAGTTTTGCTGAATTATTTTAACTGTTGGTGCAAGTTTTCAGGTACTTAAAGTACAGTAAGTAAAGAAAGGAGTGACATGCCTGGAACGCATCTTAGAGCCCTTAGAAAATGTGCAAGTTGTGTTATATTGGTATTTTCCCACACAATAATTGGACTGAGCTGGAAATCTTTATTCTAACACCTCCTTGTTTGCCAGTTTTCTTTCTAACTACAGCTTGGCTGACACAGCCGAGTTTCTGTGTATGTGTGAATAGTAGTGAATTGCTGTAAAAAGCACATCTGCATTGGATGTATGCATGTTCATTTGCTATGAAAATATAAACCCTTAAATTTATTTTCAGAGGATCTGATGTAAAAAAGTAAGTAATATTTCTCATGTAATTTTTTTGTTTGTTTGTCTATTTTCAATGTCAGTGGTTTGCAGAGTGCTACCAAGGAGCGTGGGATCGTTATCACCCGTTCCACATATCCCAGTAGTGGAAAATGGGCAGGACACTGGCTTGGTGATAACACTGCAGCTTGGGATCAGCTAGCTAAATCTGTTATCGGTATGTAAAAGGAAAAAGATCTGTATTCAATTTACAATGTGCAGCTACTTCTTTTCCTTCATTTACTTCCTTTTAGCATTCCTGTGGTTTTAGCTAAAATAACCACTTTAGTTTAGGAACCAGAATTCATGGTCAATTCCTTTTTCACTACATCTTCTTTGCTTCTGCACCAGGTCCTGAGAGCTCTTTCATTCCATTGGGCACCTTCATGCCCTGTGTCCTGCCACTGATTTCTCTAGTCCTGACCACCCACCTCCCATCAACTCCTGTAGCAGAAAACCATGAAACAGTAGAGAAATCATGGGGTTTGTGTGTGTTTGGGTGGTTCTTTTCCTTCTCATTCAGCATTATTATGTATTATGTATACATAATACATATATACACACATATATAATATGTAAATAAATAAATATTATAATATGTATTCTATGTAATCATAAGCACACCAAAGGTGGGGGAGAAACCCCAGCTGCTAATGTTGACTTGTTTTTCCTTTCAGGTATGATGGAGTTCAGTCTCTTTGGAATATCTTATGTAAGCTAATGAGTTATTACCCTACATTTAATTATCTTGATGTTGTACATGATTTTATACTATTCCAATTGGATCATTTTAAAAATTTCAGACAGGAGCTGATATCTGTGGCTTCTTCAAAGACTCGGAGTATGAGCTGTGTCTTCGCTGGATGCAGCTGGGCGCGTTTTATCCATATTCGAGGAATCACAATCAGAAAGGAACACGGGTGAGTCACAATTTTTTAATGGTTGTCAACAGCTGGGCCTTGGCAACACACACGTATAGAGCAGCCAGAACATCGCACAAGCTGGCCTGGCTCAAAAGAATGTACATTCCGAGCAAAATGGACAAGACAGAAACATGTTTGGCTCTTTATCAAACAAAAATTGCCTTTATTCATAGGCTGGCTGTGCTGTAGGGCTCCCCCTCACCTGGGAGGTTTTGTGCCCACAGAGGGGCTGCTCGGGGATTTGGGCCACTTGGAGGAAGCATGTGCTAAGTTTCCTTTGACTGAATCAAACTCCTCCGTATTTTTCCCAGTGTGGCATTTTTATTTCAATGCACTACACTGACAAGACTAAAATAGAGTGCTTTTACGGCAAGCATACTTAAAGGAACAAAACTGACCTTGGTGCTCTCAGTCCTAATTGTCCATCATTATACAAGAGACGAGAAAATGGAGCAGTGTAATAAGATTCTGGAGTAAGACTCGGCAATGTCTGTACTTTGCAAATTTGCCACCATCAGATATTGTACTTCTTTTAAGAGTAAAGGAAAATAATTGCCTAAATATAGGTCTGTGCTGGCTAAGGACCCTAGTGTAGAAAGCTGTAAAACAAGATAACTGGAAAAATAAAAAAAAATGGAACGAGCACTTCTGTTCCAGTTAAAGCTTCTGGTCTAGCAGAGTTGAGCTATTTATATGGCGTCTATCTAATGGATTAAAGTCTCCTTTTTAAAAACTGTGTGCTTTATCTTGCAGCGGCACACCTTTCGATAGGACTTTTAAAGCCTTTAAAAATGCAGATTCAGGGTTATCATGTTGTTTCCAGTCTTACCCAATTTGCCAAGGTATTGTTCAATACATTTAATAAAGATTGGAAGTGCTCCCTGAAATCAGTCATTAATGCTTCGGTCTCTTCTTGCAAGTCCTGAGTGCTGCCCTGCAGAAAAGAAGGGTAATAAATTATGTACGCTGGGATGTGTCACGCCTCTGGGACGTTTTGCATTAAACATGTTTTACGCTACTTCCCCACCCCCCACCCCGAGGTTTTTCTCTCCTTTCCTCTTTCTCGTTCCCCTCTTAGGGCTGACAGTGATACCTACTGTTTTCTGTGTCACTGTGTCATTTAATTAAAGACTATATAAATGAAGGTGCCCTAGTTCGGTGGAGAACTTTATTTTATTTTATTTTTTCTGAACGAAACAATCCAGTTTGACTAACTGCCGTCTCTTTTCTTTCAGAGGCAAGATCCTGTTTCGTGGAACTCAACTTTTGAGGAGGTTTCCAGGAATGTGCTGAATATAAGATATACCCTGTTACCTTATCTGTACACGTTAATGTATGATGCCCATGCCCATGGCAGCACTGTGGTCCGCCCCATGCTCCATGAGTAAGTGGAACTTACTCTTTTGGTCTCCTTACCAGGAATTTCCACTAAAACTTCTATAGTTACAACCTTCCTAGCAAGTCTTCTCTAAGTTACAGCAATTTTCCTACCAACAAAAAAAGCATGAGATTGAGACTATGAGCTTTCATTATCAAGTCTCACTTTGAATAGCAGTAGTTCTCCATTTTTCACTATGAACATTTGAATATTTTCTTCTCCAGGAGTAATACTTAAATTGTAAATCTCTTTGGGGTGAAGGAACAAAATGCTGGGCATCTGTAGAATGAAAATAACAAAAAAAGAGGGAATTCTGCCAGGAATCATGAGAGTTTTACAGGGGAAAATGGCTTTTTTGGTGTGTGTCCAAGCTAATAGAGCAGATTTTTAAAACAAGTGTTAGACACACAAAGCCGCCTTTGTTCCTTGTCAGGTAGGGCAGTACCTGCAAAAGCTTTAACTCCTTGTGTTGTGGAATTAGATGTGGTCTAGTATCTACCTGAATGTCTTGGCTGAGGAGCAGAGTTGTTTGCATATATTGACTTGCTTTTCTGAAAGCAACTATGAACAAAGCAACACAAATTAGAAAGTTGTTCTCAGTCTGTCCACTAACTAATCTTATTATTGCTAATACTGGCTGAGCTCAAAAGACCTTCTAAGATTTGTGATCTAAATACCCTGAAACGGCAAAAATAGAAAGTTAAGTATTACCTTGTATTTCTCTAATGAGTTTCACATTAGGATCTTTATGCATCTTTGGCAAGCATTAATTGATCTATGAATTATTAATTGCAGAATAAAAAGGAGGAAATAGTAGATACTGGGAATAGTGGATTCAATTACTGACAAAAATGACTTTCAGAAGGAACACTTTGGAGAAGTTCAGCACCCAATATCTAATCAATAGTCTATTAACTTACAGGTTTGTAGAAGACAGAACCACCTGGGAAATATATGAGCAATTCCTTTGGGGACCTGCACTGCTCATCAGCCCTGTGATGCAACAGGTATATTTTTAAGCACTTATGGAAATAACAAAGTCACTTTAGCTAAACTTCGGGTTTTTTATTTAAGGTATCTAAAATGTGCATGTTTAATTCCAGAATGCTGTAACAGTGATTGCTTACTTACCCAATGCCCGCTGGTATGATTACTACACAGTAAGTAATTTTTAAAATTCTATTTTATATGTCTTCTTCAAAGTGCAGTTCAGACAGCAGCAGGGGGTGCTGAGAGTGGTGGTGAGGTGTGAACCCTCTCTCTCCCTTTTACAAACCTGCATTCGGTATCACTTCTTAGCAATATAACATCTACTTAGTTGATAAGAATTTTTAAATTCTGGTATAATAATGTAAAACAAAATTAGCACATTTACAGTAAAGTCAAAGGTTAAATAAATACCTTTAATCTGAAGTCCTTCTCTTGACTTTTTTAAACCTCAAATGATATACTTAATACCTTTGTATGAAATGCTGTAATGCGGAAAGACAAAACGGGTTTAGCTGCATCATCTTTCACAGAAAATAAGAAAAGATTTGGTAATAAGAAGGGCAGGCATCAAAACTCACTTCGTTAATCACAAGTATGTATTTCACCTGGCTGGCCCTTTTGGTTCTGCTGTTGTCACCTACAATCAAGCCAGTCTTTCATAGATCCAGAATGTTAGTTTCTCTTAAAAGCATTGAGTAGTTACTCAAGCAGTAGGAACTCCTAATTAATCTGGCTAGCAAAACAAAATAATTTCAGTCTAAAAAAAACCCAGTAAGGCGAGAGTAATTCAGTAGAAGGCCATTTTATTTTTCATACATAGGATGAAGAGATTGGCTTTAGGGGACAATTCCAAATTTTACCAGCTCCTTTGGACCATATCAACCTGCATATCCGAGGTGGATACATCCTTGCTTGGCAAAGACCTGCTAATACAACTTTTTACAGGTAAGATTAGCTGAAATGTTAGATTTAAGTTTGAATAATTACTGTATAAATGCTGCCAGTCTTCAGATCACCTATATGTATGATAGCACTGGATCCTTATGGCTGGTTTTACTTTTTAGTTTCCTCCTAATGGTCTCCTTTAAATTGAATAGTGTAGATTTGGGAAGTTGACCATGGGAGATCAATTGCGTGGTACACAATACTTTTAAAAACATTCTAACATTGGATGAATATGTAATGTGATTAACTAAGGAAACTGAGGAAGAATCGTTGTGTTTTCCGTAGCCGAAAAAACCCGATGGGACTCACTGTGGCTTTGAATGACGCCCTGTTTGCAGAAGGACAGCTTTATTGGGATGATGGGGTTCGCATTGGTATGTATGGTGCTTCTAGCCTTCATGAAATCCTTTTTTGCTGTGAGGATTGTCTAGCAATTTCAGAGTGGGAACTCCAAGCTGTAGGAGAGTGCATTGCTTAGGCATCGCTTTGGAAAAGAAGCGCTGGTGGCTGCTTCTGCCTTAGAAGCTTTCAGTGTAGCGAGGGGTGTTGGAGGAGGAGCTTTGGGAGCACAGGGAAACGATGGATCCTGGCCAAAGCAATCACATTTCTGGAGAACATACCTGAACATGCCTTCAGAGGCAAAACTGAATTTAAACCTTCAGGTTAACATTAGAGTAAAACAAAAATAAGTATCCCAATTTAAACCGCATAATACTATGATTTCTAGAATCAATATGCCGTTTAAAAGAAATTGTGACCTGGAACCTAAGGCAACAGAGATAACAAAGATTTTTCCTCAAGCCTATGGGAACCAGAACCATGGATTATATGGGAAGCTTTAACTAATTTCTTCAACATTACTACATTTAAATTGTCTTCAGGTACGAGATACTTAAATGTCATGTATCCTTTCCATCCAGAATGTATTACCCTTGGAACAGCAATAAGCTATCACAGAGATGGCTGCAAGTAATGCAGAAGAGGGTGGCATTTAGCATAATGGTGTGTAGGGAAGTTTTCAGGATGCTGTTTGTGTACTTGGAGGGGCTGCTCATACGCTGCTGCCTGTTAGCAGTGGCATTCAGAAATGATGGCTGTGTTTATGGAAGCCCAGTGATAAATGAAATTAGCATAGATTCCAAGGTGCATCTTGCCAGGAGGCCTGTGATCTGCTTGTGGTAGTGCAGAAAGGCAAGAACTTGCAGTGCCCGTGATTACCAGCACTACTTTGCGTGCATTTATTGCTGAAGGATAGGATTGATGACAGCGATTTCAAAGAAGCATCAGCATTTATTGTGACCATGTGTGACTGGACAGTGAACGAGCTGGATGTGGGAAAGCATTCCCATGCCTTCTTCAATGAGAAACGTTTTCCTCTTACTGGTCTTAACACCCTCGATCTTCCTAATGCTGTTTGTTTGCCGCCTTTTGTATCTTAGCTTTAAAATGTTTTTTGTTTAAAATTTTGTCTTGATTTAAATAGCACGCATACCAACAAGAAGGTACTTTATGCCTAAAAGCATGTGAAGTCTGGAAATAGAGAAATTTATGTATCGATACTTACCATATATATGTGTATAGTATATGGACACAATTCTTGAACTGAAATTGTGTTAATGTGTTAAATAAGGTGAGTAGTAAATACATTTTATTTTATTCTTTCTTTTGAACAGATGCATATGAAGACAGTGTATATCTGCTAACATCATTCACCGCTAATCAGGTACGTAGTTTTCACTCACATTTTTTGAATCATCATGTAGGGTGATAATTATTGTATTTTTAATTATGGGTATTTTAACTTGGGACTTCATAAAGTCTAGAGAACCCACTGTAACAATAAATTGTGCTCAGAATCAAATAGACTACGACAAATATGATTAAATTATTAGGTAAAAATTTAAGAATCATTCTGAAGTTATCAGTTATTCTGTATTGGTAAATAGTGTGTGCATTTATGGCACTGTAATTTCTCACATAGTTCTGAAAGTACAAGTTTATTTCATAAATTAATTCTGTAAAGTGAAAACACATACCAATATAGAATATCTGGAGCACGTAGATGGGCCAGAACAGCCATGCCAGGAAAAACAGCCCTTGCTGGTGAGAAGGTAGCCGGAGGCTGAAGCCGGGAAGCTTTCAGGACAAAAGGCTTTGACCCTTTTATAGCTACAGAGAAAGATCACTGCCCAGCAAAGAATTTGGGTTTCTTCTCAAGAACTGGCACCTAAAATTGTTCCTAATCCATTTGGCAAGGTCAGGGTCCTCCTTGCTATTCTCTACCTTGTTGTTCAAGCTATGGCATAGCTCCAAAAGGAAGGAAAAGGTCACACGGTCAGCAGGAAGGCATCTATGTTAGTAATGCATTTGCCCATATTCACCATAGAATGTATTTATTGTGTGCAGTCTGAGCTCTGGGAGGAAGCAGCAGAATACATGGTCATTGGCAAGCACAAGATAAATCATTCTCTAAAGTAGCAAAAGAGGGGCACAAGGCCTGCCCATTCACGTCTGGCATGCATTCCTGGGTAGTGAAGTCAGTGAACAGGAGTGTTTATTTTAAGTACTGGCATTTATAGGATGTTGGGTTTCAATTTTTATCATAACCAGTTAAATATCTGGAATTAAGTTAGTCTGTAGTTATATGAACTATATGATTCTATGGTAATAGAAAACACACTTTATTTCATTAGTTTTTCAGGGTGACAGAACGTCTTCTAATTTTACATGCACCGTTGTCATTTAATTCTGTCTTTGTCAAATTGTGGAATGTTAATTGCTAAGGAAGAGAAGTTTATTTTTCTAACATTCAGTATTTGTATTTGCAAGGAGATTATAAAATAAATTCACCTTTTCCTGCTCTTAGAAAAAGTTGGTAAGGAAAAGCCTAATTGAAGAGGTCTTGAATCAACCAACAATAAAAAATACTCACACCGAAAGTGATACCTTCTAAACACTAAATGTGTAGAATTATATTTGCAGGGGATGACACCTGGGCTGGCACTGTGTCTGGGCTGCTTAACATGGCATTTGCTCCCTGGAGACCTGCTGGACCTGGGTACATCCCAAAGAAACCACGTGCCTACCATCTTAAAATCATAGCACCTGGAAAAGGGAGGGGACCTGTGAGTGCAGAGGGAGGTGGCGGGGGTGGAGGAGCTGTTCTGGGAGGGCTCAGTGCAGAGAGAGCAGAGCCTGGATCAGGCCTTAGGGTCGCTAGCAGATAAGGCTGTGACAGTGAAGGAGGGGGTTTGTCCATGCAGCAGTGGCTGCTCATGTCAGGGGTTAAGAGTATCCTGTTGTGTCCTCCTGACATCTATCAGCAGAGTGGCAATTAAAGACACAGCAGAGCTCAGGATTTAGCCAGACTAACAATGTGAAGAAAACTGAAGCCTTCAACATTTGGAAAATCAGTAACAACATACAGGTATTTAAAAATAAATAAATAAATAAGTAGGAAGAGAGGACAGCAAGCGAATAGCTCAAGTGGATTTGTAGCAGTCTGACAATCTCTAATATTACTTTTTTCCTTTTCCTTTCAGAATGTTTTAAATATCACGGTTTTGCATCATGGTTACACTGATCCAAACAACTTAACATTTACTGACATTAAAGTCCTGGGGGTGCCCACCAGCATTAAGCAGGTGACAATATCACAGAACGGTGGGATGATCACATCAGCTCACACTGCAAACTACTACGATGCCAAGAAGGTGAGATGCCGTTTATGGGGATAATGCCACTTTCACAACTGCATATGTGCTCTTAAACATTTGGCGATTCAGCTCCCAGCTGTAATACCCTATTGAAAATATATTTCAGCAAGGTACACAAACTGCCATCAGGTAATGAATGCTATCAGGTAATGATTCTATAATACACTGTTTAATATATAGTAAATATTGTGCATAAGTGTGGTAGAGCTTTTAAGCCTGGAAATTACTGTTAAAGAACCCAAACTACTTCTGATAGTAGAAAATGGTGGATATCGGATTGTGTCTGGTTTCCACTCTTCCTAACAGCTTACTTGCAACCTGTGAGATTTGAAGGAAGGAAAAGTAACTACAAGTATTTTCATAGTCTCTGCATGACCCTGTTGTTGTCAGTCTTGTCTGACAACATTTTCATTTCCCAGCCCTGTTTGCCTACCACCATTTCTTATTCTGTCATGTCATATTTTGGCTGCAGGCATTGCAGCACAGGCTTCCTACATGTAGAAGTCAGATCTCAATTCTTCTAAAGTTGCCGGCACCCCTTCCGCCAGCTTCAGACCACCAGGCTTTCTGCCTGCATGGTTTGTGCCCATCCAGGGCACTACCCCCTCCTGCCTCCCCGGACCATACAGTCAAGCACTCCTAAAGGCAGCTGCAATAAATGTATAAAAGTGTGCTGCCTTTCGAGATGGCACTTCTAGGGAGCATCTTTCAAACACGAACAGCGCTGCTGGGGCATTCAATCTAGCCAGTCTTCTGGCAGAGGGAGACTGCCCAACCTCTCCTGCTGCTGGCGTGTTGCTACCCTTCCTTTGAGATTCAGTATTCTGTTAAGTCTTAGTTCTTCCTCTCTTTCAGTAGGGAGCCAGGACTGTGTAAGCTCTGTACATAATCAAAAAGATGAGTTAAAAATGTAAAAGAGAATGGAAGTGTTTCATTGTGCTGTTCACTTTTTGATAGAAGAATGGGAATTCATATGCACAGTTGAATTAGAGTATGTTTCATGTTTTGTTGCCTTTGTTATTTTATTTTATTTTTAAGAAGAATATCAACTCTAAAAGGGCTTCTGAATGCAGGGAAGGCATCAGAGCCTCATGATCAGAAATGCAAAAATTTATGCTGCTTGAACTGTGTTTATAGTGATACAAACAGAAAAGTAAAAGAGGAGGAATAAATTCTTGTAACCTAAACCGAGAAGCCACTATCTCTGTTGAAGACAGAAAAAGTAATGTATCTTCAGGGCAGAGTTACTAATTGTTCATTTTGTCTGTTCTATTCACAGTTGCTGATAATCACGAAGCTTCAGCTTGAATTAGGCAAAAACTACACTGTGCAATGGAGCTAAACTGCCTGCAGAATAGCATTGGCCACACTGAAGAATTTTCTCATTGTTTTAAAACAATCTTTCAGTTTTCCAGGTGCCTCTTTGTCATCTTGAATACTTTTTTCTATCAAAACATAAGACTTACAGTCAGTTAATATTCAGGCATTATGCATATAAAGGAGTCACATTTCAGTATTTTTGAAGAGTAAATATGACGTCTCCGCATGTTGTAAACACCTGTATTTTAAACAGTATGGCACTTCAGTGTAACTTCATCTTTCAAAACTGAGAAAGCAATGTAAAACTCCGTGTTTTCTCAGAGTAGAATTTCTGGCTGCCTTAATGCATGACAGATTTTGTTGAAAAGATAGGGTTGGCGCTACCTGCATGGATTTGGGGCTGTAATTCTGCCTATATTTAACTTTCATCTTATTTTTAATTATGCCTATGTAAGTCACTATCCTGAGAAGTATTTAAGCCAAAGTAAATGTTTTCAGATTCGTGATTTTAGCATGAAACAATGTTTCAAGTTGTTGATCTATAAAATACTAAGATATGTGCAAAATAAATTTGAAGTTCTTTTTGTCTATGACTTTAGCCAGACATTTGTGTTCCCCAGTGGTTTGATCTGAAGTTGTAAAATTAAGCCTGAAGTTTCAAGGTTAACTAATGAATGTTGGTCTCTGAGTGTTTATTTCACTGAAGGAAATGTTATTGTATGTTTACTATTATAGTAAAGACTCTTTGTATCCCAAGAGTGCAGCATATGATCTAAACAGATTGGTAAAGAATGTATATAATTAAATTTGATGGGAATAAACGGCTGTCCAAAGGTGGTAGTAATCTCTAGTGACTATGCTTAAGGTTCATTTAAAGGATTCCTCTCTGCTTTAAAATTTTCTGGTAAAACAGCTAAGTACCCAACATCTCATAGGTGGATCAATGTATTTACAGGGCTAAATTTAATGAAACTTCCCTGTAAAATAATAATTAAATTGACAATCCAGAGAAAATGATCATTTACAACTAAACATTTGATTTTGACAAAAGTTTTTGCCTGAAGGAAGAAACAACAGTTTCTGCAGAGCCTGTGATGACCAGCTACATAGGTAAGCAGATGCAATGACGCGTCCTGTCGCTGCCGAGGGGAGGTGAGGGTTTCCGAGCCTTCAACCATTCCCTCCAACATTATGTCCTACTGCTTTGTACCTGCCTGACTGACGTGTGAAACCTTAGGCACAGCCCAAGGCTTCCAAATGATTATTTTAATAATTTTTTCTTATTAGATTTATTTTGGGAATCTCATGGTTCTGTTTCCTTGGCTTTGAAAAGCTCAGCACATCAGCTGAAGGAACTGCATTTCAGCCATGGGGGAAGGCTTTTACTACGTCCCCAAGATTATAACATATGAGGAACTCATACAGACTAAGAATCAGAGCTTTGGCACAGACATCGGCCACCTTGGGGAGGTACTGATCTTTAGGAGATATCTCTTCCATCCTGCAGTTCGCATGTGCAACCCAGCAGAGCCTGGCCCACAGCTTACTCCTGAAACATCTGTGCAGCATCACATCCTTAGGTGGAGACAGAAGAAGCTATATGCTGAACTTGGGTGCTGTTTTTTGCAGGTTGGTAGCAGCTCTTCATGCAATGCTTTTCTTTAGTTCAAGTATGCATATATGTTGTGAAAAACTCCTGCAGGAAGTCCCATCAAAGTCCATGAGCTGTCCTGAGTAGTTTCAACAGAATTGAGCAGCAAAATAGACTGCTTGTGTTGAGGATGGGACTTTATGACTATTGCTTTCTGCACAGTTTAACTTTCTAGCACTTAAAAAAATTACTTGTAAAATAGTGTAACAACATCCAGAGGTTTGATGCAATCCTGCTGCCCATTGCACCAGAAAATACTCACTGAAGACACAATACCTTCCCTGAAAGCCATAAAGTTCTGCTTTCAATATTCTTTTTTTCCTGAACTTCATTGGCCACTGTCCTGGGCAGCAATTGAGGGGAAAAAATAAAAAAAAAAGGGAAAAACAACATACAACCAGTACTTGTGAAAAGTCAGAAATTTGTTTGGTATATTAAAATTTTCAGCTATTTTTTTCCTAGTATGAAGTTACCAATTACATTATGCATATTGTTGTGGGTCAGCCCTGGTAGGCAGCTACATAGGGTCAAAGACCCAAGAGGCTGCTGGAAATCAGGAGGGTGAAAACATGCATCCTGGTCTGAAACTGGTACCAAGCATGGCCAGTGGCAGGATGCTGGGTGATGTAGCTCTTTGTGCTGAGCCAGCATCTGTTCTGCATCGTGATCTGGACAGATGAACAAAAGGAAAGTCCACTTCTTAATGCCATGTCTTGTGTTTTTAATTCCTTAACAAACTGGAAGTTTAACCCCAACCATTTTGAGCAGGGTTCTTCATGTCATATGTACAGCTGAAATCTGCCTTTGAGACAGGTGGATATACTGAGAAGTGTGTGTTTATACATCAGTATATGCGCGTGTGTGTATATATATATGAGTATTTTATATAAATATATACACACACCACTATATATATACATATACACATAAGTATGCAGGAATATGTATATACACCTTTATCTCTGATATATACATAAACATATATATGCACATGTAAATACATGTGGTTTGTTTCACCATTAAATGTTCTACTTTACTGAGACTTTGTAAAAATATTAATGATGTTCAGGTTTCAGGGGACCTATACCAGTGAACAGCCAGATGGAAACAGGACCTGATGAGTATACTTTTTTTTCCTTCAAGAAATGTTTAAGTAGCTCATTCCAGAGCTGATCCAAACCTCATGGGCATCTGGTGAGGGTTTTTTTCTGTTGGCTTTGGATCTACTCCTGAAAGCTTAGGTCTGTTTTTTTTAAAACCTGTGCCTCCTGCTGCTGGCACGGGTGCAGCTTCATTCACCAGAGCAAAAATGGCCTTTGAATCTATTGTTGCAGACCAAAACCACAGCCTAGACATTAAATCAAGGTCAAGTAACAGGTTAATGAACTTCACAAAACTGTCTCGCCTAGCTACCTAATTAGGAGTTGCAACCAAACAAGAACTTTGTCATTCCAGTTGCTCTAACCTCGGTATGCAAAGGACTTGAGAAAGTTATCATAGTACAGCAACTGCACTTAAAGCTAATGTTGGTTGTGCAGAGCCCTCCGGCTCTGGCTAACGTACTTCTGTAAGAGAACAGCGGATACAGAGAAAATGCCCAATGAATCGCCTCCCAGATGATGACAACTTTTCAAGTACTAGCAGATAACCCTGACCCTTTTAAAGAATATAAAATATATTTTTTTTTCCATGTAACAAACAGTTAATATTGTAGTTACACGCTGGAGCTGCGCTCCAGCTCCCCAAATCAGCCTGAGAGCAAGGCCAGTGACGGGACTGCTGGAGGCCAGATCTGTATCTCCACGACAAATCAAGAGGAAATTACATTTCCCATGACAGGTAGCATGACCTTCAGTACCTTGCAAGACAGAAGCATTTCACATCCAATTATTATTAATTCACCAGCCAGCCTGGCAACCACCGTGTTTGCCCTCATGCACTGAGCCCACGCAGTCGACCCGAAGGAGAACACGCTCTGATGGGATGTGGCTTGTTTGGGTTGCAATGCCAAGGGGGTGGGTGACTTCCCACCTGGCCTCTGCTAAGAAAGTTCTGCTTTTCATTTTAAAAAGAGAGAAAGCAGAAAACCTGCAAAACTGGGTTTTCACTTCAATCCTTTTCCTTCCTATTTCTCAAATAGTGAGTACACCAGACCTCTCTGCAGGCTCCTGCGCCGTTTAATCGTTTGTATTTCAAATATGGTTATGTGGCTGTAGCAATGTGTAATATTTAGATCTAATTAACTTTCTCATGCTTCAAAAGTGGAAAGATCCAAGAATCCTTCAATAATAGAACATGTGAAACGCAAGCCTGGAAATAGCTGGGAGCTTTCTTTCTAGGGACCATAACGTGATGAGCACTATCGAGATGACAGCTCTGCAGATTACATCATTGCCAGACGCACAGCTGGAGGACGTTTTCAGAGCAGTGCCCTGTAATACCCAGAGAGTGACTTACCTTAAAAAGATTCTGACTCCAAACCTATGGAAACAATAATGACATAGCGGGGTTCCCACCATGCTTTTGGGTCAGCACCCGGCTCCCCAGGCTGCAAGGTGAATTCCTGTTGTCCCACACCTAATATTACAGCTTTATGGGAGGATGACAGAAGCTACAGATTTCAGTGGTAGGTTTGTTATAGCATATGCTACATAAATAGAAGATTTTATAAATATTTCTGGTTCTCACAGACTAAAAAGTAGTTGGGATGCTTACATTACTTGCCTTTTAGGAAGATGCTCTTGTTTGATTGTCCTTCCTCCGGTCTCATGTTGCAGCTGAAGGATATTCACAGTGAGCTCTTCAATATAAGATCTCCTTTAGCTTAGCTTTTCCTCCAGGAAACTACTGAATTTTGAAAGCAGTTCTTTCACCACTAAAAAGAAGTGCCCTTTTATGCCAACTTAAAAGAAAACCGCCACTAATTGGTGTGGGAAGGAAATTTTAAAGCATCAACTCACGTTTGCCTTCAGCATGACTCTAAAGGATTTCCAAACGATGCTCGCACTTACTCTGAAGGACTTCTTCTGGTACCACGTATACGAGTAGGTGGATGGGTTGTCTGGGGGTGGAGTGTCTCTGTTGAGCAGGAGCATATACTGTTGTGCTAGACACTGATGGCCCTGAAATTACTATTCTGCTAATGTAAAAGACAAAACCTTGTCTCACTTGGCTGTGCTTGTTCTAATGAAGCTGCCACACATGCACGGTTAATTGGATTGGTTTTTTTTCCTTGGAGCCTGGAAGTAGCAGCTGGATGGCAACATCTGGCAACACCGCAGGACTGTGGTCTGGCTTGTGAAAAGCAAGTAGTATGTCACCATTCAGGACAGCATGGGGAGGGTGTCTTCACTTTATGAGAAGTTATCCCTTCCTTCCGTTTTGTTTATCCTGAGGTGGTGAGCAAACTAGCATGGCCATATATTTTAAAGCTTGTGCCAACTCCAGTGATAGGCACGAGGACTAACATATTAATTCTACTTAATAAAAATAATTTTAAAAAACCTTGCTTTTTTGTATACTTTTTTTTTTTTTTATTATCAGTTGATAAAATTTTGGGGGTTTCTTTAGCTACACCAGGAAATTGTGGTAAGAAGCTACACCGGTAATGAAGAGTTTGTATGTTCCTGTTTACATTTACTGAAAATGCTAACCTCATATCGTTCTGAGAATTAAGTCAAGATTCATGGTTTTTCCAGTGCTATATTGCAATATGAATTTTTGAATATTAATAATGAATGCTGATGAATTGAAACTGAAACATTAAAAATTAATCCAATGCAATATTACACTTCAGATTGTCCTGTGTGGGAAGGTTAAGTGTTTAAATACGTATTTGGTATATGCTAAATATATGTAATTCATAGGTGCATGTATACACTTACTTATACATACACTATACATATAGTTTAAATTTTAGTATGTAAAACAAGGGGTGTGGCAACAGTATATGGTTATTCTCAAATTCAAAGCCAATTCAGTTGAATGTTTAATGCACGTGAGGCATTATGCACATTACAGTAATTATGTAATAAGCAATTTAGAAATGCTCCCTGACCAGTGGTTCCCTTTTAATAATGTCACGAGACCTTTCAGGCAGATTAGTGCACCGTTTACTCCCACTGATATAAACCCTATATTCAGGGCCAGGCCATAAAGTAGCTGATAGTAATATATTCCAGCTTGTTTTAAAAATTGAAGCAATTTGCATTGAGCACTCAGTGTGAGAAAGGCAAATAAAAGCGACGGTCAAGCAGGATAGCCCAAAAGTATCTGTTAAAAACATTTTTTGTCATAAATTACCTCTTAAAAATACCAAGAGGATGGAGGAGAGCAAAGGATCTGGTCTAGATGAGTCCTTCCAGGTCCGTGGCTTGCTTTGGCAGCATGGAAAGACCTGAGCTGGAGAATATGCTGCATAACAGAGAAAATATTCAAATTCTATGTAGATCTGAATTTGGCTCAGCAGGACACAGCCACGGCAGTTGGAGTTAAATCAGACGTGTACAGGAGTTGATCCAACAGCCTTCCCATTCCCTGTGTTTGTGGACTGTTCCTGTACAAGGTGTCACGAGGACAGTTCAATTCACTTTGAAACAGCCTGTTAAAAAAATAACCTCCTATCTGCTTTTGATAGCTGGATAGAAGTCTAAGACTGAGGAGTACAGTCTGATGTTTGGAATCCAGAAGAGCTGCTGCACTAAACCTTACAGAACTTTGATGACTTGTGTTATTTTCTCGTGAATATGACTGTAACGGGGAGTAACATGCTGTGACTTGAGATTGTGGTGTTTGAAATGAAGCCAGCAAATGGAAATTTGAGAAAGAGCTGTGCTCTTTCTCAAGCCCAACCATTTTGCTCTGTTCATTTCATTATTGCTTTTGCTAATATATGTAACTCTAGTGGTTATTATTTTTAATAGATTCGTGAGAAAATAAACAGCATTCCTTAACAATAGTTACACTGTCAGATATGTATTTAATAAATGTTATCTGCAATGACACTGTCTGCCTCCTCTGAAAAGACTGCACGACCCAGTGCATTCACTTAAAATAACAGCTGCAGAATCTCTTTTCTCCTCTCTGTTGTCTCCTATTTGATCTATACAGTTCCTCGCAGCATCCTGACACCTATATCTTATCATTTGTGCTAGGACGTTTGGATTACAACAGACAGAAAAGAAAGCTCCAGGAGGATTGTCCTGTTAGGAAATACAGTTGGGTTTGCTGTTTAATCATGACACTGTTATCTGCCGTGTTGGGATTAATACTGCTCCACTCCCTGCCCGGTGCCACTTGCTGGAGACAGGCGAAGCTGACGAAGGACCTGGCCAGACACTGCTGAAGGGCAAAGCAAGGTTTGCCTTCTGTGCTAATACCAGTAAATAACATCTCCTCGGGTAACAACTTTCTGACAATGTTTGCAATGCTAAGAGAAACAGGAGCCCTCATTAAAACAACTCCCCATGAGTACAGGAGCCACCTTTGATGCGCACGTTTTTCTGCCCTTCGCTGTGGCAGGGGCGCGGGTGCCTGCCTGCGCCACTCCTGTTTCTTTCTGCCTCTTGGCTTATGGCATGTTCTGGTTGTTGGCTTCGGGCAGCAGCAGGCTCCAGATTCCCCAGAGTCATGTCTTGGGGCTGCAGAGTGGGATGTTCTTCAGTTGCTTGCTGATGATTCAATCTTTAAAAGTGGAAAGCAACCCATGGCCCACTCTAACCAGAGCCCCTTTGCTGGCAAGCAGCGGGAGAGCTTTGCCCTCGCCTCCCTCTGTCCCATCTCACCCCTGCTAACTCTTCCTCTCAATTCCCCGTGGTCCCCCACTCCCCAGCCCTCACCCCCATGGCCGCGTGCTTCCCTGGCTCCCCCCACATCTCCAGAGACCGAGTGAGACATGGGTTCGGCCGGTGCCTCGTGTCCAGATACACAGGCAGCCCCGTCCATGGGCTGGCAGAAGCCCTGACATTCAAAAGCTGCAACCCAGCTACACGCTTTCTTACAGCGGGGCACCAGTCAAAGGAGTTTTTGATATTTCAAAATGATACATTTCCCTTGTATTAAATAATGAATGAAAAGAAAATAGGATTTCCTGCACTGCATATACAAACTCTCAGATTAATTTGTTGCTATCCAATATTCCTGGATTAATTTTCCGTTGCAGCAGGCAGTGATGCTGGGGAAGCATGTTTTGTTATTTTTCATCCCAGGCAGCTCTTGCTTCCTCTACAAGTTTCCATCTGATTCCTTTAATGAAATACCTCTCACAATTGAGCTAATCTCCCCCTCAGCTACTCCTTTTCTCATTTTCACTGCCACCCTTTGCCTTCTGTTCAGCACTCTGTGCTGCTATCAGGCTCGAGAAAATGCTTTTACGGGTTCTACCTATTCCATCTCTAACTTTAGAAAACGAAATATTTTCATGCCACCTCTACAGCCTGCAATTTTAAATGGATCTAATCGGTTCTGCCCTCTACCTTTTATAACTAGAAACATTTTCAAATGAAAATTGAGATATTCCATCCTTCAGTGATAGCCTAATCTCTCTCTCTTCTCACAAAATGTTTCAAGCAATATATATATATAAAAAAAAAAAAAAAGAAAGAAAGAAAGTTTGCCTGACTTTGAGAACTTAAACACAGCACAAAAGCCTTTTCCAAGACTTTTAATTGAAGCTAAACATCTATTTAGGTTACAATGTCCTATCTTTAACTTGAATAGAATAATTCCTTTTCTTGTAGTTAACCTTTGATCAGCTGCCTACCTTTGAACTCTCAGAGAGCCACCCTCTTCTTGTTATCCTCGTCCCATTTCTCCTGTAACTCTTGTGTAACTGCACCCTATAAATCAAAACAGAATTCTCTTTGGTGAAATAGCTTTTTTTTTGTTTTCTTTCTCTTTTTCCCCTACAGGAATGGTTTCAGTCACTTTGTCCTTTTGGTTTTGAATATAACCACTATAGAGAGCTGGGATATAATACTGTAGGATGTTTGTACAGTTTTACATTATATTTTATACATATATATAAAAAAAACCACCAAAACCCCCCTTTGAATCTAATACCGATATTCCAGATTACATCTGAAAAGTCATCTTTGTGGTGGCCTTTGCCCCACCTAGTCCATGGTCACTTACGGGATTCCCCCTCGGAGTTGGGGCAGGAGGTTGGGAAGGGGCAAGAGGGATGGCTTTCTGTGGGCGAGCAGCTTACTCCCACCAGGTGACAGACAACCTTCAGGATGCTCCACTTTTCTGCTGGGGTTCTGAAATGTCAAGATAAAATAAACAAATAAACAATAACAAGTGCAAAGAAAGCAATTGCATTCTGTTTAATTTGATTGGCACTCTTTTCAGAATTACACCTGCTGGTGTCTCTCTTTTCTGCCTCCCTCTGATCACGCAGATGATCTCCGGTGATGCAGGAGGGAAGCAAGTGCCAGGCGGGTTCCTTTGGATTGCAGCAGCCTTTACGTACAGAGCTGAGGCAAGCTGCTCCTGCGCACTGACTGCTCTTGCAGAGAGG
Source organism: Falco cherrug (assembly GCF_023634085.1). Classification (NCBI taxonomy): domain Eukaryota; kingdom Metazoa; phylum Chordata; class Aves; order Falconiformes; family Falconidae; genus Falco; species Falco cherrug. The sequence goes on from NC_073707.1 coordinate 30,142,615, forward strand.
GGGAACCTCAGCTTTGATGCAGCTCAAACAGCTGGAGTAAGGCAACATGCAACTTGGTCATTTAGTCACCCAACTTTTGATGTAGGTACCTAAACTACCCGTCTGACACTTAAAAAGAGGTTCTGTTAGCACATTTTAAATATCGTAGTTCTGAATTTATATACTTGCAAACATACCGTCAAATCCTCCCAAGTTAATAGTAGCACTCAAAAGAATATGTGGTTACACAAATAATATTTTTTTTAAAAAAAATAACATAAACAAAAAATTAACTTGTTAAAAATCATGGCATGGTTTCAATTGTTCTGTTTTGGTTTTGAATATCAGCAGTGTATGACTTAGAATGTTCTAAACTATTAATTACCTTGTTTAAAGTGTTTGCATTAAATAATGTTTTGCTTCAGGATAGATGCAGGTAACGATCTTCCTTATTAATACTTGTCTCTGAATGAATTCAGAAGAGAGAATTGAATTTCTGTACCCATAATGCACAGCCTAGCAAGCAGTTATCAATCCCTTTTCCCCAAACGGTTTTGAACTATACACATCCAAGCGATTTATAATGCAGATGGCACTTGCAGAATTGGCACAAGTACAAAGGGTTTCTTTTCCTTTCGAAATATTTTTTATCACACATCCTACCCCACTTCTCTCACTATCATATCCCAAATGAAGAGTAAGTATTTTCTTACGTAGTGTGCATATAGAACTAAGTAAAGAGCTGGTTAAAAATTACACAGGAATCCTTCCACATTGGGGGTGGTCTCAGAAAATCAGAGTAGAGCTGCACAGAAGGGCACGACACCTGGAAGGATGGCATGATGTGGAATGAAACTACTGGTTAAAAGTTACCGTGTATTTTTGACATTGACTTTCTTACAGGCAAAGCTAAATATTTAATTTCAAAAGGTACACCGACTATAGCTGGAGACAGCACCATTCTCTCAGTGCGTATCTTTTCCCTCACTTACACAAATGTGTATCAGCCTCTGAAACGCTCCCAAGGACAACGGATTCCCCCTGCAGCGCTTCCTTAATGCAGCACTAACCCACAGAGCCTTACTTCAAAGTTTCCAAACCTTAAAACAGGAACACAGAGGAAAAGTTTCGCTACTGGAATAACCCAACAGCCTGGTTCGCTTTGAGATCTGTTTCCCCACAGATTAACCTACATTTCCCTCTACTGAGTGGCAAGCTCACAAGGAAACCTAACGTTAATGAGCGGTGGGAGAGGTTACTCGCCATCGAGGAAAGCTGCGCTGGGTCCTCGCCACTGGGGTCCTGGGGATGCTCAGCTTCTGGCAGGCTCTCTTCGGCTCAGCATGTTCCGCATGGCAGCACCTAACAAATAAAGCAAAAAGAAATGGTTTGAATAAAATAATCTGAAATGAAATGACTTCTGAAACCAAAGAATATGACCAAGATGACCATAAAGATGAATCACCTCACCCAAACTAAAACCCTGTGATAAATAATACTGCTGAGGGGGTAAGTGAGGTGAGACTCGGGAGATCCTGGGACCGCAAGGTTCAGATAAATCCTTTTACTTTGAGCATCTTTATGCTGGCTCTATTGCGCATCAGAGACTCGAGAGGCTGCTTGTTCACGTGCCTTATTTCACTGGGACAACACCTCTGTGCTCAGGCATGTTTTGCAGCCTGCTTTAAATAGGAACCGAGTATACTAACACTGCCCAACTACGGTAGCGCTGGGTGACAGCTCAGTCAGAAGAACCTGCCTATAGAACTGAAGGCTGTAAAAAGCACGTGAGAGTGTAAGGAATGTGGATTTGCAGTTATAAAAATATTAAAATATTTTACCTGACCCAGTGATTTTTACACCTGCAGATATGCTTGTAAACACAATTTAGCCAGGCTCGTTTCAAACAAAAGTTATGTGCTAAGATGAGCCAGGCTGTGAGTCCCTGTATATTTGTTTATAACAGGGAGCATGAAGAATACCTCAGATTTTTTTTTTCTTTATTCTCTAAGATGAAAAGTAAGCTATTTAATGCTTTTTCTCCCAGTTACGTGAATGCCCCAGGAACAGGGCAGGACAAGAATGTTGAGAAGGGGGATCTGCCTTACACTGGCATCACACGCATGTGCTGGCAGGGCCATGGGCTGGTGCCGATGCACCCAAGAGGTGCCCTCTGGGCCACGAGGTACCAGCGTGTCCCCTTGCTGCGATGCATATCAGAGAGCGGCCACAGAGCATCACGTGCGGCTCTTGTATGAGGCAGCCAAACCAGTAAAGAGCAGATCCTCTGCCCTTGGATAACTGACTAACCACCAAATAAACCTGCAGCACAGAAACATTCAACATATTAGAATAATTTATAGCACTGGATATTATGTCCATGAGAGAAAACAAATATTTGCATAGTTCAGACTAATGAGACAATGTAATTCTCAGCGCACTTTCTTTGGCTTTGACCATTTCATTAAAAAACTGATTTGCACATAATTTAAAAACATTATGCATATATACATACACACACATACCCCACGCTGATACACAAATATATCAGCATTATTACTCCACCCAAGTATTACACCGCTATGCTGATAGCACGTTAGACACCTGCTGCCGTGGTAAAAGCACTGAATATTGTGGAACTCGGTGTGCTGCCCTGGCGGAGCCCCGGGACTGGCCCCACAAAGAGGAGCTCAGAAAGGTGGCGGGGGAAAGGCAGCAAACGTGCAACCCCGGGATTCCCCAAAGCCTCAGTGACTGAAATCCCCTGGTGTTAACACAAGACCGGCCGAATGCTTGCCTCTCAGCAGAGCTGCAAAATCCTCACTGCGTTTGCTCAGCACGTTTTGGACTTGGATTTTCTCATAGGGTGTAAGTCAGGTAAGACTTCACCAAAATCGCTGGAATGACACTGAAAAAAACTACCAGAACAAGATGCCCATGCGTTGTCTAGCAGTGAACCACTCTGACTGTTCCCCAAACCTGTTGGTTCTCACCTGTATACTGAGAACACTTTCCAGACCAGCATTCCCCTTACTGGATGTACCTCCTGCCCCGTTACACTCACCTCCAACAAGCTTAAGGTTTTGGTATTTCTTCAGACATTTTTATGCTTTTACAACTTTAAAAAAAAATGAATATTGCCAACAGCCGGTGCCTAGCAGCAGCACATGCATGACCAGTGATTATTTAAATAGCCTCCCAGTACCTAGAAAATAGAACCTTTCATTAATATCTTATGAGAAGAATCTTGGGTCAGGCGTTTTGTCGCTCATAATGCATTTTAATGTACTTCTTATTGAGTCTTCCCTTTCAGTTCTGGAGAGATAATTCATACTTTCCTTCTATTCAATATTTCCTTGCCAGAAAAGAACAAACGCTGGAATTCTCTACCTACTGCTAGATAATTCCTATGAGATTTTTTTTATTTATTACTAATAGATGTTAGATAGGGAATATACTTTCCACCATATCATAAGGCATATTTATGAGAATACAGATACATATATGGGTCAAAAAGGAAATTATTTTTTCCTTAAATAAAGGGGGAGCAAAACCACACAAAGCTTTTTTTTAATGACTGCACATTGAAAATGTCAAACTTTGAATCAGTCTGTGTTGGAAATATATAGCCTCAAAGTTCTTTACATATTGGGTAATGAATCCTGGTATGCTTTTTGTTGTTGGTGTGTAGTAACAACACCCTGGAGAGGAAATATTTTCAGCTGCTAGAAACGTAGCTTTCACATTCACATATAGCATATATCTATACAGAATGTGACTATTATGATAAATATTTACACACAGAGACATGCATTTACATATTCGGCAGTCAACAGGAAAATACTTATTTACTTGACAAAAGACACTCCTTTTTTAAACGTATAATACATATAATAAAAATCATAATATATTGTAATATTCTTTCCAGCATCTATGAAGAATATTATTTTCATAATATGATGACTCTGTAAAAAGTTAAGATGTTTAGAGATTTTGCAGATTTGTTTTTATGGATATTTATGCTTAGAAAACCCGCAGCAATCTACATACCCTGCATTCACATACATACCTTTCCAGCCATACATCATCATCAACAGATGTATGGATATAAGCCGCGTGCTTCCTTTGTTTCTGTGAAATAATTTTAAATAAAATGAAATTCAATAAAACAGTACATCTGTTGTAGCAAGGCTTAAAATACTACATTTTTCATCTTTTGGTAATCATCTTCAAGAACGATGACAAAATAAACGTTCCTTTCCTATGGTGTGATATTTTATCATTTTGTTAAATGGTTCTGAATTTTTGGAATGAAATATAAGAAAAGCAAATGCTTCAGCTTCTTTCACTCTCACGTAAAATTAAAAAAAACAACCGTTATGCACTTATTGCAAAACATGTATCAGAACATCATCGCCGTGCTTAGACGTGGAGGGCAGGTAGGTCTGGGCAGGGGCTGCCCGCAGGACCGTGGCGGTGCTGCAGCAGAGCCGCGGCCCTGCACGGGGAGAAAATGCTGCTGAGAAACTCTAATCCCTTAGCCCCTTTACTGCAACTATCACACTTTTTTTCTTGTTTACTTTATAGGTACCTTATAAATATTTAATTTTCACATGACCCATGGAATGAAATGAGCTTTTAGTACAAGGTGACCGCGTAGTTATTTGGTTTAAATTTCAGGTGCAATTAAAGCTTTTCTTTGCCGTCCTACTGGAAGAGCATAGAGACAGTAAAATAAGTGAGATGGGGTGGTCCAGCCCAGCTGCAGCCCTCTGAAATCCTGAAAGCACCCTATGTCCCTGCATGCTCCCCACTTGCCAGGTGGGATGTGGCTGGGAAACTGCATTCCTGAGGCCATGGGAAGGCAAGCAGCACTGCCCTGCACCCCGATAGCTGCAAACAGAGGTGAAAAAAGGGAGTTTGCATGTATTTGCATGTAGTACTGTGGAAAAAAAACAAAAAACAGGATTTTTTTTTTATTTTTCTTTTTTAGAATTCCAAGTCACATATTTTAACAATAGGGGAAAAAAAAATATTGTTGAAACCAAAGAATTTCAACTTCCCAGTCATCTTTTTTGTTGTCACCTTCAGAAGTTTCCAAAGCCTAACAACATTACTTCAAAAACATTTGGTTTAAATGTAGAGTAGATAATGAAAGAACATCTTTTAAGAATATTTTCAGACACATAAAAACCCCCAGCAAGCTTACACAACTGACATTTTGACAAACGGTGTACCAAAAAAAAAAAAAAAAATCTGGTCACAGAAATAAAGTTGGTGGGGAGAGTGACACTTTTTCTCCTGCTAATTGACAACTTGGGAAACCAACACATGAAAAGAAATATATTATGATATTACTCCAGTGAATACAGTCTGTCAGAAAATGCAGCCTGTTTATTAGTCTGAAATAAGCATTCATTTTGATCTCAGGCAGGGTACAGAGAAGAGTTCTGGAAGCAGAAGGCATCTATCTGCAAGGGCTCGCAGCACTATGTGCTCAGAGAAACAAACCAAGGTTTGAAGGCCCATTAGACAGCAGCCAGAGAATCTGAAAAGGCAGCAATTAAAATATTTTTAGTGCTCTGCGGCTTCTTTCTTACTTAACAGCTTAGCAGGGCTGCATATATTAAAGACAAGTTGGAAATAACTTCCAAGATGGGAAGTTGGGAGAGCAATCCATTAAAGGCATGGCTCAGCCGCCTGAATGACCCTGGGTTCAGGACAGTGTAATTCAGGACGGACCCCCCCTCCAGGGGTTGTGTTTGGAGAAAAATCCAGAAATCCACCTTTTGATGTCAAGTGTCTCAGACCCAACCAAGCTACATGCAACTGTTTGAGCCCTGGACGTCCTGTGGAAATGCAAAGCCAGGAATCTCCCACAACTGCCACCCAGCAGCAGGGGGACGGACTGCTCTTCACATGACAAGCCCACATCATACGCAAGCCTGCCCCAGAGCACTAACCTCGGCGTATCTTGGACGTTACTAGCCCCTGCCAAGTCATTCATTGTTAGCAGTTTTACTGTAAGAAGATCTACCAGCTCTGGAAGTCCTCCCACTGCACTCATTTTTAAAGATAAAATTAAGGAGTTAGGGAAAATGGAGAGACATTAATAAATGTGACATTCTGGAAGTTATTAATGAAACAGATAAAGAATTACTACAAGATAGAAATGGAGAAGAATATAATAAGACTCCCTTAAAAAGCACAGAGAAGAAAACAGGGCAATTTAAGCACAGCCCAAGAACTTTCCGACCACCCTCCCACCCTGAAGTCAAATATGCAGATTTTATAGAATTCAGCAGCAGATCAAATTCACTTCTAAATTTAATGCCATTGACCACCTGAATTTCAGACCCACTACAGTGGTCTATGGTGCAAATGCAGGGAAAGGGGGGGGGGGGGGGGGGAGATAAGATTTTCTGCGAAATCTGTATGGATTTCTGTATGCATCTGTATGGAGCAGGTAACCATTTTATTATTTTACAATTCTAGAAACCTCCATCAGTGTGAAATAAAATGTTAAAAAGTTAAAAAAGTTGTATGCATCACTTATTTCTCACATAATTGATTGCATCTTCAAAAAAATGTGCATAAAGTATAAACAAAATGTCCATGCAACTGTCCCTTTCCATTTTAGCCCTTACCACCATGAACGGGGACGGTGACACCTCGGCATTCCTGACATCAAGCAGCCTTTCTGGTGACTGGATCCGATAACACGTTTTCATTTTCAGGAAGAGAAAAATGCTATTAAAATAAGACGTTTGAAATGAAGAAACCGTATATGAATGTTAAGCCTTATTTAAAAGGGAACTGCAATATTGATTAGTCAGAGACCTGAGCTATACTTTTAATGATTTTACCACTAATATTTAAAGTAAATAAATAGCAAAACTTCTTATTTTTATTTGCCTGTAATTATGTTAAAACAAACACAAATTTTCAAGCATTTGCTGTATTGCCTATAATGCCTTCAGTGGATAGTCCTCTGCTGCTGAACTGCAGATTGACAGCATCTGTTATTTTTAACTAGACATTTGTTCGATCGTGAGACATAATGGGCAAAACCCGAATTGTCCATTGCTCATTTCTATACCATGGTATCACAATTATAATGTTGGAAAATATATATTAAACATCATTTTTTTCTTGTTTAGATAGTATTAAAATAGCACTGAAAGCCAGGAGCACCTGGTTTATTCATGGACTGGTGAACACTTTCCATTTCCTCCAGCAGCAACCTTCACTGTGGTACTGCAGCGTCTGATACATCTTTAAAAAGAAAAACCTTCGTTTTCACACGTGTTTACACAAGGTAATGGTGATACGCTCACCAAACACAGCAGGAAAGTACAAACTGCTGCTTAAAACCAGAGATGCTTTTCGCCTGAGAGAAGTCCATGCCAGATTGCTGTGTCCTACCTGCCTCCACCAGCCCCTGCTTTACCGCCAGGATTATTTTCCCCTGAACAGGTAACGGGCTGGCTTCCCACATGAGGCTATGCAGACACCTGTGATGGCTATGTTAACTCATAAGCAGAGACTAAAGCGAAGCCTGGCTGAGCCTGGCTCAGCAGAAATCGATGTCATGGGCCTCCAGGGGATGGAGGGAAGTGGTGAGAACACGTGCCCGTGGCCACAGACAGCACGTGGCTGCATCAGAGCCTTCCTCAGTGGGAGGGAGCAAAGAGCAAATCACCGACTTCCATGGGAGCACGCCTACAAATCCATCTATGTCAAGTCAGAGATTGCCTTCTCTTCAAAATTTATACTTACTAGAAAATGACTGAAAAGATTTAACCATGACAAACAATCAGAGCAGACAGCAGCAAGCGCCACCCCCCTGGGCTCATTCGACAGCCTAACGGCACAACCACCCACACAGCAGCACCGCCTGATTTCAGAGCAGAGACAAAGCTCTTGGCAGGAATGAATGAAAACCATCGGCACTCGGTGGGGGCAGCTTGGTTTAGCTTCTCTAGACCGATAGAACACATCCCTCTGCCTCCATCAGCCCTTTCCAAACAACTTCCTTCTCTCTTCTGTAGAAATTTTCCACTTTTAGTTTAATAGTATTTTCCACTGTCAGAGAAGGAGGAAAAAATCATTCCACCGCTGTCCCTTAATAACTCCCGAGCACCGGATAAGCAGTAGCCTGCCTTGAGATACTCTAGCCTTTTCTCACTGTTCTTTCCCAAATAACTTCTGCAGAGTTAATAAATAACTGCAAACATCAGTGACCACTAAAAATTAAAAAAAAAAAAAGAAGGAAAAGAAAAAAGAGAGCCATATATAAGCCCACCAAACAACAACAAACCTGAACAAACCTGAACAGTTTTCACATATTATTGCAGAACAGCTTCAAATCCCTTATGTACACAAGTGAGGACCTGTGCTCAGCCCCGACAGCAAAATCCATCACACAGCCTGGCTGTCCTCAGGCATTTCTAATGTGTGCAGGCAAATTTTGATAAAATCTCTTTCAGAGAAGTGAAGATGCTCCATCAGTTCCCCAGAACTCTTACAGAAGGGCTTCCTGGGCAGCCACTGGTGTGAAGGGCTGAGCAGTTCTCCTGGCTTGTTGGCGAGGGGTACGTTAGCAGCCAAGCCATTTGACGGGCTAGGAAACCAGTGAACAAATTAGTAACACAAATCTAAATTAAATTTCACAAAAAAGTTGAACTTGCAGTTTGAAGCAGCATCACAAGAAGAAATGCAGACCTTGGAGTACACATCTACTTACAGGAACATCAGGTGATGTGATCAAGAGATCTGTGCAGGCTTATTATGCTGACTCAGTGGTTTTGGTAGTGATAAATCCTTCTGCTTTTCTCCTAAATATGGTGATTATTTTTTTTTCCTCTCAGTATTGTAAAATCAGCAATTATTTGATACGCTTACTACAGAGGTCTTTAATCATTCCGTTATTAGAGCTGCCAAAAGTTTTTGTCTTCTGTAAATTACACTAAGTCTGAAAAACATTGGGTATTTTATTAACCCTCTTCTCACGCATTTTCTATGCAATGATGAAACAGCCTTACGTTTTATATTCTGCGCTAGAAATTTTGGCTAAAATGACTACAAATCAGATAAAAGACATTTAAGATTAAAGGCAGTCACCTACTTGATATTCTTAAATAATAAAGAGAAAAAAAATGGAAGAGGTGACCCTCTGGGGAAACTAAATCTGGGAGAAAAAAAAATTTTTACAAGTTTGCACTTTTACCCATGCTACACCCCTTACATGCACAGAACCCGTCACCAGACTGCTTCACGAGGGGACCTGTGTGTTCCTGCACTGCTGCCTGACTTGCTTCTGCCATGAGATCATCAGCCCACGTGGCAAACGGAGTCCGCTGAGAGCTGAAATCATTCTCCTGAAGAAAGGTGCGATGCCTGTAAGTCTGAGCAGAGAAAATCTACAGGAGAAAAGCCCTTCTCCGAGCAGGAAATCAGTGCGAGGTGCGACGTTACTCTGCCGACGGCAAGAGGGACGGTTCCCCCCAGCCGCTGCCCGCGGGGCACCCATGCCTGCGTACAGACCTTTCCCAATCTGGCTGTGTTTTCTGCTCCAACATTCTGCATTTTCTCTCTTCAAACCTTGTAATTTAATAATTGTATTTAAAGTTAATTTAATAAATGTAGATTTGTACAACGTCATCTTATAACTAAGTGTCCTTGTGCTCTTCTGCTTGTTTTCCTTTAACTTAGCTGTAATATCTTGTCTATCTGTATCGAGAGGGCTCTTAAAAATTGTACCTTTTACAGGCAAGAACACTGGTCCGGTGTCTTTTTTTTTTTAAAAAAAAAAACCAAACACACAACACTTTTTTTTCTCTCTACCATAAAACCATTCCTCCATGAACTTTTCACCATTGAAGACAATAATAGAAAACAAAATGCACTGATGGAAACTTTAGCTCTAAGTTCCAAGCTACGACCAACCCTTGGGGCTATATTAGAAATACTATAAAATATACAGTGTTTACAGAAAAGCCGACATATTCTTTTCTCTGCCTGTCATCTCTGTAGACCACAGCTGTACTGAGTACTTTTGATGATTTTGTCACCAGAGTTACGAGAAACTCTAAGGAAAAGGACACCAGATTGTATATTTTGCATCCAAAACCGACATGTAGAGCATTCAAGTTTTGGCTTGTACATGACTTGCCATAGTGATCAGTCAATTTAACAAATTATTAAAAATAAAGCCAATTGCATACCAAGTGCTGGGCATTACCATTGCAGGCTCAGCTATTACGCATTTTATTTCACTTTGCAGAGGATTTTGTTGGGTCTACTGCAGAAATATCATCATCAAATATTAATAGTTTTTCCCTATTCATAGTCATAAAATGCTAAGTGTTTGTTTTCCATCACTCTAATAAACTATTCTGGAAGGAAGGAATTATGAATTGTCTTTGATGATGCAACTGCGCTCACAGTCAAAAACTACATTCCATTTCTGCAAAGCACAATAGAGAGCAAGTCTACGTGATTGATGACGAAATGTCAGGGCTCTCGATCTACAAATGCAACTTGGGAATCTTTTATTTTTTTAAATACCAGAACACTCGAGATATTCTTCTACCTTCTTCGCACAATTCAAAACCCACTTGAACTTCTGTGGGAGGCAATTAACAATAATGAAAACTAACTTTGGTTTTAAGTACAATGTTTTTAAATAGCACCCACAGAAGTTCAGGTAGATCTTGAATGCTGTAAAGGAATAAAAACTTCTCTTTCAGAAAGGAGACAGACAATCTATCACACACCAAGAACTTCTGTTTGCTTTCACTGCAAATTAAAAATCTTGCTCCCATGGCAAAACTAATGGTTGACTTGGAGAAGATGAACACACCCGGTACAGACTCATTTCACTTAGACTTTCACCCCTTTCATAAGACTAATCATGGCATGGGCAGGGAGGAACTCAACCTCCAGATTCCCCTCAAGTTCTGGGGATAGCTGTCTACATCAAAGCCAGATTTCATGCCTCTTTTATACTTCGATGCATCTAAAGACAACCAGCAGAAGTTTAAACTTCTAATTTCTCATAAATATATGTTTCCTTTCTGAAATGCTTTTAAACAAAAACTGTCTACACAAAACAAGACAAAGACTTTGTTAAAATGACAAGATTCTTTCTATAGTATTTTAGATTGGATTTGTGATTTAGTAAATGCAACTATTCTGCTATTACGCTTCCACAGCATTTAAAAAAAAAAAAAAGTAGACAGCTAGAAAAACCACGAAGAATTGTTGCTAACAAAGACATGGTGTAACACATTTAAAGCTCCTGTGAACTACAAAAGTAATAAAGTTTGAAGAAGATAATACAACAATCGTAATGGTTTGCTTTGCATCTTAAATAGATAATGAAGCAACTAGAGGCAATATATCTAGCAGTTAATGCACTCTGTACTACATAAATAACAGGTTACTGCAATATAATTTAGTACACTAATAAAACTATCAGATGACCAAATTACGGCTCTTTTGCTCACAGCGTTGGTTACACTGGGTGACGTTCCCCCACTGAAGTTAGCGGGGCAACCCCCATGAATAAGACAACAGCAACCTTTGGACCGTAGAGCCAAATGTAAGCCAAAATGCTATTAGTCCCTTTTGTGCAAAATAACTGATGTTGCAAACGAGGAGAGATGGCCAGGATTTAGGAACAGTGCACCAAATGTTCCCAGAGGACAACAACGTTGGCAGGTCCCACAGGAGCCTCCCTCCCCAGCCGGGGCAGCTCCGTCCCCATGAGAGGGGGCTCTGACCCCTCACCCCAGCCATCGGCACCCTCAGTTTGGAAAGAGCTTCATAATGCACAAGGTGGAGATAACCAGTCCTCACACAGCGGCAGTCAGGGCTGAGGCTGAAATTAAACATCTTGTACCTAAATGCTCTCCTAGCCACACTAGGAAAATCCTCTTGGCATAATTTAATTACACCTAAGAGGACATTATACCACAGCACAAGCAGGAAATTCTGAGAACACTGTGTCATGGCTGATGACATTATCTGAGTCACTTTTGATGGGATTAATGTTTAAGTAAGCTGCAGAGAACTTCACTGCACGGGATAGAACAGCAACACAACAACAGGTCCGGAGTGTGAACAATGCTGCTACAGGCAAAGGCAGATAATTATGAAATGTAATTATACTTTGAGTTTCTCAGGGAAAAGAGCTAGACTTGATCAACATTTTAGCACATTCTTACTGTTGGGGAAAAAAAGGACATTTTGAAGAAATCAAAACCACAAACCAGCAGTTATTGCAGCAAGAGTTTAAGATGCTGAATCCGGGGATTACAGGTCATTTAAATCTAGGAAAAGAATATTTATTTCATGTAACCTATCTATACCTGTGCAAATAAAACCAATAAGAGGTAACATGAATATTATACTTGTGTCCATATACATGTGTGATGAGAATTTTAGAATCTAGAACCAGTAATTGATTAAACCTAACACAGAGCTCCTGTCTCTTTGCTGGCGGCTTGCCCTCACCCCATCGCTCGGAGGCAATCCCACCGCTTCTCCAGTGGCAGTAGGTATGGAGTGGATCCAGCCTGGATGCAATTTTCTAAACTTTGCATAATATTCTGAATAAAAATATATTAAAAAAACTCATAAGAGAAAGGAATAGAGGTAAGGAATACCATTTTTTTCTATTTCCCTATCTCTTAGTAGTAAACTGTGTGACACTGAGTAGTACGCACTGACATTGCCCAGAATGGGGAGAAATGGATCTGACACGTCTTTTCTATTCTAAATTGTGAAAAAGAAGAGGATAAGAGGATGACAATGACTATGATTGCCAGAATAGCCAAACACACATTACTGGATAAAGCAGCAAAATTTTTGTTGACTTCTTACAATTTGTTATGAACTAAACTTTTCACACATAGCAAATCATATATAAAATTAATGATCTGATCCCTCTCCATTTCTACACACACAAAAAGTGGGACGTGCTTTGCCAAGTACCCCAAAAGTACAAAAAAGTTGTGAAAAGAAGCATTTTAATGGAAATATTTTTGACTAGCTGTACTATTTGGATAATGCAGTTGGATTAAAAAAAAATTGCCTCCTCAAAGCTGTTGCAAGACATGGCTTGAGAAAAAATGTTGCTGTTTGTGCAAAACTGTCGTTCTGCCTTATGTTTATCCAATTTAGGACAGGTGTAATGGGGCCAGAAATGTGTGATGGCTGCAGAAACAGATGTGCTATAAAATGGGAAAATCTGTAGCTGTTTTACCTGGTATCCCTTGCCTTTTGTCAATTCAAATCAAGTTTTTGGTGTGGTGTTGTGCATGGTTTTGGCTGTTTGATGAATCCATTATTGAAATAACTTTGCATATATTGAAAATAAATCCAGTAGATCAAAATCTTCTGATACCATCAGTGACAAACTACAACTAAAATTGTGAGGTAAATAAACTACAACTAAAATTGTGAGGTAAATAGGGAGTAACTAGAAGATACTTCTAAGTGTGTACTTTTGTCATTTGGTGTCCCCCTTAACAATGAAACCCCATAAGCTGTCAAAATGTCAAGGTTTGTTGACTTCACAACAAGCAAAGAAAGGGAAAACCTAATGAAACAGCACAAGAATAGAAATGCTCTAAGAGAAAAGAAAACTTTGGGTTACCATACATTTTTCAACATTTATCCAGATCAACTATCTAAAAATAAAAATGTCTGCTTTTCCCACTAAATTAGACTCAGCCAGAGTATGTTGTCAGATACATACATTACATAAAACCAAAAGAAAAGGGTATTAAAAATAGAAGAAAATAAATAAATCAATAAATAGAAAGCAAGCAAATATCTTGCTTTGAAATAAGAGATTCACTTTCATATACATAAATACAAATGATCCTTTTATCGTGGCATATGTATCCTTAATTAGAGGTGTACGTACAGGATTTTTCAAAAACTACAGAGGATCTGTCAATATAGTTCACAATGTGCATCTGAATAGTCACGCTGCACGAAACTACTCTGCAGCAATTTCTTTTGCAGAACAATGTGGAGGCTTTTTTACAGCAATATATCTATAAGTGTTTTTTAAAAACAAATTTAAAAATCAAAAAGCAATCAATTCTGCACTAAGCATTGCCTGAAGAGACCATCTAAAACGAGTAGCTCACTATCTGATAATTATTTTTTTCCATATACTTATTTCTTTATCTACCAAAAATAATTTTGAAACCTATTTGACTTAGTGCAGCATCTTAATGGAAGAAATTGTTACCATCCTGGTAGACTTGTAGCCTCTGGTTCACTCATATCGCCATTATCCATCCAACTGGTTGGCTCTTTTGACCTGGCAAAACTCACGCACGTATGGCACAGCCTGGCACCGATCTCCCAGTGGGACTGCAGAAGGGAAAGGGGGGAAAAGAAAAGGAAAACATGAAGGATGGACAAAGTGTTCCTATAGGCCTTGATTTGAGAACTTGGTCCTTTCAGAAAAGGTGTTACAACCAGAACATTGGCAGAGTGCTGCAGAATATGCAGAGATGCAACATCTCTAAATCAACTACAGTGTTATTTTAGAGGATCCGGGGGTGGGGGGAAAAAAGGGAGAAGGGAAAATACAGGAACCCAAATGCCCTGGATTCCTTAGAGCTCCCATGATTTCAAATTCATAAGGTTGAAAGCATTGACTGCCTGGGTCAGTGGGGAAAACACTGGAGGAGAAAACCCACATTTGACCCAATAATTTTCCTGCCTTCCTGACCATTTTTTTCAAGAAAAACTGGATATCTCAAACTGCGTATCCACTGACCACGTTAAAAACTCAGGATTAAATCTAACGACCATCTAGTGATCAGTGACTCATATAACTATGAGCACATGAGGTGTTTCAGTATAAAATCACAAATTATCACCAGTAGAACTCAGTGGGCGGCTTTTTGAGAAACTAAATAGAATCAGGCAAGAAAGGAAATCACTACCCACGAGAAGGCAATATTTGGGCACAAAATATAATGGGAACTATTTTCTTTGAAGTAATATATTAGAAATCCAACAGTTTGTTTGCATGAATTAAAAAGTAATGGAAAAATGGAATTATTTTCCACACTGATGTTGGAAATGAAGGATTTTTTTGGACGTTCAGAAATTTTCTAGATTTTATTTGCCTATTGAGATGTCTTCAAAATAACTTCCAATGTAAAGCAAATAGAAATAGTAGCAAACTAATTCACTAGCAGTGAACATGAAGATTTAGTAGTTCTGATATATTTAGACAAACAAACATTACAAGGTCTGATCCACTAACAGTAGTATGTGTGGTCTTATAAACTTATGGGCCATTCCCCCAGTCCTAGATCATATTCTTAATATCGCTAATGATGGACAAACTGTTGGTCTTAGAATGTATTTGTGAAAAAATGCATATTCAGGTCAACAGAACTATTTATATCTAATTCACAAGATCATCTCATCTAAGGGAAATTGTCTCATCTGAGAAAAAATGTTTTAGTAGACATCAAAGTGTTGGGGTTTTTTTTATTTCAACATTTCAAAGCAAAATTGTTTCTATTTTTTACTTTCAATGTTTCATTTCAAAGTACTCCTTTTTTAAAGAATAAAACATAAAGACATTGTTAAGATTTTTGTTTTGTTAGAGAAGCTAATGAAAATAGTTTAGACTAACATGAAACAACCCATGAGCTGTCTGAGGGTTTTTGGCTCACCTGGCAAAACAAGTATTAGGTAACCACATCATTTCGTAACTGCTCAATTCAACTGGAATAAGAAATATGAGAAACTGCATCCCTTCACGTGGTAACTAAAATAGTCAATGGTCATATCATATGATAAAGTGTGTGTGGCAAAGTATACTTTTAATAAAGTTTCATTTTCCTTATTTTTTACAGAGCTGGAACCAAATAACTCAAGTCAATAGAATTCCAGCTGCCTGCTGGCATGTTCTGAAAGCTCAGAGCCTCTGGTGTGCTTGTGGGTGTGCAAGTGTGTGCGGTACTTGTCCATTGCATGTTTCTTATCAGGTATACGTATTAAAATTACACATGCATATTTACATCTACTTCATACAAACATTTTTATATAAAGACATGGAAGCACTGAGAATTGAACATGCATTTCTGAAGCTTCTGCTTGCTTCTCTGACTTGGTCACAGAAAAGTAGATAGAGTTTAAGAGCCGATATGGTGGGTTTTTCTCTTTCCTTTCCTCTCCTTTATTTATTTTTTTTTTCTCCTTCTAAGATTCTGTGACCTATTTGCTAAGGAAAGAGCTTGCTTGTTGGGAAGGAGTCTGCCTGCCTGCCTAACTCGAACAAAGCCATCAGCTTGATCATAGGAGATGCGGCTGTTTTCCCCAGCTAGACTGCACACAACAAACTATGTCACATCGTTTCTAAACATTTACCTGGGAGGTACAAATACTATCATTCTTTACTTTTAAACCACACACCACAAACCCAAGAATATTTGGGAGACGTATCAGACTTTAGAATTATTATTTTTCATGCAAGAGAAACAGAGCATTCAATCAGTCATCTCCGTTAAGAGCATTTTTCAAGCAATGTTGTAAGAATGTATAGGGTACTCCTAACAGCTTTTTTTTTTTTTTTTTTTTTTTTCTTTTTCATCCTGATGGCAATTTCAACATATGGAGTTTGTTTTGAAGAGTTCACAAGCCCAGCAAAACACTGAGACAAAACCTGGAAGAAGATACTGCTTTGCTTGCAGTCTAGCTAACGATCTGGAGAGAAGCTATTTGGATAAAACCTCTGTTTTCAACAGCAAAGTGTTTCAAAGCTATAGCAAACATGTCACCAGACAGACTCATCCTCGTGACTTCTGCCTAACGACAGATAAAGTCCCAAACTCTCTCTCCAGACCTCCGAAAGTTAGCCCGGTGGCATAATTTTTCTCTTAAAAAACCCTGGGAACAAACCCACACCTGAAGGATCCACTTGCAGTGCTTGCAGGTTAGGAACTAACTGCAACGTTTTGTAACAAACTCTTCTTTTTATGGGCCAGAAGTCAAGCAGGGATAAAAAAAGCATTCCTGCTTCTCAGTGGTAGGGGAAAGATAAATGCATTAAGGAGTGGGAACTCCATCACTAGGAACAAAACCAACTAGCCTTATAAATAATAAGAAATAGAATGTCTTTCACCAAATCTAGGAAACCAAAACCAAATTCCAGACTGGTATGATGGCTCTGAAAACATAAATAAAACCAAAATTCATAGCAGAGTGCACTAAGAAGAAGAATTAAGCAACAGACTTTCCTTCAAGCCTATAAGATTCAGTCTAATATGTGAATTAGACCTTAAAAAACCTAACCGGGTCTTAACAGGAGGTCAAAGCCTCAAACCATGCTTCAGGCTTTTGTATGGAGGGCTCCTTAAAGTGCACAGGGAAAAGCAGCACTTCAACCGGAAAAAAGAAATAAAATTGAGGTTCTCAATCATATTTACATTGAGGAGGAGGAGCGACCAGGTCAACAGGAGAGCTCTCCACGAAGGACGTGTTTCCATAGAGCTACTAACTTCTCGAGGCAACACAATAAATCCTGCAGCAGATCATAATCGGATTTCCATAGCAGAATCTTCACATTCTGATATTATTCTAATTCAATTTCTCAAGTTGCTGAGACATATTTCTCTGAGGGTCTCACAAAGACCATTTTTCTCAACTGCTGTGGGACACCAGCAGACAGAGAAGCGCTGGGTAACAGATGGCACGCTTACCGCTTCGCAGTATCAAAAGAAGGCTTGCACTGGTTTTGTTTTCCAATTTGTTTAATTTTACAGATCTGTGGATATGCAAAATTAAATAAAACTTGCTCTTCCTTCTGCCCAATGCATAGTTATGATTTATGTTCTGAATACCCCCCCAAGATGTTCAAGGACTCCATTACAGGAGCAACAGTTCAAATGCATGATGAATGACAGTCCTTGTTCCAAACTGATAATTTAATGGTAATTTAAATGGAAGGACAAAAATGTTGAAAAAACGGAATTGCTATTTTCTCATCCTAAAAGTGGGAAAAGATGCTTCTTCTTGGGCAAAAGATGAGAGTGTTGGGTGTGGGTCTGCCAGCTCAGTGAAGTGATCCTTTTCCCTTTCTTACAGCCACTTTATGTAGAGGTAGCTGCGGGAAATAGTTAAATAACAGAGAACTGATTGTACACATCTGACTGCATATTTAAGCCTAAAAGGGTAAAATAAATCCAGGAAATCTGGAAGTCTCACACAACTCCACTGCCACCAGGCTGTGGGGGTGGATGGGGCAGGCAGAGCTGGGGGCTTTCAGGGGTGCCCAAGAGCCGGACGGGCAGAACAGGGGCTGGCTGACATCCCATCCCTTCTGAAACCTGGCTCCACCAGGCAAAACAGCGGAGGCTCGAGCGAGGCCTCGGGATAAGGCAGCTGCGACCGACAGCCACGGAGGCCCTGCTCCACCAGCAGCACTGCTGACCTGCTCGGCAGCGAGCAGCAGCCGCAGGGTTTGCAGCGTCGCCCTTTGCAAGAGCAGGCTGGCAAAGGGCTGGCGGGGGTGGTTGGTGAGAAGTTTAAAGTCTTACTGTTGAGGTGCACCTTGCCAGTTAACCCATGCTTTGCTGCTGTGGGTGGATGTGAAGGAACATCTTTCAGAATGAACAATGCTGTTAGGCTTTCGCTCCTCCCAGCCCTCCAAGTAACGTGCTGGGCAGGGCAGTGCGCTGATGCTGCAAGGCAATCCATCCGCCCGCGCCCCTCCGAGTCTTACTGGATATACCCTAATATGGATAACTGGCTAGCTGAAAAGGGTCACATAGACATAGTCCAGCTGGCTGGACAAAAATGCACATCGCTCTCAGCTTATCTGAAGTAAAGCAAAATACACTGTCTTTGGCTGTCCTTGTTACTAATAACAGGAAGATCGCGGTGGGAAAAGAGTGTTACAGGTGGGAACAGAAAACTACAGAAGAGAAACTAGGGGCGGGCTTGGTATTTAGGCAACTAACCAATAATGAGCTTAACTTTTGTAATATGTATGAGCTAATTATAAGAAGGCATAAAAGGTGACTGTAAGAGACAATAAACGAAGTCTGCTGATCACTCATATTGAGCGACTGTGTCTTCCCTCCGTCGCAACACCCTAACAGTGCCTCCAGCGCTCACCCTTGGCCTGTTGGTATTTGCTATCGATCCGAGGGAGCAGCAGCAGGGCAGACTCACGGCCGCTCCGCTAAGCAGGCTGACGGGACAGGGTCAGCGCCGCCAGGTGGGTCCGTTAAGCTGGGACCACAGCTCCCGGCACACGTACAAGAACCGGAAGGCCATGGCCGGAACATTCTATGCCCAGATGATACTTGCGGTAGAGCGGGACAGTTTATCAGCCTATCTTACCTGTACCCAGAGGCTCAGGTGCCCTTCTGAATGGCAAAGCCAGAGCCTGGAGAGCTGTTCAGTGCTCGACAACACCTGAGCAGCACAAGCCACCGCTTTGCTTAATCAGGCACCCCGTCCTCCAGTATTTAAAACAGTGAGAGCACTGAAAATGTCACCTACCTAAGAGATGTGCCCGGAAAACATTCGACCTCAGCAACACCGTGTATAAACCGGAGTGAACTTGGTGGGTGCGGGGACCGAGCGCCCGGCACTGTGCGAGCACACAAGGGCGAGCCTCGGCTGGGCCAGAGGGGTTCTGCCAGCGCTCAGCGCCCCAGCGCCACCTCAGATAAAGGGGTTTTCTACTGTTTTATACCATATGAATCCTATGAATGACACCAAAAGTTGAAGAGGCTAGATTATATATATGTGGATGTATGTGTGCATATAGATGTGTATATTTATAAATATCACACTTCAGCTCTCTCCTAAATGTGAGAACTGAAATAATTACGCTGTTCGCAACTTTAATTAAAAGACACTGGTTTTACTGCCTTTCAGGAGCCTTTTTAAATGTTGGGGGGAAAGTATAGAATCTGATGTAATGAACTCTTGTGACTTACGCAGTTCTGGAAATTTCAAAAACATATTTGAATTTGCTATTTATGTTTTCTGTAAGTTTCTTCAAATCATGGGCAAACTTGTAATGAAAATCTGGACTGTGTATTGCACAGTAACCATTTACTAAACCCTGCTGCTCCACTGCCTCGGCAGTAAATCGCACTTCTTGTGCAGAACTACAAGGAGTTTTTCCCTTTTCAATACCCATCCAGGAAAGCCAGTTGATTTTTTTTCTGCAAAACTCAGCCCGTCAACTTTTAAACTTCTCTCAAAGATACATCGTGATACCACAAGTCATCCAGAAGTCTATTTGGATTTAGGAAATGAATTTTGCCTGGACTGTCCTCAAATCCAGGAAATCCACATTAGGCTTAGGGGGTATCTGCTCCGTGGAAAGCACAGAATTATATTTACCACAGAGGTTATTCCCCTTGCAAAGCAAGTTGAAGGAAACAGAAACAAACAGAAATTGTTCAAAATAAATGTCTGGATAGCTACAATCCCTCCACAACTTATTCCTACAATTAAAAAAAAACCAAATAATTGCCTAATAACCGTGTTCATGGGGGAAACTGCTTTCCTGATTATCAGATTCTTACATGAGGAGTCACTCTATGTTAGCGGGCAGATGTACATATTTGTAAAGGAAATGGCAAATTTCTAATCAGGATTCGCCTGCTGCCAGCCTCACTGCGAGAATGTACCAGTGGCTGTCAACCAAGTGTCACATGGAATTATGCAATGTTCAAAGTAAATGTAGGGAAAGATCATTTGGGAGACATTACTAATCATGTTAAATACACATAGCAACACTAAAAGCCTGAATTTCAAAGGCCTGGAGGTGCCTGATGAGATTTTTTAAACTGCCAGCACTGAAACACGGTGGGCAGTGCCTGCCTGCACCCACCTGCCTCTGCAAGGAGCGCATTCTGCTTCTGTTGTCAAGTGGAAAAGTACCCTTCTGAGGCTGGGGAAGGACCAAGGCGACTCCAAGGAGCGATGCCATCTCTGTTCATTCCAGATCATAGCTGCATTTCAAGGACATCTCCTCTGACCTCACCTGCCTTCAGACCAGTCATCAAAAGAAGTAAAACTGCAATTTCTACAAACCTACCTGCACCCCACTTTGCACTGGCTCTTGGTGCTTGCATTTTCTCGCTAAGACACGTACCTTCAGGATTTGTGCCACTTCATTCGTTTATTGCCTTCTTTCCTATTGAAAATAAGAACTGTGAAATAACTTCAGCGACATATGTACAGACATCTGTAATGTGTATTTACAGAGGCTCCTGCTCCAGGCAGCCATCAGTGGCCAGCAGCAGCAGGGCTCAGAGGTGGTCTCCTTCGAAGCCACCTGAAACCGTATCACAACCCCCAACCCAGGGCATTTCTAGGGCTCCATATTTCTAAGAAAAAGGTTCTGTGAGTTTTTCAGCTTGAGCTGAAGCCAGGGGGCTGTGCTGCAGCCGGGAAGAGTGGCTCAAGCTGTGGGTCAAATAGAACAGAGTGCCATCAGGGAGCCTCAGGACAGCCTTGGAGCACTACACAGAGTCAGTCAATTAAAAAAAAAAAAAAATCCTGGATTTGATTTCACTTTGAAACAAGCCAAGCCTTGCTGAGCAAAATTGCGAATATGAACAGCTTAGTGTAGAGGACTGGGGCTTGGGAACAAACCAGGGAGCTAAGCTTTTGACAGCACAGATAGAGTTGCAGTTTCAAACAACTCTATTTTTTTCCTCCTTTTAAATGTGCTGTTTCCCTCTTGGTTCATAGCAGAGATATATTCTCTTAAAGATGAAGGGTAAATATTGCATTTGAAAAACGCAATAAAAAACCATTTGCCATTTTTCCCCCCACAAAAAGCAAACTATTTGCATAGCAATGCCCAGGCCATCCTTTTCCTCCCCACAGGCAGGCTCTGATGCTTCAGAAACACAAAGAGCAGAATACAAATCAGTTCCTGCTTCCATGACATCCCATGATTTCAGCTGAGAGCAATTTACTTAAGATGTATTTCTTTGGCTTGGAACATGCAGCACCAGTTCTCCTTATTGTCCTGGACATTTCACCCACTAAACCATTAGTTTCCTCTGAGGACAGAAGTAAATAGCACAATTTGTTCTCACAGAAGACTAGCTGTTTCTGAAATGTGAAGAAGCTCATGGCAAATGGGCAGAACGTTAGGAATAAATAAGAAAAATGGGGCAGCAGAAATAAATCTTCTATGATGACTTCTCTCATTCATTTACATGGGAAACAGCCTTTGCTGTTGCTTGCAGGAATCAAGACACAGCAAAGTTTGCAAATCCCAGAGAAAATATCTTTCGTTCATCGGTAATTTTCTACGCAGATTTGACATATAAACTCTAAAGAAGAACGTGAAGATACAGGCTTCCAAAACAGAAAGCAATTTAAGAAAATTGTACCAGCTAGGGGAGAAAAGATGTATTGCTATATCCATTTAAACAATACATTGCTTTAACCATGTAAGTAAACCAATGAAAACAGTAAACCTTATCCTATTTTTCAGTAAGCTACTGCTGTTACACCAAGGCAGGAATTAAACAGTACCTATTGTACCTGATCTTACCAAAGTTTCACCTCACTCCCGTTTCATAAGAGTCTGAAACTTAATCTGCCCAAAGGTTCACCTTTTCCAGGTACTATTTCATGCTTTTCCCTTGCTATAGCAGAGTTTTCCCTCTGCAGTTTGATCAAAGTCTCTTCAGATGCTCAAGAGAGATGAAAATGGTAAGTCACCTCTCTTGATATTTCTCAGATTCTCAGGAAGACTCAGTACAAGTGCAGGTGACAAACCTGCTCCGGCCAGATTTCATCAGGAATTTCCTGAGCAAAAGCAGAAGCAAGATATCCTACTACTTGTCTGAATTCTTCCCAAATGTTCAGGTGATACTGTGATCTAGACAGTTTTTCCTTGAAGATTTTCAAATGATCATACCTATTGGAGCAACACAAAGAGGAGTTATCATCAAAGCTGCCCCATCAGGGGGCAAAGGAAGTAGCTTGCAAACAAAACTTCAGTTGGAAACAGCTGTTTCTAAATATTTCTGGATTTTAGCTGATGCCAGGGAGAAGAAGACGGCTCAGATCAGTCAGAATCACAAGTGTATCTAAAGAAGCTAAACCCCAATGTCCCACTGGTGCTCTTCCCTGCACTGCTCCTCCCTATCACCCCTGGCAGATGATTCACCCTCACCGTCCTGCCAGCCCCTCACCCCTGTGAGCAGCAAGCACAGCGGGACCTGCAACATGCACCTCTGGTGTCCAAAGTCTTAGCCCAAAGGCTCTTTTAATTCAGTTTTTTTCCTATCCTTTCAGGCCAGAGAGGAACTAAAAGAAACTTGCATAACCAAGTGTGTCCAAAGAAGGTGGTCCGCTCAGGAACATTTTATTTCAGTAACAAAGGTCCATGAATTTGTTGAATAACATCTAATTTGTTCTCCTCAATATATGCTGTGATTTCATTCCCCAAACAGCATTTTCATTCCCAACCCAACAAGAATGAGCTATCAGTTGGTCATCTGTCTCATCGTTTCTTCACTGAATTCTGAAGAGGAGTTACAGGGTAAAATAAATTCAGAAGATAAAGAGTTTGAAAGTAGAAACCTTCAGATTTTAAGACCAAATTACAACACTTTGCCTTTTTCTCTAACTTCAGACCAGCAGAGATGCGGGCATTATACCGGTGCTGAAGCGCCATGACTTGTGTGCTGCAGAGCAGAGCCGCGCACGTTACATTAAAAATAACCAATTTAAACTTTCAGAATGTTTCACACTCAAATGCCTTAGCAACTATGGGCTTTCCTTTTATGCTCAAGCAGAGTTGAATTTAGATTCTTCTAGCATAAGAGGGCAAAATACGTGACTGTAAATATGTTTACATGTGGGTGAGAGTGAATCCACACCTGCTGATGAAAATGGCAGCGGCATCCCGTGTGCACGGCAGGGTTAGCAGAAGGCATGAGTTACAAGCTGCTTCTGTTTAGATTCCCTCTGAACATGGACACATTTAGGAATTTGGTCCATAAACCTTAATGATTATTCAATTTTTTCTATTCAAGTGTGTGCCTGGCATGAGCTCCATTAACCCTTTGGTCTGTGATACGGGCACCAGGCAGACTCAGGCGAGGGCAGCCCGCGGGTGGCTGCGGGGCAATGATTGTCACGGGGAAAGAAATGACCCAGCTGCAGCTTTCCAGAGTTCACTGACACGCAGCCTCATCATTAACAGGCTTTTACAGACCTGCAGGAGCCTACAGAAGGAAGACTGAAGATTTTCCTACCTCTGCACACAAAGAAGTTGTCTTTCCAGAGTTTTATAGCCAATAAGACATCACAGAGCACATGATGCCCAGTGCCAGCACTGGTAACAATACGCAGGAGACCTCGGCACCAGGTGTGAAGGCAGGGTGTAGCGAACAGCTCAGCACAGGTGGCCCACTGACGGTCCCCGATCTGGACAACAGCGAAGACGCCCTCAGGCAGCCCTGCGGGAAGCTGGAGCAAGAATGATTGAATTTGGTTCTTAAATGTGAATAACTGCTGCTTTCAAGAAGCTGCAGGCACAGCGATACAGTATTAAAAAAGCCTACAGAAAACAATTCACTTACCTCTGCCAAATTGTAACACTGGTAACGGCAAAGCAAAAGTAGCCCTGCGATGTGACCTTGGCAGAAGGCATGAGATGCACGAGGCCGGTCTGGGCTGAAGCTCAGATGAGTGGCGAGGTTTGTGGTGGTGGCTGTCATGGCACTCGTGGGGACCCTGTGGGTTCAGATCTGGTCACAATCTGAGAAGCTACCTACAGAAATGGCTTTAGACACGTTTAGCAGCCCACACTCCAAAATTTCCCATAGAATTACTAGAAGAGGTTGGTTCCACACTCAGCCTTGGCACTGACCAGTAAACCAGGCTTTACTGGTCAGAGATGCCACCATTCCACTTACATTTCTTTCTGCTATTCTCATATAGATGACTTAGCACCGAAACATTAACAGCATCATAATTTCAAAAAGCAGCAGTCAAAATAGCTTTGGCCAGTGAAACAGTAAATCAGGTTGTTCAAATGCAGGGGAGAATCCCTTTTAAATGAGAGCATTTCTCTACCACACAGAAAGCACCGAAGAGAGGAGGTATCAGACAAATTTAAGATGAACTAAGCTTCACAATAAATTGTTCACCATAATAATAAAAACTCTGTCCACACAGAACATTGGTAGGGTTTTATATTAACTTATAGCACTTGGGTCTAACAAAGTTGGCAAGCTCAAAGAGGTGCATGCAAACTAAAAACTTCCATCTGGTAAGGAGATTATATTCGGATAGTGTGGTTTCCAAAGCAGATGCTGTGTAGCCAAAGAGGAACAGATTTTATTTAGCACTTTTATTCAGGAGTGCATGTTGCAGATAGTTTAATATAAATGTCAGCTAGGGAGAGGATTTCACCTTAGCACTATTCAAAGGTTAGGACAACATGTCAATGGAGATACTTTGTTAATGCCAGTACAAGGGCTACATAACCACCTGCAACAGAGAATCACGAAAAGCAGCTTTTGTAAGTTGAAAAACTCAGTCAGAAGGTGTTTCTAAAATGCGTTCAATACTCCAGGAGTTGTTCAGCAAAGAGAGGGAATCAGTTGTTGGAGTGGCAAGACCACGAAGTTGTGGAAAACAGCTGTTTCAAAGACACAGCCAGCACCCAGGCCTCATGCAAAGTCTCCGCTATCGTGAATTTCTGCATCAATCATTAATTTTCATGCCTGAAGGTGGTCTTGCATATTTTATTCTGACTTAGGATGCCTGAGAACAATAAATGCCAAAACCAGGAACAGATACTTTGTAAGTTCACCCAAAGTGATTAATACCTTTTAAGTTCAGCGCGACAATAGGACGCCTGACCTACCCCACTGAAGACATGTAAATCTTCCTTAATTACATCTCTTTGTAACATGGCAAAAAAATGGGTGTAACTTGAAGAAGCAATAATCAGTCAGTCAAATCACAGAGCAGTGAAAAGGTCGGATTCTTACAACCCAAATATCGTGAATTACAAGAAATATAAAGCATTAAAATTCCAAATGCTTCTTTTTGACAGAGGTTTTAATGAGAATGGAAAAAGAGAAAGCAATCTGTCCTCACGACAAAAATTGTAATGAGAACATTCTCCTCCTTTTTAAAATCTCTTCAATGAGGGAAAATACGCTTCAGCACCAGGACCGTGAAGGATCCGATGCATGTCTGCACATTGCACATTTCAAGAAATCCGCATGATCAATTGATTTGCCTGCCATTTCTCCACGCGAAAACAACTGTGCTGAATCATCTGGCATGGCTTCCAGCTGTCCTCTGCCACGGCTCCTGTTTCCCAAATTCTCTAGTGGGCAAGAAGTAATTAGGAAAGAAGCATGAACAATTACAAATAAAAGCTAAGCAAGCCTATCTAGTTGATGAGATTTTAAATCCACCATTAAAATATTAAGCCCATTAGCAAAACCATCAGAAGAAGATGGTTTTATTTTTCCTCTGTTACACTCCAAACCCCATCTTGCCCTTGGACGAAGGTCCCCAGAGATCAATGCCATCCCCTCCCGCAACTGCACCGCAGAGCCGTGGATGGGATGTGCTGGGAGCGCGGCTCCATCCTGTTCCAGTGGTCACTGAACGGGGGCTCAGCTGCCACTTACCCGTCCTGCCAGCACCAAAGGGACTTCTGCAGCCTCTTTGCCTGCCCAGCTTTCGATGAGCTCCACTAAGGCCGTCCTGAGTCCCAGATAGCATTTATGTACTTAATGATCCTTGTTAGAAACACATCTAATGATGTTAATTCCACGTGAAAAGCAGCATTTTTAAAGCTTCCCAGTGTTTCCTTCCTAATGGACCTCAAATACGCCCAGGAGAACAGTGGCTCCCGAGTGTGAAAGTGTCTTATTCTGGTCTTGGCTTCCCCACTGCACATTTCATCAAGGATGTAAAGGCAAGTTTGGTTTTCTGTAAGAATTAGAAAATAGACTTTTTTTGGTCTTTGGTTTTGGTTGGGGTTTTTGGTGGGGTTTTTTGTTGTTGTTTTGGTGGTTTGTTTTTTTTTTAATATATCTCTAACCAATATCAGGTTTGGTAAGTGGCAGACAAATAACACGTATTACTTCAAGGTGATTACATCTGAGGCTATCTTTAAAGATGCCTCATACTGATACCATCATTACCATTACAAGTGGGTATAACAAGTCCTTCCTTCTATGTTTAAAAAATAATCACGGTATCATGGTGTTTTACCATTGCACTTCCTCTTTCTCTTGCTCTCTTACTACATCAAGCCCCATAGGAAGCAATCATTTCTATGCAAATGCTGTGTAATAGAAATATAACTTCTCCATAACCTGGCTTTCCTTGGGGAAACCAATCTGCTGTCTGCGTTTGGATATGTACAAAATAAAACCACTGTGGTTTCCAAGCAAAGCACTAAGCTGCAAAATTTTATGGTATTAATGGCCTTCTGCATCATTTACATATTCATGTACCGCTTCTGACTTGTGCACACTTTATTATTTTTGGAGGAGCAATAATAATCTCTACACAGCAACGGGCCTTGCCAGATTCAATAATCTGAGGTAACTGGTACAAACACCGCACGGACCTTCTCAGCCATGCCACTCCCTGTAGTATTATCTTATAAAGCACTCAGTAAAAAATGTTTAAAAGATGATGACAGCTAGGAGGGGGACCGATGGTAGGAACAGTTAATTGCAAAGTGCTTCATATTCCCTGGTCTCCATGGGGAATGTCAAGGTGGTAGTGCCCAGTGACCGTTTTGGGGCTAAACCAGGAGAAATTGGCCTGTTCACAGCAAGGTATGCAGGAGGCCACCTTGTGTATGGACTGCTTGTCCCCTCGTGCTCAGGGGTGAAGAATGGCACATATGGATAGCAATGGACAGGAATTATTAGCAGAAAGCACTTCTGCCATCTCCACTAACCTACAAAGCAGCTGGTCATCTCTTAGGCAGGTACGATCTTGCTGATGAAGCAAATAACCCACTCCCTCTGGACGGCAAGACATGCTGCAGCAAGGTTTGGGCTAGAAGGAACAGATTTGTCCTGTTTGAAGTCCAGAATGTCACACTGGGCGTCTCGCTGTCGGAAGGAAGAAGAGGCTCTGCCCAGCATTGCACAAAGCCTTCAACACTCCTCCTAAATGCACAAGCTGTACAAGCTGTGCTATATTAATTTCAGTCCAGCTGCCAAAAAAACCTCTTTGCCTTTCTGAAAAAAAAACCCAACAATCAAAACCCAAAACAATCAACCAAACAAAACCCAAACAATTAAACTTCCAGGGAAAATTATATACACACAGGAAATTTATGAGAACTTTTGAATTAATACATGGGGTCCTCTGTGCTGATCTTAGCAGCACTGCTAATGCTTTCCAGAGTGTGAGGCTTTAAAGGGGGGTGTACTATGCAGCCTTTTCATATGTGTGCCCAATTACCTAAAGCAAATAAATAAATAAACAACGTGAACCCTTTGTCTGAATAACATTAAGAACAAAGGCATCAATAGCTATTTCTGGTGAGCCTGTACTGTTTGCTCTTGCACATCTTACAGTCACACGGTGCATTTCATTTCTCCTGATCTTAAAAGGTCACCATATCAAGAAGGCAGGCCCCTAAGAGCTGCTTCGCTCTAAACACTGCCAGCATGTGTAACACCACCACCGTGTCTCTTCCTTGCCTGACGCGGCTGTCCAAGGACGTGGGAGATGATCCTTACAGCAGCTGCTGCAAGCAGGTTCCCAGCTCCATGGAAGGGGGAGAAACTAGATGGTCTTTAAGGTTCCTTCCAACCAAAACCGTTCTGGATTCTCAAGCATATTTGTGGAGCAGGTGTTGGAGTAAATTTGCAGTCCTTGCAGGCACCACAAAATGCCCCACTGCTTTACTGCATATCCTTTTGGTACTTTGGAGAAACTGATGCCTGGAGAAAGGATTTCCTCACATAAGAAGGCACAGCTCCAAAGCAGGCTTTGAATGGAGAAAGGTGCTGAAGTGCACGGCAGTGAAAGACCTTCTGCCTAGCAAAGGTTAATCCAGAGAAGAATTTGTGCTGTGAAACCTTAGTTACACAACTGCCAGCACACTTCTTCACATGGAAAACGGTCTTGAACGTGGACAGAATATTGCATTTCCTTTGATGGTGCCTTTCTGGCTGGCAGTTGCAGCTGTTTGCCAGATGCACAGTTTCAGAGCAAGAGATCCAATTACTTTTCCTACCAAACAGATGCAGACAAGACCATTTGTCCTCACAGTTACTGTGGATACCTTTAAGCAAACACACATGTTTCCATCCTTACCTCCAGTGGCAGAGTTCAGCCTCCTGAACACCCATCTCCTTATCTCGGTGGGTAGGGACCAAACCACCTCTGACCACCAGCGTCTCATACCGCAGTTCTCCATCTGGAAAAAAAAAAAAAAAAAAAAATTGATAGTAGCACTTTCCTGTCCACTGTGGCTGTTTGGAGAGAAAGCGCAGGAAAAGGTGTGAAATCTTGCAGACCAGTAGATAAAGAGCCTATAAGTGATTAAATATAGCTACAAAACAAGCACTAGCCGTAGAGACTATGGCAAGTTCTGAGCATCAAGATGTTCTGAATGTAAAAAAGATGAATTGTTAACTCTGAAATGGAGGAATGAAATCCTTCACCTTTTAAGAAAATGCATACAATTGGGGAAAATAAATAAATAAGTCTGTCCAAAATACAAAATTTCCTTCAAACAAGAACTGCCTGAAGATAGCTGCACAGGAATTCCTATTTTCTATAGTTTCAATGTGAAAACTGATAACTGCACACAAATTAGTAAGTTAAAAAAATGGCTCATAAAATATCTCATAAAGATCTAAAAAATGTTCATATTAAACTTAACAGATTTTTTTTCTTTCTTTTCATCAAAGCCCTTGGCTGTACTTCACCTGAACTTGTTCATCTCTCTAATCTTCTCCATGGGGAGGTAAATGAAACCAAATGCATTGTCTCCAGCTGATGAAGCACTTTAGCCTGCTTCATCAGGCTCATCTTCCATTAATAACTCAGTCCAACCTCTAACAAAAGCTTGTATTTTCAGAACTGAAAACAAAGAATAAGAAGAAGAAGAAGAAAATCAATGCATAGGTGACACTATTTGAAGAAGTAAATAGAAAAAAACTTTCTGTTAATCAAATAGAGATAAAGAGAAGCAACGTGAGAGTCAGCACTTTGGAGCCAAATCTGCATCCCTTTGCAGCTTCTGGTGTCTGCAGGTGTCTCGGTTTTTACTTTTTCTGTCTTGACTGTTTTGGTTTTGGGTTGGGTTTTTTTGGTTTGGTTTTGTTGTTCTGTTTTTGTGGGGTTTTTTTGTTTTGTTTTGTTTTTTGTTTTGTTTTGTTTTGGATTGGGGTTTTTTTTTTCATTTTGATGTATTTCTGGGGCTAAAAAAGATTTATGGAAGGTTTCTGTGCTAAATCAGCACATCCTTCCACCAACCTGGATGTGCCATCTCTCCTGCTGTGGGTGAAGCAGAGGTTCATTTTGGGAAGAGCTGTGATCGCTGCTGGGTGCTGCAGTGGGATGCAGTCCCTTAATCAAACAGGGAAGAATTGAGCCCCAATCCATTTGTGTTTGAAATGGCTGAAGTGTACTTTTATAACCTTGTGGGAATTTAAAAACATTAGCCTAATTAAAATTGTTGTTGCATTTGTTTTGTCAGGCTCTCCCTTTTATCCGCCCGATAATGATTTTGCCTCATCAGCTCAAGAAGTGTCTGTGGGTGGAAACAGTGAGAGACAGATTCATATAATGAGGCTCTAAATGACTACAAAAGACTTTACATCGCTGTGAATCATCCATCCACTGTGCTGCATTATTCAGAAATTAATGCAACCCTATAAATGAATAATGATTTAAATGTACTTTTAAAAATTGTTAATGCTCCAGCATTTTTTCCTTCTCTACATAATCAGAAAATTGATTATGACTATGACTAGACCTATGTTCTTAATTTAACTTATGTAATGGCAATGTAGAAAAAAACCTTGTGACAACAATGAAAATGGAAAGATTTCCAGGAGACTAGAAATGCGTTTATAACCTTCAGAATTCCCTAGCCAAATTCAGTCGACTTCAGAGGGAATTAAAACCAAAAAAGCCTCCTGAAAGGCTGCAGGGTCTGGAGACAATTGAATTACTGCTGAAGTTGATGAAAAATGTACAAAAGAAATGAAATGGGAATATATGTCAAATAAGCTAAGGACAATATGACCATAGAAACTTTTTGCTCGTTATTTGTTTTCTCATATTACTCTTTCCTTTTTTTTTTTTTTTTTTTACTGAACGATTAAGAGAATTGTAAACCAAGGAGCTGTATGAGCAGTAGAAATAACACAAACTAATCTCAGGCATTTGTCTGAGGATGATCTCCCACATAGATTATCCAATGAACAAAACAGGGTGAAAGCAACAACAGCCTCCAGCACAGCGGGATCTATAACAGGATTTCACTACTCTGCCTGGATTTTTATTTGTAGAAAATACTGATAGCTCACTTTCTTTGAGACAACTGATAAACTGATTCAAAACTGTGGAAGGAGTTAACATATAGATAAATGGAGACAAAAAGTTGTAGAAAACAGTCATACAAGAACTCAGAAACCGGGATAAAGTCAAATATGATGTTACAACATTGGTTTCAGCATTTCTGAGATTCAAACCTGCAGGCTGCCCCTCCGGCCACACCATGTACTCCGTACATGCCAGGCTCCTGTGACACAGACCATGTGCCCAACTCCAGCCCCTTAAGGCTTATGCTATTAAAATATCTGAATGTTTTCTGGTGGTCTTAGGAGAATGGAGGATTAGAACTGGTGAATGCATTTTACTGAACGCTGCGTGATCAACATAGAACCCCCTTCTTTAGGCACATGTTTTAAACCAGATATTGGTACATTATTAAATGTTTTTCTGGTCAAGTTATAAGAGTGGTTTTTTGTTGCAGCATTCTCCAAACTGTGAAGCTGCAACAAGGTCTTTCACCACCTCATACTAGCATACTCTTCATACAGTCCCTCTGCTGCCTTTTCCTCATCCCGCCTCATCCAGGGCGTGTGTTTTCTCTCCCTCTTGCTTCTTCCTCTCTCCTTTTTTTACATTTCATACCTTATGTTTTTAATAATCATTACAACCTTTTTACAAATATTTTTTTCATACAGTCTCTAACTCCTCTACAGTTTTTCAGAAGCAGACCAAAGATGAGAAATACACTAAAACAAGGGAAGTGTAACAACTCTCTTCACCAAAAGACCGTGGAACAAGGTTTCTTTCTTCTGCAATAATAAAAGTATAAAGAGCATGTATTTATAGTGTTTCTTGAAACTAGATACTTAAAAGAATCTTCAACCACAGAAGATAGTTTCAGTAAAGTCATCTTCCACTAGGGTTGTTTTATATCCTGCAAGTCCCTATTAAATTATCTTAAATTATTGATGCTATAAAGGACACAAACTCTACTAAGGCTACAGTCACAGATGTCCCCCTATTAAAACTTTGTAAAAGTTGTTCCCACTTGAGCAGCAGAATTGAGTTTGTATCAAAACCGCAGTGCAATATTGCCACCCACCTACCAAACCACTGCCCCTTCCAAGTATGCACAGTCTGAGGGACTTACCAGTGCTTTTGTTACCACCTAATTCTTCTGTTAACCCGTGATCTCAACATTTTTGTCAACAAATGACTTACTAGGTTGAAAACAATATTGCCTGTCTTAATTAGTCTTAGCCAGCAAGGCTTTATTAAATGTCTGGATGAACATTGGGACTGTGCTGTTACCTGATGCTCTGGTATGTGACCATCCTGCCTGCAATGAGAATAATTTCAGGGGTAACCCAAAGAAATCTGCCTTACAGTCACCCGTACTCACTCTGCCAGTTATGGGGAGCCATGGTCCTGCTCCAGATCACATTTAATACTACAAGTGAGATTTTGACAATATTCAGGCACGTAATAAAGACCAAAACTGTTCTCCTTCTGCCGGCTGCCAAGCCAAGTAGTATTTCTGTTTCTGCAGTCTGATGATTTGCGTTGAGTCAAACAAAATTTCTCAAGCTTCATATCCAGGATTATTTATTTTTCATAGGTGGGCAAGAAGAGAGGCTAAAGTTTTCAATTTTTTACTAGAATTAAAGGGAGACAGATTTTTGAATCTTTTGAGTTTTTCCCTCAACAAGAAGAAAGTCTGATCTCAGTGATAAATAGTAGCCAGCTACTGAAAAACAAGTATTTCATATTAATATTGGTGAGGATCTTTGGTGTCTCCTTTTACAGCTGACTAAACAGTTAAGCCCATACCCCCCAAATCAAGGTGGCTGCAATTTTCAAATTGATCCAATTAATTTTATTTTTATTTCCCCCTCCAATGTTTCTTCATCTATTTTTTAATTATTTGCAGTAGTTTCTGACTTCAGTACTTTCTTGAGTGAACTCATTAATTAGGAGAAAAGCAAATTTCTACTATTGCCTGGGACTTGTTTTGGGGTTTATTCCAAACCCAAAATGTAGACTGATTCTTTTGGTACTCAGTATCAAGGAATTGACTAGAAAAAAATATTTTAAACCACCTCACAACACAGAACTGCATGTGTTTTATCTGTTTTAAAAAAACATGTACATGGGTTAAACTAGGGGATGCTCTACTTTACCCAATTAACTTTGATGATTTGTGAGGAAAGCATACAAAATCTGGCTCTCCTTTATTTTCGAGATAGCTGGGAACACGGCTTTTACTTGTATAAGCTCACACAGGAAGAGACATGAGCAATAAGCAATGAATCCAGCTCATTTAGCACTGCCTGGACCGACACACAAATAGAACTTTACTCATCTGCCTTGTACTGTCTCCATTTTCGTCATTAAAAGCTGCCAACCCTAAAATAACTGTGTGTCACTTGTTTTTAATAATTCTAGATCCTAATTCTTGAGGTTTGATCTCAAAAGGTCTAGGAACTGCTTTACCTGAAACTTGTACCATTAAACAGCGATTGCCATGATTCATCAATTATTCCCTTTTTAGTGATTAAGACTGAAAAATGTGCCAACTTTTCAGTTTAATTAGGGAAATCCTCTGTTAAGAGATGTATTTTAATCCAGCTCTGTTCTCCTAGTTTCACCTTAGGTTTCATCCTTTGCATCAACCAAAGAAACATACTCAATTTGTTCTCTCGGAAATCAACTCATGTAGATAAAACAAAACGTTTCATTTTACCTATTTATACCTATCTTGAAAGATGCCTTCACATCCTACTCTGCCTGGCAGGGAGACCCACTGCTCTTCTGAGCTTCGGAAAGGAACAGCTTCCCAAAGCAGGGGAGCCGAGGGGTGTGAAAACCATCACGCAGCCGCCTTTCACAGCCACTTCACCTTCCACCTCCGGTCCACAAATCCAGCCACTACATTTCATTCACAGAAATCTGCACCTTGGGAAGGCCATTTAAAAAAAGGGACAGAGAAATAATCGGGGAGGAATACATGCATCCATTACATTGAACGTTTAAAGTGGAAAAAAAATCTCTATATATCATTTCTCTATTAATCACAGATTTTGAAAAGAAACAGAAAACATCTTTTCAGTGGAAGGATTTCAGACATTAAACTTTCATTACTATTTCTCTGCATTTTTCTTCAAGACCCTGAGACACAGAAGTCATGGGATCTTTATGCAATGGCTTACAAGTTCCAGTCTTAACTATGGATTTACTGCTATTGATGCATAACATAGTAGCCTAAGAGAAATATATCAAGTTGATTAAAATTACACATTTTTATTGAATTCTTTTGTAATTATTTTTTCTGTAGCTGAACAAAAAGGACATTAATGCCGTATAAACTTCTCCTGTAGGGAAGAATCAGAAGCAGCAAAATGGACAAATGACTCTGAATTTACCATGTGTTGTCTGTTCTAATCTCAGCTATGATTGCAAAAAATATTTTCCCCAAATTACATCAGATGTACATAATTTGAATGCATGTATTGCTGTTACTGCAGTGCAGCAGCAATATCCATGCCATACTTGATAAAGTATATTATTCTAATATGATTAATTTTATAGCTATGGTTATACTTCAAGAGCCTCTTTTAGTGAGTTATGGAATATGGAGGGACTGGGATTCTTAGATGTGAAAAGCGTTGCTTGAGACTAGTTCTAGAATTAGCCAAAAAAAATCAGTAAAAAACCCACAACTTTTTAACACAAAAATAATAATAACATAGAATTTGTAGAAAGGCTGTAATGGACACACACAAGGATGCTATTCCTTTTCTTTTCTGTGTGAAATAAGGCAGATTAATTTAATTCCCAGTTATTGGACCTTTCCCTGACTTCCCTGTTTCTTGGTTTTCCTAAATTATAATGCTCTGAAAATTTTTGAGCTACTGTAGCTTAAGTTTTCTAAACTTAGTGAGCGGTAGGTAGGACATGATATTTAAAAAAAGATTTATTATGTTCCTGAATTACACACGCATTACTCCTATAACTGGCAAACCCACAAAGATTTAATAGAGGTTTTGTCCTGGGTAACTGTTTAGCCAGGTATATTAGTGTATTTTCTAGAACCCATAGACTTTGGTGAAAATCCTTTTTGACATATATATAATTTTGCAAACTTTAATCACCATTAGCTGACTGAATACCTGCATATGAGAAATTAATCAAAATCAGTCCTTACTAAAAATCTTTCCATTGAAGTAATGAATATAAAGAACTTATGAAAGGAAATCTAAATATTACCAAACTGGAGATCAAAATGTCACTCCCTCAAACACCAAGGCGGTGACAGGTAGGCATGGACTAGGTAATGAATGAAGCCTAGAGAGCGTGACCAAGGGCACAGTGAAAGGAAGGATTTTGTAGGTTTTTGGGGATTGGATTTAGCCTCCTTCCCTTGGTGAACAACACTTGTTTAAGTATTCTGATAATGGCTTGGAGCTCGTGGGCCAACCTGAACCAAATCCAACAGCTGAGTAAGACACAGTGACTATTTTCCTACTGATTTGGTACTGTGGATAGATAGCTTAAAAAAAAAAAAAAAAAAAAAAAAAAAGGAAAGGAGCACCTACACTTGTCCCCTCTTCATAAGCCATCTGACCGCAAATCTTACTCTTCCATGTAAGCACAGCTATTTTGCAAAGTTTTATAAAAGAACAGGTTTCGCAAAAATAGCAACAGCAGTGTGGTTCTGTAGCCCAAATCCTTGATCTGATTTCCCACACTCATCTTACTCATCTTGGCCTCAACCATAACCATTTTCTTCCTGACACTGTTACCCTTTCCGCAGTTTTCAAAACTGCTCTGTGAGACATCTCTGGATTGTTACTTCTATTTTTCACATTATATTAAAGAGCATATGTTTTATATTTTTTTGTTTATTTATTTACTTATTTAATGGTATTGTGACTTACCAAGCTTATGACTTTGTGACTTACCAAGCTTATGACTATTTCTCCATGTTTTTCCCCAACAAAATGTAGCAGCAAAAGATGCAAAGAAAAAAAAAATTATTCCTATTTTGTAAAACTAGGGGGTTAGGTAAAGGAGAAACCAGGTTTTGAACAATTTTGTTCTATTAACTATTGATCCTACTGGGGAATTTGTGCAGCAACTAGCATGTAACTGCCAAAATATTCAGCAGAAAGGGATGATAGGTATATGCGTAGATAACATAATCTTCGTATAAATCAGTTAAATAGTCAATCAACCAAGAGACACAAATCCATAGGAATCCTGGCTTCATTAGCTTCACTGCTCACAGAACTACTTGGATTTACTTTTTTTTAACGGTGCTTTAATCCTGTTAGATTTCAGAGGCAAGGCAGTTACGAGATTGAGCTAGAATCTATTCCCTCTTATGCATCATTAAACAACTCCAGAGTGAATTAATTACATCTGATCAACCCACTGAAGGCAATGAGGCCATGAAAGGTGCAAGTTAGGGGTTGAAAAACATTTATTACTGATGACAGGGCACCAGAAAGAAAACTCAATGACTTTCAGATCCAAGTGTGAGCTAAAGATCTAAGCTTGAGTTAGTAAGGCTGGTTTTAGTGAAATAACTCTTTGAATCTATAAAGTGGTTGCATTTGAAGTGGAAAATTGGAGTACAGAACGCTGTGACATTATTTTCCTTTTTACAGAGCCAATCTTGAGAGTGATACTACAATTTTACTTTGATGCTTCAGGCTTCACCACCGACCTCAGTTCCTGTAGGACTATATTCAGTGTACAAAAAAGCATACTGGGCAGAGTCTCAGGAGCCCGCAAACCATCTGGATGACAATCCATGAAGCTACTTCTGAATAGCAGAAGTCACAGTGAGATTTCCTAATCACAGCCTCTTCAGCTATGTGCATGCTGTCGCTACCTCCCCACCGGAAACTTGGTGGTTCTCTCTCAGTATCAAAACCTCACGGATAACCACTGCACGTCCTGTGAACTGCAACATTAATATTCCTACAAGGAAAGAAACACCACGAATAGGGCACTGTCAGGACTATTAACCATTTAGATGACAGCAGCTTTATAGAGCTTCTCCCTTCCTTATGGACTGGACAAGGCTGTATTTTTTTTTTCCAGATTGACATAAGACCAAGATGTCATGTCACTGTGCAGTGCTGAGACAGTTCTTACCCACAGCACGAGCGGGACTGTACAGGAATAATGGTAGATCAACCACTTGGTTCATCCAGAAGCTGCACGTGCAGGAGCAGGGCTGGGCTCAAAGCTGGGTTTAGTCAGCTAGCCACAAAACATGAGCCCTATGGGACAACGTGGGTGCTAGCACAAGTGGAATATGAATTTGGAGATCCATAAGGCTATCTGCATCTCTCTCTCAAAGAAAAGCTTCGGTCTCCTTATAAAATCCATCACAAATAGATAAATTATGGCCATAAATTCATCTTTTGTTCATCATCCCCATGATCTATGCCCTCCTGCCTCCACCTCTGAACACAAAGTCTCCTTGACAAGCCAAGACTTCTTCCTGGTCAACACAGGAAACCTGATATTTTTTCATCCCTCCAGAGACCAGGACTACCAAGGAGTGCCCATGGGCCAGTGGTCCCACCAGGGCCACATGGACCTGCTCTAACCGCTGTGTGGCTTTCCTGCATAAATTTGCTTCTTGGACTGCTGTAAACTTGTTACAGGAGAAGCTGGGACTTTCTACAAGCACAGCATCACCTTGTTTCTGCTCTCAGGATGCCACACAGAACTCCACCCCCAGCTGAAAGGCATGGCCTGTCCCTTCTGCCTGCCACACATGAGCATCTTCAACCCCACAGTGACGCTGCAGTTACAGAGTAAACCCGCCTTCAGAAGCTTGTGAAAAGTATCAGTGAGAATGCCGAGATCTTTTCAATACCACCATCACTGGGAGACACATGCAAAACCTCTCTCCTTGGGCAATTAAAATTAATCTTCCTTCTAGTCCCCGTGTATTTGTGACCCACTGGTTATTGTGCCAGCAGCAGCACTGTAAATCATTTTCTCCCAACTCTTAACCCCTTGAGGTATTTGCAGATAAAAGTCTTATCCCTTTTCACCTTTCATTTTGGGAGGCTAAGCAAACCATAATTCAGGTTCTTTGATCTCCCTGTCACCCTAACAGTCTTTCTCTGTACACATTCGTATTTGAATTCACATTTTTTTAGCATAAATACACCGTCTTTAAATGAAATTTAACTAATGACCTGAACTATATTTTGCATCAGTACTGCAACTGCATACCTGCACAAACACTACATTACCCGGCCCTAGAACAGTGACATCTCTATTTTATAATACCTTAAATCTAGCAATCTAATTCTCTTCTGTCAAGACCAGGAAGTGGATAAGAAAAATTACGATAAAGCAATTTTGTTGGGGTCTACTGACCTCTATTACATGGAAATATTTTCGCGCAGTTGACGCTGGCAGAGTCCACGCAGCAATTTGCCTGCCCAGCTCCCAGCAGCTGCCCTCGCCCACCGCTGCGCCAGCTTTGGCTGCACGCTGCCTGGGGGCTGCCCGCCCTTCCACGAGGGTCTCCAGAACCAGGGCTTGCTCCCTTCGTGAGTACAGCTACACTTCGGTGTAACGTTCTCTGCAACACAAAATGGCCGGTCTTTAGTGAGTCCCCATGTTAATATATGTTATGTAGCTCTGTTATATATGTATCTATATCTACATTGTATCTATGTTATATATCTGTTATATATCTCTCTATATCTACGTTGTATATGTTATATATCTGTGTTTTATATATCTCTATATCTGCATTGTATATATGTTATCTATGTATAATATGTGTCAATATATCTATGACCTAGTGAGTGACAGGATACAGGGTGCTGACAAATTTATACACCGGACCTTCCATCCATACCAGCCCAATTTATACAGAAAGTAAACCTGATCTTTGGATAGTTCTTCTTGTCTATTTCACCTAACCTTTTTGAAAATACAGAAATTGGCAACATTTTTCTCAGTAATTTCAAAATACCTATGAAAAAAGTGGTGTATTTTTTCAACAAGATGTATTACAGAATTAACAGATCCTTTCCCCTTTTTCACATATATATGTTATAAATGAAAAGAAATTTAAGAAGTAGAGCAAGTTAAACATATTTAGCACCAGTACCTAAAGTAGATTTTAATAGTTTTAGTATTCCTAAAATATCACTTCTGAAAAATATGTAGCTAAAAGAAATACATTAGTGTGCTGTGCATTTTTTTTTAGCATGACTCTTCAAGAAGATATTGCTATAGATCAACTTGATTACGATAGATTATGAAGGCCTTTTGAATTCTGCTCAAGAGGATGCTTCACGTCACACCGCCTGGCACCGGCTGTGTCCAGCACTCCCCAGCAGTCAGACCTGCATCCTCACACGTTCACTTCACAGAACTGTAATAATTTTGGGAACTACCTTGATGTTATCTTTATAGACCTTATGAATTCTTGTGGGAAGGACCAACATTACTACACTGTTTAACCCCTTAATGTAGATAACAGTCAGGCATTTTTTTGGTGCTTCAAAACCCTGTGCATGCCCACCACGGCCATTCTGGTTTAACAACTCTGAGCTGTAAAGGAGGGAAGTTTGTACAACTGGTGTAAGAGTACTCAGAAGGATACCCGAACACATGGCTTGTTTCACGTACGTGAGCAGTCCACTGTGGAGTTGGGACAGGCAGCGTGGGAAGAGCTTCCTGTCTTACAGAACATCAGAGGTTGATATGGAGAGATAGTGGGAAGAATAAACGGCAGTTTCATTATAAATGTTAGTCACAGATAAGAAAACTGTCCTTCAGATCCTTTCATGTCAGTAAGTGACAGAACATGCAACTTATTGCTAACTGCAATTCCAATTAGTCAAAGACTTTTTCACCTCTCCTAATGCCAAGGCACTATGAAGAACCCCACTGAAGCCAACGGTCCCCTGCTCTGTCATACAATTAAATATAATCCGCTCCTAGATCTGGCAGAACTCAGCCATCAGACAGATTCCCTTCTCCAGATCCTCAGCATGTCCCAAAGTTTACGCCAAGAATTTTCAATCTACACAAGAATCATGGCAGTACTTGGCACTGACTCACACAAAATATTGAAAAGTTATTTTTCTGACACTGGTAACAGCTGTGTTTTAAACTTCATCTCTTAGTACAAATACAATTATAAATCAACAAGCGCATGCTTACAGAGGTTTCACTCATTATCAGGTAATGGGTAAACGATGGCACCCTTGAAAATTTATAAACACCAGAAATGTACAAAATTAAAATCTGTAACTTCTTAAGTAGAACAAGGTAAAATTAAAACTAACTAAAACTGGTTAGGGAAAAAGGGAAAAAAAAACTGGTTAAAGCTAAGTTACCTATGCTGTCATTACAGAATGGAACTAGAAATGATTTCATGAATAAAAAGAACTGTAACTAATTCATTGTTACAGAATAGTAAATATTAAATGTTATAGCCTGTAGTAGAATATAGTCTTTTGACTAAATCCGTCATGCCTCTGCACTCATGTTGAGCTTGCTAAGTGTCCTGGGTACCAAGCAGTAGGGATAAAGTCATTCAACAGCTAGCCAATGTGCATTGTAAAACAAATGTGACAGTGTCTACACCAGGTTAAAAACAGGAAGTAAAGAAGAGCATGATAAAAAGGATGCGTGTACCAAGTTATTAAATTTTCCACAGGCATGAAGCTGTCAGTTGTATCAGCAAGGAGGTGGAGGGGATGCAGCAGCAGCAGGAGCATGGCCACTGCTACAGCAAGCCTGCCCACAGATGATGTTACCAGCAAGGTAGGGATGGAACTAAGTTTTAAAAGTGAAGATATAGGTACCTGATCACACCAAAGAGTCAAAAGATGCAGACAAAAATACCTGCCAGGTTTCACAGGACAGACCAGTTAAGTGCCTGGAAGAACCTCCGTCCGGCCAGTTTTCTAAACACGTGTAACAATCTGAAAAAAAACCCCAACCATATCTGTGTTCACTCTTCAAAAATATTAAAACTGTAAATTACTACAGATCCTTTTAGCTCTCTTTCTCTGTAAAAATCTGTCTTCTTGTGTTCTTGTAACTGCTGTTTAAATTATATTTCCTGTTATTGGATCCTGATTTTCCTGGGAAGCTGCTTGCCTCCTTTTCTAGATGCAAAGTTTAAAAAAGAAAAAGAAGAAGGAAAAAAAAAGTAAAAATACAACTGTTACTGGATTTTGCTTAACTGATCTTGAATGTGTGTTGGCACGGTGCAAGGTTCATTGACTATTCAGACTTTTTTCCTGGAACAGAGAAAATTGGATTTTTTTTCCCTTAGGCTGGGAGTTTTATTTATGGATGCTGATAAAAAAAAATAAATAAAACTTAACTGATGTTCAGTAGTTATTGTGTATGTGCTCACAGGGCCTCCTCTTACCAAAAAAAACCCAGCATTAATTAGTTAATCTTGTATAAATGACCTAGATGTGCCATTGCTGTAGCTGTCTAAATAGGTGTTAATGACAAGGCATTTCAGTATTTTCTTGGGAAATCGTTTCAAAGTAGAAATTGTGATTTTCTGCCAAAATTAATGAATCTGTTGCTCTAGAGGTCAGGATGTCATTTGTAGTGTACTGCACAGGCGGGTAAAGAAATCATTTCTCAGTGCACTTATTCACATTGAATTGTAGCATTGGTCCAGCCCGAATACTGATAGATGTATGAGCAAGAGGTTAGAGGTTAGCAAGTAGAGCCTGGAATGTAAGGGAACAAACGCCTGAAGTCAGGGAGATAGCCAAACTAAAAAAAAAAACAACAACAACAACAAAAAAATTAGTTAAGTTTTTGTTGTAACAAATTAATGAAATTAAGTATGTCAAGTTCCCAGAGTGATATTTTTTTCTGTGGCTAGCTCCCTAAGAAAAGTAAGAGAGTTATGAAACAGCCCATTTCAAGTGTTGTCCTCTATCTCAAGTTGAAACAACTGCAATAAGCCCTCCAGGCCGCTTCTGCTCCCAGATCTCATTTCCACGACCTTGGCCAGCACAATAATCCTGTTGTTCCAACACATAAGACACCATCAGTGGTGGGCTTTACCATTTACTGGGATGTGGTGCCCAGGCTGGAGACCCAGGGAGCCTCCCCCTGCTCCAGCCTGAAGCTCCATGTTCTTTAGTTACGACCTGGACTTACCCCCATGTTGCAAATCCCACTGGTTTCCTCCTGGAGTTGCCTGCTGGGTGATGAGAGAGAACCCAGAACCCAGACTGCATCGCACGAGTGCATCGCGGTTTTGTAGCAGAGATCTACATGTTATTCTCTGAATCATCACCAAGAAAAAGGCACACACCTACCTGCAGCAGTTTCCAGAGTCTGTGGCTACTTTAACTTGGATTTTAAATACATTCCTCCATTTTAAAGTATTCTTCAAACTTTCTGTAAATAAAAGTTTCCCTTGTCCCTAGGCATGTTTTCCCAAGGTTTCACAGCTCTAATTATTACGAGCAATATCTTCATGGTCTCCTGCTACATCGCTCAAAAATACAAGGAAAAAAGATCTATTTTGAAAGTTTCTTTGAACTTCATAAGTCTATGATTTCTTATATAACTGCAATAAAAACCTCTGGGAAAGAACCTATTATGAGTACTGTGTCAGCAATTTTAGCTTATTACAGATGGCTTGCTCCCCTTTCCGCATAACTGTTTAATGAATTTAAACTAAGGATTTCATAATTTCATAGCAGATAGCAGCCATGAACTTTTACCGGGAGGTTTTTAAGCT
Organism: Falco cherrug; assembly: GCF_023634085.1. NCBI lineage: Eukaryota > Metazoa > Chordata > Aves > Falconiformes > Falconidae > Falco > Falco cherrug. Next base: position 30,185,927 of record NC_073707.1, read on the forward strand.
GAGATTACAGACCAGTTTAGCAAAGGAATTTAATAAAGAAGGTAATTCTTCAATGCAGCTGAGTAGTGTTTGACTTCGGCCATTTCGGTGAGAACTCAGCACCAGACAGCCCCTTCCCGGGGCCGTTCCAGGACCCTGCGATGCCTTCCAGCGCCGCGGCAGCTCACCGCAGGCATGTTGGGGCTGTTGGCTGGTGATGCCGGCACAGAGACAGCTGCTACAGGAACAACCGGGACAGCACTGGGAGCAGCGGTGCAGAGCCGCCATGTAACACAGCTGTCCTGGGAAGCCAATATCAAAATGTTTCCTATTTTCCTGTTTCCCTATTTTCAGGTAGCTGGTAGGAGGTTTCAGCTGCTAACGGCAAACCTCCAGCAGCAGCTGTCACAAGGCAGCAGATTGCCCAATTCAAACCTACTGGCTGTTAGAACTCGGCAGCGGGATGTTTCCTTATTTTGTTGGTTTTCATTTCTTATCTGTTTTCCAGCCAATTATCCTTACATTTTAAAGCAGTTATAGTAGGAAGTATTCTCTGTCCTCCCTTCTTTCTGTTCTGAAGCAATTGTTAGTGCTCCTCGTTAGAACAGCAGCTATCAATAAAACTATTTGTAACCTTATGGTGTGCTCATTCGCTGGTCAAAGTTTAATTGCACTGAGAACTGTAAATAGGATAAAAATAAAACAAAGCAGCTTTCCATCTCCCTCTCTCCAACCGCCTCCCCATGAAAGAATCCCAAACTGTTTCCTACAGAAATCTTTCTAGGATAATAAAAGAGCTGACAAAAGAAACACAAAGGACAGAATAACAGTACAAAAAACACTGTGTAGACATAATTCTCTACTCGCACTACAATACCATCACAGGCTTTAGTATCACTAAGAGGAGAATGAGGTCTTTTTCACAATGTGAACTGCAACCCTCTGCCTTTCAAAACAATTCTGGTAACAAACACTAGCACAAAAGACAAAGTTTTGAAGGTTTAATGTAACTTTAGATTCTCCTGTTTTAGCGTGTCTTTTGTGTAACACTGTTTCTGCACAAAAGTTTTGTATAAATTGTTGAAGATTTAATATTTGGCGTAAGTCAGAAATTTACTGTTGGCTAAAGACACAGGAAATCTTGCGTGTTTAGGGTGACCTTATGCTTGTGGGAATTTAATTTCTGTTTTTTACAGTTTTGACATTTGTGCACCTGAAAGATTAAACCAGAAGTTCCAGTCAGGAAGATTTCAGTTCACACCTTACACTGGCACCACCTACACCAAAACAATGACCCTTGTGCTTTTGCAAAGTCATTACGACCAAAAAATTCACCACCACCCACTGACTCATCTTCCCATAACAGCCACATCTGCAGCATCACTGTTAGCACATATGACATGTCACATGTAGCATCACTGTGGACACCTAGTGTCTCAAATAATACTAGAAAGCAATGTAAAGGGAAATTCTCTGACGTATACTAATATATTATTATAAGAATAAGAGCAAACGGATTTGTGTGTGAAGTTTTCCATTTAATTGGTATGTAGGAATAAAACCCTGAGCAGTGCTGGAGTGGTGCTGCAGAGCTGCAGGAGGCTATGCAAAATGCCGATGTACTCCAGGTTTCTAGGAATTCCCCATAATCGGGGAGGGATTTTAGAGAAGACAGAGGAACAAGTCACTACAGACTCAAACACCTATGGATATAAAATCAGAAAGGGCTCAATACACACCAGTTGCTCAGTGGTCTGTGAAACTGCTGCTTCTCTGTGCAACACGGCTACTTTCCTAGACATAATAGTTTCCTTGAATCTGTAGTACTCAAGGTAACGAGAGGAAAAAATTATCTGTATTAGTCATAGGTAACCAAGTGCCATCTGTTACCCAGCCTGAAAGCGAACAGTCCCCGCAAACCCTTTCATGATTACAGTTTGCCTTCTGGAAGAGGTACCGCTGGGGGTAAAGCCATGTGCAGAAATTGTTGAGAGTTTTGCCATCCCCCACTGGCAAGCCTGGTTGTTCTACATATTACAGATGCCCTTGTTAATGTTTTCATTATGTTGCTTAATTTTCTTCTGTATTTTATTGGGAAATCACAGTGCATTCCAACAGAAGAAAGGAAAATACTGTGGTTTTCCAGAAAAAAATGAAAACTCGATGGCCAAGGGAAGAATTGCTTGGTTACCTACTTCTCTTGCACAGCTGGCTTCACCTGCTCAGGTTTATGCAAGGTATATCTCAGTTCTAGGTCTCCCGAATTTGGCCACTACCCAAAACCATATCCCGACCATGGTGCATTATAATGTGACAAACAAATAAGGTTGCTTTTTACTGCCTGGTATCTTCCAGATGCCCCCATACACCCCCAATTATCCACCGCTAACCATGTGAACATATACTTTACATCATCTTATTTCTAGTACTCGTGTCAACTATTGTCCTTTTGCATTCTAAGTGCTAGAATTTGCCTTCAAGTAAAGTGAGGTTAAGTTACTAATACATAATTAAAGAAGCCTACAATACCCATAAAAGTAATTTTATTTTTTTTTTCATTTCTAGGCTAACCTATGCAACAGCAGCAGAACAAAATGGCCAAATTCCAACATTTTTGCAAACAGACAACTAAAAGCAAACAAATAAATCCATAAACATTAACATTTTAATACATTCTAAATGCTGTGATAACAACTAGATAAAAAGCACTAGAGATTTCTTCAGCACCAGTATTATTAGCTGCAAATATTGCTGCAGCAAGTCAACAAAGTTTTAATTGTTAAATATGTAATTAAAAAAGAAAATAATATCACATTCACCTAGGAAAACCTGAAGTGATTTGAAACTGAAGATCTTATTTTGAATCGGCACTCCAGAATCTAAGTGGAAGCCCATACCACTAACAACTCAAGAACTTGGTCTGTCTATTTTTTCTCATTCCATAGACCTCTCACAGTGGAAAAATAGGTTAATTTGAACTAAAAGAGTGCATGCTTATTTGCATAATAGTAGCCCTGAAAAAAAACACATTAGGACTATCAGGTATAGGATGAAACAGAAAATTAAACTAACGCATACATTTGTTGGAAGTTTTCCAGCAGTTTTTGACTAAGATTCTGACCTACTTTCTAGTATTTTTCTGAAGTAGGTGTAACTGTCTAGTAATCTCTAAACTGGAACTGAAAAAACTTTATGGTTTAAAATTAACAATTCTGTTTGGAAGAACTGATTCTCAAATACCAGGTAAGTCTCTATGACACTCAGTATTTCTCATAGTTAACAGGCAAGTCACCGTAACTTAATCCATTTTCTATATTGGCAGCAGCATTTAGTGGTAGGCTTATTACTAAGAAGATACTCTTCAGTCTGCCTTTTTTTGGTTGTTGTTTGGTTGGGGTTTTTTTTCTGTTTACAGTATCTTTTGCACCCTTGGTTAGCAAGTACTTCAGACCTTTAAAACCAACAAATCTCCTTTGGGGACTTTTACTACAACGAGGGCTTTACTTGGTGAATACAAGGTAAGATGTGTCTGTGCAGGAAAAACAGAGCGGGGAAAATAAAGTTACATAAAGTTCCACTAATGAGCTGATCTTTATAAATGGATTTTACCATTCAGAATGTTTTTATCATATTCTTAAAATACCTACTTAGACATACTACTTTATTGCATTACGCTATGACATGACATAATTTCATTGATTATACATCAGTAATAAAATTCAGGCATGTATTAGGATGTGAGATAAAGAGATACATTGCCTTATTAATTGAACGCTTAGTGCAATAATTAGCATTGAAAAAGATCATATGGAGAGATGTTTCAGTAAGCATCACCATTTTTCCAGAAATATACCTATGCGAAAATTGGGATGATACGATGGTTAACCTGTATCTGCATCATTGCAGCCATTAATCTTTTCCAGGTAAAGTAGCAGTTGAGTGCCCAGTTCTACATGTTGCTTTCTTAATATTAAAATTTTAGCTGCAAACATTATCTCTATATCTGTTCCTTGCCAGCCTGGGCAAAATTGCCTCTCCACAGCCTCTGCTGGGTAGCTCTTTGCATTCTCTCTCCTCACTGCGAAATTCTGCAGTTATTTCTCCCCTTGCACCTGATTCTGCTCCTCTACCTTCCTTTTCTGAGATCAGTTCTGGCTTTCTCCAGTGCCCAGCCATGAGGATGCTGCATAACCAGCTCCCCTGCCATGGCCACCTCCCTGCCCATGGTGACACCAGAGCGGGGCATGGGAAAGGGATTCTCCAGCACAACCACTACAAAGAAAACGAGTGGGCAGAATGAAAAAGAATCCTGCTGATAAAGAATCTAAGAATATCACCCGTGCACAAAGACTCATGAAAATAGATGAAGGATTTCCCTTGATATACATTTAGACACAGATTGTGTTTACCTCTCTAGGATGTGAAGCTGATTATTCATCATCAGTATCTCATCAGTAACAGAAGTTTCAGTTTCCGCCCTCATGCAATGAAAAAGATATTATGATCGCATCAGCATATTTTATTATTATTGTTACATCAAATCCTCCTCCCTTGGTGCATGTAAACACTTTTTTTTCTTCCACTGAAATAGCTCACTGGGTGGCCTCTTTACAAAATAATGAAGAATAAAGGTGTTCACATAGATTTGTGTCAAAAACTATTCAACCATCTCGGGAACAGTATGGAACAGCATCTCTGTATACCTGCAATAAAATCTGCATGACTGTTTTGATAGCACTAAGTCCCTAATCAAATAAAAGGGAGTTAGCATCATTAAATAGAAACATCCTGAGATGTAGCGATAGAACTTACTCACCCTCTGTTCAACCCTCACAGATACATAGAAACATAATGTCACACAAAAGCAAACGTATGTTCAGACTGCCCAATATTAAACTTAAAACGATCTCCGACACTAAGAGGCACCTTCAAACATGACAAAATTCAGTAACTTTGTGGAATTTAACGCAGTGAATGAATCCTTTCCATATTAATGACAATGGGAGCTTCATATAAAAATTGCCGCTATATAAGTCACCAAGGTCCCAGCCTAAACCGTTCCTTTACATTGACCCAGGATCTCCAAGACCTAAATGAGCCTTGAGTAGCAGAGTTGTTGCGACAATGCAAGTCTATAAACAAAGGGAGGGTTTTAGGACACGGGATTCTGAGGCTTAAAAATGCCTTTGAGAAGCTCATTAAGAACAATCTCTTGAGTCCACTGATAACAGAAATGCAGATAGGTACTACAGTCCCAAAGAGCACACTTGCCTCCTTTGATAACCCTCAAAGCGGAGACTCCAAGCACTCCCTATCCTGAACTGTCTCACCAATTAACATAATTGAGCTTAAATTTCAAGACGCTGTTCTGAATTAAATTAGCTTTGCTGTTGCATCTACCTTCAGGGATGTTTCTCCAGTTCTGTCTCCAGTGAAGCAGCAACTTTAACCGCTGTCTGTAAACCGCTGCTGTGTCTTAGGAGCCTTTCCTCCGACCATTCAAACTCTTTTTTCTTGAAAATTATTCACCCTAATGTACTATCATCTATTTTGGTAAAAGCCCTTCACAGGGCATTCTGGCAGCTTTCCCAAGATGTGACAGCTGTTGGAATGTGCATTCAACACATGAAACACCTTCTGCCAGCTAATACCCGCACAGCGTTCCTTCCCATACATGTATATGCATGAATTTGCATGCACACATACAGCCTAGAGACTATAAATGAAAAAAAAAAATCATGTTTTATGAAGCACATCCTTGTTTTCAGACTAAGAACAGTATTTCATTGTTGACATTCCAGGTAATTTGAAGAGCTCCAATATGAACAAGTCTAACGATACAATTCATGAGACTGGAGAAAACAAAACTCATTAAATGCTCAATGCTGTCACTTAGAAGCTGCGTCCACAAAATGCACAAAAGCATTCCTGAGATAAGTTTTTGATTTGGACAGGAACACCAACTGGATAAGCTACTGTAATTGTTTTTCCCATAACATCTGTGATTTTTTTTTTTTTTAATTACAGGTTTATAACTGAATGCAAATTCATTATTACACCAGCTGTCATTCTAATGATAAAAGCAAATAAATAAAGGTGGATCTTTTAGACCATAACACCTAAACTGTAGACCTGAAAAATGTTACCCATCTATCAAGTAATGAAAACCTTTCCCATCTACAGCTATTTAGATTTTCTAGGAATTACAGTTATTGGTAATTGAGTAAAGCTGCAAAAAAACAAAATGAGGAGCTGCTTGTTTTGATTGATGGGAGGGACTTTTCACTGCCCATTTATCTCAATCCTGAGAGTATATATTACAATATATAGCCCAACACCATAACTAAAATACATTAGGTATTAAAATAAAAATAAGTCTTAAGCCCAATTTTTAAGTTTCTAAACACATTTATTCCATTCTTTGTTTCCTTCCTTAATCAGTTTCTAGTCCATGAAAGTCCATTATGCCCTGCCCTGTGATTACTCTTAGTTTCCTTAATAGCCTCTTCAGCTTTTAAAAACCCAAAATAAATTATATGTATCACTTCTCAGTTATCTGTTATTTTGCTTACACCCTGGAGGAAAGAAAATTTCCCTTTTGGCAGTGCTTCAATTTGTCCTTACAATGCTACTCGTTATAACTTTGGAGTTCTTTTCCAGGTAATTTACTAATTTACTTACTGAAGTAAGTCCTGAGTTCAAGCCTAGCACATATTTTAAAGATAGGGAAAACCTAGCTTTCCCTCTGGCTGTCCAGATTTTAACAATAAGGTAGTTCAGGAAACTCATTCTTTAGTTTCTGGAGAAACACGGAGGAAGAGTTGCCTCTGTTGCAGGGAGCACATGCTGGTAACACTGCAGTTGTCTGCTGGAGATGTCATCTACTGAATGCCCCAGAGCATGGGCGGTAGGGCTCTATTCCGAGAAACGATGCAGAATAGATTATCTGCATCCTTAATCAATAGTTTAAATGTTAAACAATGCGTATTGAGCATTGAAACATGGTGTTTACTGCTTTATCCCTTGTGGAGTATAATTACATTTTATATACATGAAAGCAATTTCATTTGTTTCAAGAGATACACTTGTGTAATGTTCAATATAATAATAATAATGATGATGTGCACAATGATCCAGACAGGATTTAAATGTTTTTAACAACTTTGTATTAAATAATAAATCCTTTTTTTATTTTGGCAGACTATCTGCATTCAGTATTAAAAAAGAAAATCTGGAGTGAGCTCAAGGAGAAGTGACAGTTCGATTAAACCCCATGTTACTCCACCCTTCCTCTGGAGTAAAACTATTCATTTTGGTGGCATTAAATAAATCAAATATGTGGTAAATTAAGTATATCTCTCTCCTATCCTCTAAGCACAGGATTTAAACTCATCGTGACCTAAGAGTGTGTGTTTACAGGGAGAACATGCTGCCTCTGCACAGAAACCTGACATGTTTCACTACCTTTGTGGTTATTTGATAGAAGTATTACCCTTTGTAAGGTTTGGGTACCTCTGGGACATGGAAATCAAATACCAGGGAGATCCACCTTTCACTTCTGGTCCTCATGGAAGGCCACTGTGGTTCTGAGCCTCAGATCTTCTACAGCTAAGAGGCAAAATGAAAAACAAAACTCATGGATGACTGGAGTGGAATAAGACTGTCTTCACCTTTTTTTTTTTTTTTAATTAAAAAAAAAAAGTCCTTCCTGTAGATTTTGTTATTAAAGTATATGTTAAGAATGAAAATGTCCTGTGTTCAGATAAACGACACAAAGGGATACACTGCTGCACTCCCACCCGTGCTTTTCTCTGCACAGCAGCGCCCTGCGCCCCTCTCCGCACCGGGGCTCATGGGCAGCCTTGTGCGACTGCCGCAGGGTGGTCACGGCACCCTTCCCCTCCTCCCACCGCTCGAGCCAGGTCCAGAAAACCAAAGAACAAAAATAATCTGCTATCTTTGTAGAATTTTGATAATAGAGTTCTATAATGACTAAGTGATCAGTTTTGACATGCAACACAGATCTGGTTAAAAATATCACTTTCCTGCAAAGTTAATTATGAATCATTAGAAAGACTGAAATAAAATCTCCTATTGCATTCCTTTTAGCTTTTCTGAGCAAATATGGAAAGTATAAACCACTTTAGAGAACTGCAACAATGTAGCAGACACTTGGTAACTGAGGTTTTGTAAACAACTTTAGTGTCTCTAAATCATATGAGTTTGTTGTTGCACCTGGAAGTACTATAAACAAACAGATGTAAATTACATTAGTGCCTACAAATATCTCCTGCTGCAGCCCATTAAAACTAACAGGTACATGAACAGACACAAATTTCAAGAGTGTGATAAAATCTGATACTTACATTGAAAAAGCACTAATCAGTTAAAACAAACCAAAATGGAAACAGAAAAGTAAAGTATCTCTTCGCAGAAAGTAGCCCATGGTCAATTTAAATTCAGCTGCTTCCTACCTTAACAGCATTTCCTTGGGCTGTGGGAAGAAATGATCAGTATTGCTGAAACTACAGAAAATTCCCTTTTTTTCTTTCCACATGTTCTGAAAAGTATTGCTCTTTTCTGTCTTTCAAGCCACTCGAGAAAGAACAGTGTTTCAACAGAAGCACAAATTGGTTTGCTGGTGGATTTTTTTTAAAGAAAAGCACAAGGCGGCAGAAATAGCAAAGGGTATTTCCCCCTGTTGGCACCATCCCTCAGCCCAGATCTCTGGGGAATCTTTTTTTGCCCTCGACCATAACCCCTAATGCTTGAACCTTTAAGCTAAATTTTGTTGTTGGTGGAGGAGAGGGAACTGAGAGAAAGGACAAGGGGAAGAAAGAAGGTGCAAGAAAAGTCAAAGGTATTTAAACTTCCAGGAACATACTAAAGGCAGAAATGGTAAATTGACACGTTTCCCTATATACCCAGCGTGACATCAGCAACCTGTGACATTCCCAGCTACAAATACCAGAAAGACTGAGACTTCAGGCATTTACCGTGTTAGAAACAAGTAAATAATTCATGAGCATATCCACAAGTACAGGAGAAAGGCTATAGTGAGGGCAACATATGGTCCCCCAAACCCAGCTGACCTGAGCCCTTCCCAGGGGAGCGCGCGCCTCCCTGGCAGTGCCAGCACTGCTCCCCTCCTCCGAGTGTTTCTGCAGAAGGCAATGGTGTTACGGGTGGGACCGTGGTGCCCGCACACACAGTCAGAAGCTCACAGGCACAAATCCACTGTATAAAGGCGGTACGTATGACGAAAGACACCGCTACTTGCCAATATTTACAAAACAAAAAAAAGCAGTATCACGTGGGAATGTCTGCAAACTATCACCTTCACCGCCTATAAGGTAAAGCAGGCAGGAGGTGCTGAGCAAGACCGAAACGCATTTTAATTCCACTGTTCCAACCCCTCCTTGTACTTCAGAACTGAGGGGCTGCTCCAGAATCAGTTCCCATCCAAACTCCCCCAGTATCACAGCTTTCAGGGTGGGGAAGAGGTCACGTAGCCAACTGCCACAGCTCGTGGAGGTGTTGCTCCACAGAGAGCTTCCAAAAGTATGTCCTGGGATGAAGCAGCTCCCTGATGTTACTGTGGGGGTGGGAGGCGCTGGCCCAGGCTGCCCAGAGCAGCTGTGGGTGCCCCGTCCCTGGCAGGGCTCAAGGCCAGGCTGGACGGGGCTGGGGGCAACCTGGGCTGGGGGGAGGTGGCCCTGCCCGGGGCAGGGGGCTGGAGCTAGGTGGGCTTTAAGGGCCCTGCCAACACAAACCGTTCTGTGATATGCGGGCAGCGCGTGGTGCCACGTGGCTGTATGGCTGTGCATGGCAGAGCACCCTGGTGCTCCCACAGCCGCCCCTGCCCCGCTGGCTGAGGCTGTGGTGGGGATGGGCAGAGGCAGGATGAATGCCTCTGTGCTGCTTCTCCTTCCAGCATTACAAATGCACATCAAGGCTTAAAACACGCTGTTCCAAAAATATAACCTGCACCCCTCTCAAGTGATGCAATTAACATGACTTGTTGAGTGATTTCCCTTCCCATGTACCTAAAGCAATGTTACTGTATTAAATATGCTTCAGTAAGTACCTGTCTCACTCCCAGCATAAAATACCATTTTAATAACCTCAGCAATAAACACGATACCTGCAAAACCCACGTGATGTAGAAAGCCGGGCAGGATGAAGAGGATGCTGCACACTCCTCGGCACGTACAACCTCTACCAAAGCCACGGGAAGGTCAGGAAGGGGATGTCTGACCCTGCCCTGGAAAAACAGGAGTAAGATGGCTCATCTGGGCGTGATGAAACCCTCTGATCCACCCCAGGAGCCGAGAGCCTGCTTCACTCCCAGTGACTGAAGGGGCAGTTGATCAGATGAGCCTGGAAGAAAGCTTTGGCTCCCGAGATGTAAATGAAAGTGTTGCTCGCCTGGGTTCCCCCAGGCTGCTCCCCACCACCGGGGCTCCCTTCCAGCAGCCCCCACCCCTCGGCAGCCTGCAACGTCCCACTGGGGGAGCACTGAGGACACAAGACTGCAACATCCATCATCTTATTTAATGTTTGGCTCTATTAATTTATACTTGTCACATCGAGCTCTATTATGCTGCAATTTCTCTGGTTTGTTTAAGCAATTTTTTTACCTCCTTGTCAGCTTGTTTCCTCATTTTGTTTTTGCTTTGTTGAAATGCCGTTAATTTTAGCAGGACTGTTGCAACATCATGCAAAATCAGGATCTAATTGTGGTTTATTTACATTAAAATAAAAATAGTAATTTATTTTTTTTTTTTAAGAATGCTGTAGTGTGCACCAGAAAAAGGAAATTTTTTTTTCTAGGGCAGGCCTATAGATTACACTAGTGAAACATCCCAACATGAATACAACGTAGATGTAGCTTCTGTGAGGTGTTACATTAAGGTAGGAGTTAACATGTGCTGACGATACATTTAAAAAGTTGATTTTCTTTACAGACATAGATAAACCGTTCTGGATTTCCTTCATTCCTCAGTCAGCTTCAAGCACAGCACAGGGATAAGTAGGGCTGCCCTTTCCCACTGTCAGTTCACACTTACTAATTTATAAGGAATAGTTTACTGTTATTTAAATGGAAATTACCTGCCTCAAAACCTAGCTTCAGTGTGAGTTAAAAGCTGCTGCAGCTCCAACAAAAATAAGATAACTTTATACACACTGCCACTACTATTTTTTTTTCCTTTTTCTTTTCTTTTTTCTTCTTGATACGGTGGTCAACTGCACTTTTATTTAAAGAAAGAAAACCCTGACCTTAGCTGCCATGCTAACCACCAGGAATACGAGAGTGGCCTGAAATAGAAACAGTTTTTTTACTGAAGTTTCATTTTGTCATGTTGTAACACCTACTTGTTCTTCAGAATAAATTACCTGCAGAGATTGTATTAAAGAATTTCTGGGCACCGTATTGAAGAATAATAATGGCAATTTCATAGTGATTTCACAGTATTAAGTACACACCACACAAGAAAACTATCACAGCAAAATCCAATTTGTTACTTTTCCAACACTGAATTTTACTTCTCTTTGGTTTGCAATTAGTTATTACAAAAGTTTAATCAAAATCTCAGTTTCTTCTTCCTCTTTAGATGTAGCACAGTCAGAATAAGATGTAACCAATAATTAAGTAAATTGGACTCCGCTTAGTACACAGGAAATGGAGGATAATTCAAAAACGTTATCCATTAGCAACTTGTATATTCATACAGTACTTCATTAATTTTAGAAGAGATAATATTTAAATAGGTGATTAGAAAATAAAAGTATTTTTCAAGTCTATTAGAATGATGAATTCTTTTATCTGCATGTAGAGAGAGGGCTGCACTAGGATTTTAAGCTGTTGTTCAGAGAAGTGGAGACTGACCTGCAAGAGACAAATGTAAATGGGAAAGCGTTACAAAATCACAGTATGAAAGAACAATGCAGAATCTTTTTCAAAAGAAGAAAAATCGTCATGGATATCGTGAGAATGGAAAGAGAAACACCTCAAATGATGGAAATTAAAGACCAATTTAGAACTTTCAGACCCTAGAAAAGTGAACAGTAGGACTGAAAATAATACTTCGAATGAAAATTATGTAGAAAACGCTAAGGCAATGTTTGGCTGGTTGCAGTCCTAACTTTTCTTTATCAGAAGGAACCTGGTTCAGCAGTCAGATAACGATGCTCACAGGTGCTGCTCAATCAATACAGATCCTGTGCTGCATGCAGAGAAGTTAAAAATTGAGGTGTAACTGCTGAAATATGCAGGACCTGTCAGAAGGGATGAGAGCTGGAAACCACAGCCAGCAAGTTGGGAGTTCCGTCAGGAAAGGATGCGGATAGCTCTCTGAACTGCTGCTGCTCCCTCAAATGAAGGAACCCAATATTAAGAAGAGAAATGTGGGGCCTGGACAGCTTTCCTGCAGATGGACACTGGCACACATCCTACGAACTCAGAACTCTAACACTTAGACTATGGTTTCTCCAGAAAGAAAGCAAAAAAAGGAGAGGTGGAAGAGCCATAATTTCATCCCCTTTTCATCCTTTATTTTGTACTGTAGGCCAGTGCTCAGACCAGGCGCTAAGGAGATGGACAGCTCAGATTCCAAGACCTCCCCAGCCGTGGGAGGTTTAAATGTTTAACCCCCTCGACAAGCCAAAGTCTCCACAGCCACTGAATCCCACTCATAGGCCCCTGACCAGGAGGTGTTTCTGACCTGAGTTTGATGGTGCTTTCTGAGATGCTTCTGTGGGAGGATGCCCTCCACCCCGCACCGCCTGCACACCGGTCAGTGCAGCTCCCTGGGAAAAGTGCACCGTGCCCACCCACCGCCTGGCAGAGCACTCAATCACCATGCTTTTAGAAAAAGTCACGCACAATCACCTACATTTTCTGCAGTGGCGGTGATTGGAAAGAAAGCTGCTGTGACCACAAGGAAGCTGGTCGTGAAGGCTGTGCTCAGTCAATGACTTCCAGCATCGTGCAACAATGGGAGAACATCTCCTTTCTGGGTCAGGTCTGTGCAGTTTTACATGACAAGTTGTATACACTGAAGTAGTCTTGGCATGCACAAAAGGGTAATTCCAGGTCCCCACAGAACTTGAAAAATCACAGGGAAGGTCCCCAGTTTCGGCATATAAACAGTAACTGATGCATTTTGGCGCTAGCAGTTTTTGCTTGAACACTTCCAATTCCATCTTAGCTCTGCTATAGGTATCAGGTCTTTATATTGACTGGAAATATACTGGATGCGTTCCGTAGAATATTCGCTCAATCATTGATGAAAGGCAGTCTGTGGATAAAAAATAATAGAAATATTTAATTAAGAACTCCATAAAGAGAAGAAGTGTTTTGTGCGCTCTTTGCTTTGCTGTAATGGTTGGTGGATGAGAAGGCCACTCTTACATTTAGAGCTGCTGTCTTTGAAGTGTATTTGCTCAGTTTGTATGAAACCAGACTGATCGTTACAGAGTTCTGCTATTTCAGTTCAATTCATCCCCATTTTCTCTTTGATTTCTCCTCTTTCTTCAGTATATTAGTTTTTAGCTGAACGAGTCTGAGTTGTCATTTGGAGTTTCAATGCTACATCTTTGATTCGTGTGATAAAACAGCAAGTGCAGCAGGCAACATCAAGAACTGTCTGCAGAAATGCTGATTTACTATTGTATTGCTTTGTTCTGAAAAAGGTACTGAAATAATGAACCTATGGCACACAAAGGAATCCTGGACTAGACTCTCAAAATATTAGAGCTTGGTTTACAATACACTTAATGAACTTTCATCTTCAAGTACATGGACACATATGATGTCTTCAAATAGAGTTCATACCCTAGCCACTGCTGTCCAAAGTCTAAAAAATGAGATGATATTGTGGCTATGCTTCACCACCTCTCCTTGCCTGGATAAGTAATTTGCAAGGAACTGAGGACTGCTAATTAAATTCCTGTGTAAACATCTGTAATTAAAACTATGAGGGAAGTTTTGGGCATTCAGTGAGGTTATCAAAATAATAAATTAACTTGTATGCATCTTACGTGTTATAGTTATCTATTTTAACATAAAAAATATGAAATGCAGAAGTCACAAGGCTATTTTTAAGCCTCTACACACCAAAGCTTCAACAACAGTATGACAACAGTGAATTGTGCTGTCGTATGGTCACTCCTCATCGTCACTTTACATATATTACCACTTTATTCTAAGGGTAAAATCAGTCAGTAAGGCATTAAATATACACCAAAATCGCGAAGGATTAAGTGGACAGAGTAGATTTCATTAACGTATTCCAATGCAGTTTAAAGCTACATAAATAGGTTAAGTGCATAAACGCAGCATTTTCACCAATACTGCAAGGCCAAGGGTAGAAACAGAGGACCAGGAGCCTACAATTCTGGTTTTGTTACTTATTGCAGTTCTGATGCTGACATTCTTCAGATTTCTATGACAATGACTATTCTTTTATTTCCTGTGGAAAACACAGGTAGGATTTAATCGTCATGATTATCCTGAAAAACGAATACTCACTCAAAGCAGAAAACTATTATTATAGCTTTCTCGGTCAGCTGAGTCCACAGTGCATTGTGCAAGATTGCGTGCATCTGTCCTAAACAACAACAATAAAATGGGAGAATAAAATGTAACGGTGGCTTACCTCAAAAGGTGCTCAATAGAACAATACCGCGAGTTTTAATCCAGAAATACCCAATATCCTCTTTGCTTTGGCATTGCAAGCAAGCATTTTTACATTTCCAGATTAAAACTAAGTACTGAAATGTCAGAGCTTGTAGTAGGACATAAAATCCAAATTTCACTCTGATGGTTTGAGGGTTATTTGCAGAGAAAGATTAATTGTTGATGGGTATAAGAACCCATACTGGTACTGACAGCGATATCGGTACGTGCACGCCTAAGCTCTTGTAATTGGAGTCCATAAAAAAATGAGATAGATTCTTTATTAGCTAAGAGAGACTAGTTTTTTTTGGTTTTTAAACCTTCTTACACTGTTATAAGAAAAACCTACACAAATGTTTGCTAACAATAGTTTGCACATATGGGATCATGTATTTACACAGCATAATGGCTGGTCACTGGAGCACAAGTTGATTATTTTTTTTTAGTTCATGCTCTACAGTAACGTGTTTCCATTTTAATAAAGCTGTGTGTGTCCCCAAGCTATGATTAGTATGCCAATTTTCCAAGGTAAACTTTCCTATTTGAAGCAAATAGCTTAATAGCTCTCTCCATTTTACTACGCATTACCTTCTCCTTTTATACCACTGCTGTCTCCTCCACTGCATGACATAAGCAGTGGAAAAAAACAAGCAAAAAGTATCCTCATAAAAAAAAGATTGCCAAGGGATATCAAACGCACTTTGAAAGCCGTTATCTCCTAAATGTGGATACTCACTCAAGTGACTTTGGGACTCAAGAATTTACGTAGCCAAAATCTGGCTTTATACATGCATTAAAAACCAAGTTATAACCACTTGGAAAGGCTATAAAGTTTGCTTTTTTGACGTTTCAAAGTCATCAATATTGAGTCAGTGCACCACTGCAGACACGGGGATAGGAAATCAGCAAGCGGCACGAGCAGCAAACGGGCGAGGCAGACAAAATGTGTATTGGCAGATGTGGGGAGCTCAGGCTTTGATGTTAAACACATTTGTGTTTGAGGCATTTCTTCATTTCTTCCTTTTTCTTGTCTTCCAGTTTATTTGACTGTCTGCATTTTGGGGGGTTTGAATACCTGAATGAAACAAAGCTGACAAACTGTTGTGGTAGGAGGCTGGAGTTGTTACCACCACTAAGAATTGCAGCATTATCACTGCTGAGTCTTTGATCAACTTGTTGCCTAAACTTTGAGCGATTTGTCATTTCTTTCTAGCATGGAGATGGAGTGGATCTTAGAGAGAGTTAGCAGCTTGTCAAAACTGTGACTAATGAACAAAGGAGTCTGAAAAATGACTGAAAGAGGCTCTTTTATTTAGCAGCTTTGCTCCACATCGGGTGATGACAGTGGCTGTGAGCTGTGGATGTATCATGTTTTCTTCATTTCCTTCCTTTGCTGTGTAAAAAGGAACAAGAGGAGACCTGGAGCAAGGCAGCCAAGCAAGATACTGAGGTCTAGGAAGCACTGCAAAATCACACTGAGGGACCAGCAGCACTGTAGCAGCACAAGGATGAGTACAAGAGGAAAAATGAATGCAAGGCGATTCCACAGGCATCATTACAGATTCAGCCAATTCCAGGTCATCTGGATAGCACCCTGTCCAGTGACCTGTGGGAAGAAAGGAGAAGTTTCCAGGACATGGCCAAAAGGTGCAGTAGTGAGATGCTCCCACATGCACCGAGGTACTGGCAGGCAGGCAGGCAGGCGTGCATCGTGGTGCCTGTGCGATGCCACACCACACGTGGCAATAGCCCTCAGTGGGGACGTGACAGTAGTGGGACCATGTGCTATTTTTCCAGAGCTAAAGACAAGATTTCTTAGCATGAATGGCTGTAGATGACTGTAGAATAACTGCCACAGTTGAAGATTAATATCTAAATGACTTCTGAGGCAATATCTCAACTCTTGTAACCAAAGAAATGCAGAAGGCTAAAGATCTGAACATGAAGTCGTGGCCAGATGAGCAAGGTAAGTGGGTGGTTTTGCTTTTGAGGCGATCAGCCCATCTTTGCCAAACAGATATGGTATCATAAGGATTGATTCAGACTGAAAAACCTCCTAGGAGACAGACGTTTAGAGATGTACAAAACCAATACAGAGTTTAGTACACAGAATGGTTTGAACAAATAATGAATGAATAAGCCCATTACACACAAAATCACAATGACAGAAATAAAATTAAGCAAAGGCTATAGAGTGCTTCAATGGCACATGTTCCAGTGCTCAGAGTTTCGGTAATAGGATACATTTTGTTTCCCCACAATGAGTATTTTTGACCTAGCTGGTTTTAATAAATGCTGGTGGAAAGTCTTTGTGGGAATAGTGAAGGCCATTGATTTAAATTTATAAGTTTATAATTTAGGAAGGAACAGTGAGCCAGAAGGAAGAAGGAAATAGCATCTTGTAACTCACAGTTCTTAAGAAAATGCCCCTAAGTACTTACAGAGCAAGGTGCTAACACACAAGAAAACTACTTAGTAGCTGCTGTTCTTTAGGACGCCAAATCACATAGAAAGAACAGGAAAACGGTAATCACCAGTTTACAAACTAATAGAAAGCTTTTGTTCTTAAACAGTACCAGAAAATCAGACTTGATTAAATTAAGTACTATTTGCTTACAGTGTCAAAACATTGCACTAATACAAAAGAGAGAGCAAAAAAATTGTAGCCAGCATCTCAGCCTGTTGATATGCAAAGAGTTGAGTGAAGGGCTGAACAAGCAGGTTCCAGGACTGGAAGAATGGAATGGATGCTCAACTTCCCGCAAGATCAAAAAGCGATATCAAATATGTGGGTTATAAACCAGAAAGTGCAAGATCTGCTTCAGGACTTTTCTTGTAGTTTAGCATTTAAAATGCTTCTGCCCATTATGAATGCAGCCTCACCCAGTAAGCTATACTCATGACTGACTTTTGTAGACTGAAGTTACAAGTGTCTCCAATAATAAAGAAAATAGGCCACGTTAGAAAAATACAACCAACACACACATACACACACACCACCAAAAAAAAAATGTGGAAAGAACCTTGGGAAACAAAAGCAGTTATATAGCATACATGACTGGGAGAAGAAACTGGTAACCAATGTAATGTATTTCAAGTAGAAGCTGGAAACTGGAAAACTGATAGGGAAGGGTCACAGGGCTAAGCCTCTGACTATCTGCTTTAAGGAAACCATTATAGTTAAAACTACAATAAAGTTCAGAAAACTCCATAATGCATGGTAGAGATGTAGGGAATTCCAGCAAAGGGATTTCTTCATTACTAGACAAAAATGGTAGAAAAATTAACACCAATAAATTCACTATATAGCAGCTTACCTGTTATTTTGCTAAAAGCAGAGTGATTTACTCTGTTCATGAGGTGATGAGTCATTTTCTTTTCAATAAATGAATTGAAGATGCCAAGCAACAACTCTTAAATATAGGCAGCATAAAATGAGGAGGGCAAAATATGTTCTCTCTGTAGGTTTCAAACAAGTCTTATTTATTCTCATTGACTTTTAACACCTACTGGAAAACTAGCAAATTTCTGGATTAGTAAAAGAAATGCCATGTTTTGTCAACATGTGAAGGAGATAAACAGAATGACAATGTAATTATATAATTATCAGTCTGCCAAAGATTCCAGGCCAAGTAAGGGAATGACTGATGCAGAGCTCGTTAAGCACAGAACTAAAAAAAGTGTAATTAATGACAATCAAACTCAAGTTTATAAAGACTAGATCGTTGCCCAGCTAACGAGGCACCTCTTTGTAAGATTACAGGTTGATTAATGAGAGGTGAAAACATAAGAAACATTTATTTTGGGTCCTGGATGGTTCATTTAAAAAAGTAAAATTAGAAATTAACTTGGTAAACAATGGAACAAGCTTGATTATCCCCTGAGACTAACAACTGGGATCAATGAGTCAGGATGTGATTGCCCTGGAGCATGTCCAAGAGGCTCTTTGTGGGTCATCACCCCACACAAGGCAGGCTGAACCATCACACTGCACAAGGCATCAGCAGGGAGGGGACCCACACAGCACAGTTCCTGCGACTAAGCTTATGAGTGGTAATTTATTAAGCCACTATAAATTGATCACTTACAATGTTTGTCCATATTCATTTGCTTTCTTTTCCCCATCTCCCCTTCCCCCTCTAAGACCCCTAGGGTCCCAGTTTGAGTGATGCATCTACAAGTTTATCAGTCACGTTCACCTGATAGTCTTCCACTTTTTTCATTTTTAAATTGTTCAGCCTTCAATGTATAACACTGCGCTTCATCCTCTTAGATTTTAAACAGTGTCTAGTATTTATTTGTCAAATGCCATTCAAGAACTTCTCTGTCACACTGCTGCCCTCCTCTTTTTATAACATATCCCATTTTCTCAACCTATTCCATTAGCATCCTCCCATTTTTCTCCACAGGACTAGAGAAAACATCAAATAAGATCAGTTCTTAGACTGATTCTTCAGAAATTCCATATTTGAGTCTCAGAGTTCCTCACAGTGCAAATCAAAACAGACTTAAAAGTCTACCAGAAACTACATGGTGAACAAGATGGAAAATATATTATTCAGGCCAGCAGAAAGCGATTCAGTTTTTGGACACTGGTATAAAAAGATATACTTAAAACTAAAGATATTTTTTAAACGGTGAGTAGAATTCATCATGATGCTTTGTGATTATTTCAAGCTGAGCAATATTCTGATCTGGACAATATTTTCTAAATGGCATGAATTAGTTTAAATCAGGAAATTCAGGCATGTCTGCTGTACTACATGGTAACGGCAGCTTTTTCATATTTTATGATCTATTTAGTACCACCTTGACTGCAGACAGAGGCAGAATTCCCGACGGATTGAGAACATACCTACTCCCCCTACATATACAGACTTTAAACATGGATGTCCACACACAAGCTCCCTAGTATTCCTACCTATTTTTGCCTCTATCTCTTCTATAGAGCAATCTACAGCTCAGAGTGGATTTTTAAATTTATATTTGCCATCTAATGTTCCTTCTGATGCTGCATTAAGGGATCTAATGATGTTAATCACATATTGCCCCATAGTTCCGCCCTGCTGGGACTGTCCTAAGCAGACACACCACCAATCTATTTTTTTTGTCGTAAGAGTTCATTTGACAAGTCTGGGAAAAACCTGGCAAATCATTTATGGGACAATTTTCTGAAAGGTTATGACTTCATTTCGTTGTTGTACCTGAACACCACCTTTGATAATTAGAGCTTAGGATTTCTGCAGAACACTTAACTGTCCAATAAAATCAGTAACATCTATAAATAAGAACCTGAAGAAGAGTGAAATTGTATGTAATACCTCATATCCATCACAATTTTACTATGCTTTCTGTTTCTCAAAAAATATTACTCTGTATTGTGAAGTAAGGATTTGTTCTGGACAAGAAACATCAATAGCATCCTTAGCTGTTGGGTGGTGTTGCTGTATCAGAGTCAGCATGTTTTTCCAAAGAAGGGGCCATGCTGTTGCATGAAATACGAAGCAGAGACATACCACAGAAAAACACTTCAAATACTGAGAAGTTTGGGTAAAGTAAACTTTTGGCAGCTTTGTGCTACACTTGCTTTTAGGGTGCCAAAAACTTATTCTAGACCGAGCCAGGTATTAAAGATAACTTGCAGGCAGCAAAGAGCCAACTGCCAGAAACAAATGAGATATGTATTTTATAAAGAAGCTCTTGTGATACTTCACACTTATTTTTCTGCTGAACTTTAAAATAGAATAAAAGCAGTCATGGATTCAGGTGGGCAATCCAGTGCAGTGAGGACTGCAGTAGAAGGCAGAATCCTTCTCACTTTCTCTTTATTATGAAATAAAAATGGAGCTATGAATCATCACAGCATAGACAAATCATTTGAGGCATCTTAAAACAGCCGCTTGACTGACTGCTGTAATATCACCTGTCATTCAATAAAAAGAACTGCAGTACATGCTTACAAGTTGATAGAAATGTGCCCAAAGCCAAATGGAAACCCTTGGCTTGACTAAAATAACATGATTTTAGAAGTTCTTCAATTAAAGCATTTGAAGGCCCTTTAGAGCAAATGCCTTTGTGAAAGCCAGGTGGGTACCAGCACAACCGACAAGCTCATGCCAAATGGACAAAGGTTACCACAAAAATGACCGTGAATGCATCAGGGATGGAGCTGCAAATCAGCCACAGCATCTGCAAGGGTCCTGGGTCACTCCAGAAACACTTTGTTCAGAACTGCTGCCAAGTTTAAAAAGTTTAGGTTGGAAACAAAATGGAAAAACAGAGATTTATTGACAACGTGTGCTTCCCCGGCTTCCCAGCTCATTAAGCTAACACAGAGAAAGCACGCTGGCTGCCACATCACAACCACTCTGTGAGGCTCACTGTGAGTTCCAGAGCCTACCACCCTCTGAAAAAACACAAATTATAAGAAAAGTCATTATATTCCTGTCTAAATGTATTCATTTTTTTTCCTATGGCAAATACCTTAATCTCTGCAAGGACTTCTATCTGTGAGAATGAATACAGCTTCTACCAGAGGAGAAAACTCCATGGGAAGTTTAGATCACATCAGACCACTACCCTTCTCCCTCATTTTAGAAATTCCACTATGCAGGCTAAAAAAAAAAAAATAATCCATGAAGATAACTTTTGTTATCTATTTTGTTGGGTCTTTTTCCTGTAAAGATGCTGCTTCACACCCCTCAAAGAAATTACACTTAAAATCAATATCAAGACATAGTCATCTCACTATCAACATTACCTCTGTATGTACCAGCTTCTGGGGTTCTGTGATGGCAGAAGATTAAATTTCCATTACAACATTAGGACGTAAATTTTCTTCCATTCACTTAAGTAGGCACTCTCAGTCAGAACCAGCAGGCGATGCCAGCAACTGTGAGACCCAACGCATCGCGAAGTCAAATGAGGTTTTAACTGTATGCAGATTTAGGCTGAGATGCTTAAATGATTTTCTGGGTTGCAAGAGACAGCCAAGAAATCTTCAGCTCTCTCCTAGTTTAGGACTTATTCAAATAGATAAAAATACGATACAACATGAATTCTTTTTGTATTCTTGCATGTATTTGTGGCTGAAGATACTACATATAGATCTTCTGTTGATTTCACAATTATTCAGACAATTCAGCTATAAATATTTCTGTGTAAAGTCTTTTCGGAGGAAGAACATTTCCTTCAGTCTTACAAAAGTTACTAAATAATTTTAGTATCTTATTGTCCTATTTTTCATCTTAAGTTTATCCTGTAAGTCCCAACCTTTTTCCACAATGCATGTCAGAGCCTTAAATACTGTATACAAATACAAGCCTCTGAGAGTGAGGACACAATTATAGACCATAAGTTGTAAAACCTGTGATAAAATCCTACAGTAAGCCATAAGAACATTTAGGAATCAAGCAAAGACTTGAATTTTTTAAAATAAAATTCTAGCTCAAATCTTTTTTTTAATTCAAAATACAAAAACTAACCAAAAGAACAACGAAAGAAGCCATGAATCCCTATTTTTAAGTATTTACTTACATTACATAAAGTATTACATGTGTAAGAAATACACTCTTTGCCAGCCGTTTCAAAAACGAGGTCACTAATATTTAAAAAAAACCTGAATTTTGCTACAGGGTTACACCTAACATGGCCTAAACCTAAAATCTGTGAAGAGTTTGCCATCTGTTTCCTATTGCATCAGAGTGACATGACTTCGAGAGTCTTGGGGATTTCTTAGGGCAGATGATGCACAGAAATGTGAAGAAATAAAAAAAAAAAAAAGGCCGTTCTGAATTAGATTGTCAACAGTTACTTTGATTTATGCTCTTTTTCAAGGATAAGTCATATCTATAATATATGTGTTACAATATTTGCCATGAACTATTTATTAATATTTTGCTGACTAAGAAAGCTTTTGACAGAGCTATCATCCAAACCCCAGCTAAAGACAACATTTCAAAATAGCTCTGAAAACTGAAGACCATAAATTATTTGTAGCAAAAGGAACTTTACATCCTTCTAATCTTTAAGTAAGCTTCTTACGGCAGAGCTGGCCGTGAGTCCTGCTCTGGAGCCGCCCGAGCACGGTGCTGAGACCGGGGCACACGTTCCCCCAAGCCACAGAAGGTATCAGGAGGGCATCAGGCTGTGTGTGCACTCGTGCTGACCTACCTCTGGCTGCCTGAGCATCCCTGCACTCCCAAACACCCAGGCTGGAGCTGAGGGCTCCAGTTCTTGCATGCATGGGGCTCCTCGTGCCCTCTCCATGGGGGCCTGGGCTGAACTCGGGTCCCTCAGGAGGGTACCACTTGCACCAGCTCTCTAGGAAATAGTAACTACAGCTTCTTTTCTATTTTATTTGCTTGCCAGAAAAATCAAACTAAAGTATCCATGACTCCCTTCAATTTTTAAAAAAAATTTTTTAATTGGCATTTTCTTTTGGAAAGATATGCTCCCTTTGCAGTCAGGGTAGAAGAATATCCTTTGTCAGCTCTGCTGCCCGTAATTCTCCACCTTTTCTGAACTCGTTTGCTAGTGGTTCCACTACCACAGTGACTACCCAGTTTCCCCAGCAGTCCCCCTCCCTCCACAGGGATTCATCCAGGCTGAGCAGGAACCTCCAAGCCAGCCTCCGCTTTCCCTGCCAGCATTTCAGAGGTGTCCCCACACCCTTCCGCAAAGGGGACAGTGCCTTTCGCTGGCACCCACAGGTGCCCCACCAATGTCATAGCCCAGACCTTGCTCCACCTAATCTCGCTAAATCACCTTCCTCATCTTGTTAAAAAAAAAACCAAAACAAACCAAACCAACAAACAAACAAAAAACACCCACCAACCCAAACCTTTCAGCCCGAACCAGGCCCTTACCATTATCCTTCGAAAATGGATTCTTGTTTACGTGGTGCCTGTTGGCTTTATTCTCCCTTTTGTTCTTCATCTGCTAGTTTCTTCTCATGCTGCTGCCGCAGCTGAGTCTGTGTTAGTGCTGGGCAGAGCCACGGTTTCTGGAAGTTACAGTTATCTGGGAGTACAGCCAATTTTTCCCCTTTCCCATTTCTTGATTTCTTGTGACTATTTGCCTTTGTAATAGAAAGAATTCTCAGTGTGAAGGGCACGGTTGTTGGTATGTTTCTAGCTTTGTAATTACACTGGAAACACTAACAAACTTTGTTTTTCGGGGTGACTGCATTGCCCTGAACACTTAGTGCCTTTGACGGACGCCGGTTTTAATAGCCAAGACCTCGCAGAGCCACTTCTCTCCTGCAAAGAAGGAATTTATAATATCTTGCCTGCAATCAGACCGAGTACCCGGCTGAGAAATGCAGTCTGTACGTGTCAGCTCCGCTTGTGTCAGTCAAAACCTATTAAGTTCACCTGTCACTTAGCATGTGATCTAATTCAGCTCTCGTAATTCCCGTGCAGCCAGTTCCATCGCCGGTACAAGCTTTCAGTGGCGGATAATGATATTCTGAGACATTTAATTTCAACCCTTATAAAACTGCTTAACTGAACGTATCGCACTCAGCTCTCAAGTTATCTAAATGAGCATTCATTTGCAACTCAGAAGGATTAAATCCACCCGAGCCCAGACCGCTCACACCCACAGCACCTCAGACACCACCTCAGACACCGCCTCAGCACCCAGCGGGCCCTCGAGCAGACCATGCATGGATGGGGTGTGGGACACTTGCTAACGGGGGCTCAGCTGTGGGCAGGCTCTCACGGGGAGGTGAGCACTCCCAGGGCAGAGGCACACACTGACCTGGGCTGGGTGGGCAGGGCAGGAGAGCAGGAGTCCTTCCCATAAAGCACTGTTTGTATATTTACACATTTTGTTACAGGTTCTTCATTTTTCGGTCTCAGCATGGGCTGCTGCATGACTGATGAGGCTCAGGAGGCTGTTGGGACTGTTCAAGGAGCGAGCCAAGCCTTCATTTATACGTTAATAGCTTACATGCCAAGGTCCTTATGCAGATTTGGGTTTTATTAAACCCACCTCCACCACCACAGCAACAAACCACCAAAACAATTTAATCAACAGCGCAAGAAACGGGACAAATTTTAGACAGCAGGATATATAAATATACACACGCATCACTCACGTTGTAAAGACTTGCATGGAAAAGGATGTCCTGCAATGCCCCATTTACCAGCCAGTGCCTAAGTTCAGGAGCACAACTAAATGATTCCTTTAATTACAAATACTTTAAAATGATACACACACACACATATATATATATAAAATCTGTTTATATATATCTATACATCTACCCATCTACACTGTCAAAGATTTCTTCTCACTTTAGAAAGGCACTCATTAGTATTTAGAAACAGATTCTTTCTGCCTTTATTGTTGGTCTTAAAATTGATCAAGGGAGGACACAAAAAATCTGAATTTTATTTTGAAGTAAAAAGATCTTAGAAGCTACTATACAGAAGCTATAAAAAATCCTAATTAAAACCCCAGAGACCCCAGAGATCTCTAAAAAGCACTTATCTTCTCAGAAGGTATATCTTTGTTCCCAGTATATCTGTGCTCATAAACTGAAAATAGGTGAACACACTTTCGGCTGTATAAATTCTTGTCTAATATACCATGCAACATGTACAGATACATCTCATTACAAAGGTATTTTTTTTCCAAACGTAAGAAACATTTCCTGGCTTTTGAAAGAGAAATTTTAAATTTTATCTTATTTACAAGCATAAATATTTCTTGGATGGAAGATGCTTAGTGGTGGCAAAATATATAAAATATATTTCCACCTGTTTACACTTCCTTTGAAACAAAATGAGTTGCAAAATCAATAAATAAAGTTGCAGGTAAGAAAAACAAAGAAAAAAGAGAACTGCTTTAAACAAAGGGAAAAAAATCACAGTCTCTTATTTTCTGTGGAGATGCTAATCTCCTTCTACATCACAAGGACTTTTGAACTGCATTTCTATGGATGCTGGTGGGAAGTCAGTTTATTTCTCCTGTGTATTAAAGAGAATAATTTATCTTCCAGAAAAAAAAGAAAAATAGTAAATATGTAAACATCTTTTCGAAATAAAAACATTCCATTAAAATTCACAGTTGTGAATAAGGTAAATGTTGTGTAGCATGCAGCCGACAACAGTTGTGCAAGCAAAAGGTAAAACAACATTCCAACCGATCATTACATTAATTCCATTTTGCCTTTGCCAGGATGCTAGCACAACGAAATTAGGTGTATTTCTCAAATATGTGTATTTTACCATTACTTCACCTACTGGCACTTCAGGCTATACCAACTTCATCATCTGTTTGTTTCTTCAGAATATGAGAGACAGGATTTAATGAATTTATTTATGGAAAATCCTGCTAGTTACCGTTTCACTAGATTCCTTCAAAAGCCACAGCTGTTAGCTTAAATACAAAGTGAAAATATGATTTAATTCAGACATTTGTTTACCACTTTTTAGGTTTGTGGGTTTTGGCTTGTTAACATACAAATGCTGCTTGACAACTTGTCTCCATCCTTGGAGGTTTTCAATATTGAAGCAGACAAGGGCCCAGCTGACCTGACCCAGCGACGGGGGTTCAAGCAGTGTTCAGGCAGCACGATGGGGTCCCTTTCCATCAGCATTTCCACAAGCTATCTGTACTTTTTGTGATGCAATTACCACCAAATACTCTAAACTTTTTTTCATTTCTAGGATTTGTAACGCAAAGGCTGGCACGGCATTTTTTAGCTGTGCAGTTAAAATGAAGATCCAGTCCCTACTGACCACAACTCTGGGATTTCTGAGCAGGTTTTTGAGGTTAGATTTCACGGCACTTTGTCCCAGAGCCCGTGTCCATGAAGGAGCACTCTATGCATTACTGAGGTCTTACCATTCCTCAGTGCCTCAGGCACGGAGCATCCCATTCCTAAACTGGGAAGCTGTGCTGCCCACCAGCTGGCCTGCAGATGGGAGTGGGAGTTTGGCATTACAGAAAATTGTTTTACTTAGACTAGAAAATTGTTACCAGAAACCCTATAACGACACAGGGCGAGGGCTGCTTAATGGTGTGCCTAATTTACTTTCCTAACCGCAGACTGGCTACATTTATATTTCTGGACTTGAAAAAAAGGTCAAGGTAAGATATGTGTTGACTATGTAATATTATTTCAGCATTCCCCTTGATAATATCTCCTGGAACTGTTTGTTCAGAAAGAAGCCGTAATAAATACACAGGAGCAGATCTGAGGTGAATATGCAATTGCGGACGTTTGGGAGTCAGAATTTTAAGTGCCGGTACAGGTGCGCGCCAGTGTCCTTACGGTATGTGCTGGAGCTACACCCGAGTTCTGCACATCGGGCTTCATACAGGGTACCTGGTAGCAATGTCTGGAAGGAATCAAAGACGGTGACATTTAGGAGTCGAGGCTGGTTTGTGTCATCTACTTCAATCCTAACTAAACCGCAATCCTTTATGCAAATTACAGTGGGCACAAACAACAGCTGTAGTTCACAGTAAATCAGTCAAAATGAATGCAAAAGTCTAGAATTAGAAAAGTAACGATGAAACCAAAAGGCAAACTTGATTAACTACCAAAAAGCCATCCAGGCCTTCATGTGTAATCACATAGCTATGAAATTTTCAGATTTATATAAAAGATTAACCTTTTTAAACTGTAAATTTTAGATGGGGCTTGTATCTTTATTCTGTGAATTAGTTTTTCATGTAACACTGAAAATAAAATTTTAAACAATAAATGGTACAAATGTTTGAGGTTTTAACTCCTGTTTCCAGTTGGGTAAAAGTACTCTTGCTACTACCACTTTGGTAAATCCTGGCTTTTGCCACCACAGGAGATTGTGTTATTTACATCACTCAAGAAGGGAGACAGCTACCAAGATTATTAAGGGCTTTACTTCAGCCAAATTTATGTATCAACACAGAACTTACTGCTATTTTACATGAAATTTAAAGTAAGAGAGCCATGCACTTTTTAAGATGCTTAAAATCCAATTTTACACTTGTCTTAATCACTGCAAATCAGTTCATCACACGTACAAACAGCCATCTGCTCATCCGTTTATCAAATTTCCAAGCATAAACTCATTTTGCTACTTATATACAGCTACAGAGTGCCATGTGTAAGCGATTCACACAACTCCACCAGTATGAAATCGTTTTCCAGATAAACCAAACACTGCAGAAGTACTGGGACGCCTCAGCCGTCACAAGCAACAGTGACAATGCCCATAGTGGTGTCACAAACAGGGACAAACACCAGTGATGTCATATCACACATTCTAGTGACACAGCGGTCTAGAAACCCTAGAAACCACCCCAATTCTTATTAACACTTTTTTTTTTTTCCACTTATCACTAATCTTCCCTACAATCCAAGGCCAGGGATTCAAATGACTGACACTTAAATGCACATTTAGCGACCTCCTCTCTAAGTGTTGTAAATACCCACTGAAATGAATGAACTAATGGACTTGAACATCAGGCCAGATGTTCAGGGCATAAGAAAGTATGTCAGGACATCAGACAAGGCACACATTTATGCAAAATCATCCAAAAAATTTAAATGTATAAAAGGCTGATTTCTAAGAAAGAGGAAGCTCTATTAGAGCTACGCATCAATTTTGAAATGGTAAGAGATCACAAGTCTACTAATCCATTAGAAATTCTTAAAATATCTGTTCTTAAAAAGAAAAAGTAAAAACAAACAAACAAAAAGATTGTATTACTGTTAAAATGAACTTGTTTACACACTTATGATATTACGGTAGTAGACTAAAGAAAAGGAAAGGAAGACATTATCTTATCTGCTGTATCTGCTTTGTTACTAGATATTGAGACATAAGTGTCATTAATCTTTTCATAACATCTGAAGTCAAGTGTGATCTTCGAGTATAAATTCACTTACCTTTTCCATGTGAGTTTCTGATTTAAGATTAAGAATTGGTTTGCTTCCATTGCAGAAGTCTGAAACTGAAACAGAAAAAATAATTTCAGTACTCTGTTCATTTTAAGAATATTTTGATAACCCAAATTAGGCACTGAACAGTAAAATGGAGAGGGAAAACTATGATTTTTTAAATCAAGTGTCTGCATAAAGTAGTAGGTTCATGTACATGTGTTCTGTATTTTAGTTTTGTAAAAATTATTTTACTGCTATCAGTCTTGCTGATGGAATGAAAAAAGCGCTATCCAGTTACTCTCGTGGGGACATACAGCTCTGCATCCATGCTAATTCAGTTTCCTAAAATAATACTATGATTAAGTCCTCACTTTTTTTCATCCACAGGCTTCTTTGGATACTAAGTATCAAATTAAAATGATTGACTAAAATGAGATACCAGCTAAAAATGACCAATTTATCCATATGTTAATCTTTATCAGTGTTACACACATCTGAACTCCTGTTATTGTAGGACCAATATAGTTCACAGTACGTTCACTGTTTCAGTGTTCCTTCCTGGCTCTTGAGATATATGCTATTTTCAGAGGTTTTAAAAAATAGAAGTGTGAGGACAAAAATATGTAATGATTATAGATGCTCGTGTCATTAGCTGGAATAGAAGTATATTGGCATAGTAGTTCAAAAAATTTTACCTTAAAGATAGCCAAAGCTAAAAATATTGATGACCAGCCTCTACAAGCAGCTGGTTGACCTCAGCTTGCCCCAAATACTAGCAAATAGCTACAAGGTTCAGAAATCCACAAAGAATTTCACTGGAGTTGTAGGATCAAACCTTTACTATTTGCTTCTCAAGGCAGACCACCGTTGTGCTAAAGGAGTCTGCCTACAAAACTGGAAAATATATTGAAATTAAACAATTTGGCAAAAGAAAAAGGAGGTGCAGAAGGCCCTGTAAGACGCAAAATGCCCGCTACAGGGTGGGTCAGTCGGGTAACCCAGGAACATCATTTGTATCAGTGCTTTTGGGCTCCTGTGGTGCTAGGTAGGGCCAACACAAAATATTTCCACTTTGATTATTCTACTTAAATATTACAGCGCTTACAATTGTAGAAGACATTATGAACACCTGTAAATGGGCTTTAGTCATAACAAATGAATAAAAAAATATTTTTTAAAAGCAGTAGCAAGCTCTTAATGTTGCGAGCCATCACTGTGGTGGCCCTCTTTTTGATGAATCGATATTTTTTACTCCAAATTCTGTCTTTCAAATCTTTACAGCAGGTATTTTGTAGCGAACAACTGGAACTGATCTCTTCTGTGCTTCAGAATATTTTACAGAATTTTACAGTCTTCCAGAAGGTAAAACTCAGTAGAGCTACCTGGACTTTTTTCATGTAGTCGTGAGTAATTTTCACATATGCATGCGAAACACATGGATGTGAGAAATACAGCAAAACGGAATCCCCCTTAGTTATTATAAAAGGCTTAACAAAAATTATAATTGATGCTACATCTCATGTGGAAATGAGTTAATGGTGATAATGAATTTAATTTGTCGAAATTGCAATTGTAAACATATTCTCACAGCTAAGAAAAAAACCCTGTCCAGATGATTTTCCACCCAGTAAGAAACTCAAAGCCAGAGATTCTCTCTCACAGGAACCCCATTAATACCCTGCTGAAACAAATCTGAATTTAATTCAAACTCGGTGGGTAACAATGCTGTCTGCTTTCCTCTTTACTGCTATGCTATAAAAACACAGGAATTAGATTTAGGACTAGCCACCTGCTTTCACAACCGACTGCCAAAACCTGAAAGTATTCTCTTTACTTTTTTATTATCCTTTTTTAGGCTTATTATCGTTGCAGATATAATTTCATGAAATTTTGTTGCTTTGTTGATAGGCAAAGTTTAGCAATAAGCAAAACTCTCTATATTTTTCTTCAACTATGTGATAATCCCCATCTGACCCCTCCCCCCCAAATAACTTTTCTATTCGTGAGTCCCATATTTGCTAAGAATGAACAACGATGCTCCAAAATTTTTAGTGTGATAAGCACGTGTGGAAGCAATGCAGACCAGACTCAAAGAAATCAGAGAGGACGTTTGCATTGTTTGCACTTCTTCTGTGGGCTCCTGTGCCACAGTTAGTGCTGTCTCATCAAAACCCTCACACTCTGTCGCTGCCTGCATCTGCCAGTATCATTTTCTAACCACACTGCCCTTAACACAAATGTGATGAAGCAGGTGAAAGTCATTCCAATTGGGCTGAGGGTAGCTTTTGTCAAAAAAAGATAAACACCACTATAATTAGCCCAAAAAGGAGGATTTTAGAAAGAAAGCTGCTAGATGAAAACTGAAATCCAACACCCTAAATAATGTAGCTTTAGTACTCTTACCACTAGTATCAAATTAAATGTTCATTGGAAACTTCCATGAGTCTGAAACCCTTCTGTTATGCCTATCTCATAATTACTATTACAAAATAATAATTACGTGTGCAAGCAGGAAGGCTGATGATATCAAAATTACAGACATATTCCAACATTTCAAATGTAGTAACAGAAAGCACTGACATGTCTGTCTGCTGCTAATCTGGAAGCCATTAACCACGTCGCAGTTCAGCGCTCTAACGCATAATCTTTATAGAAGTGCCAAGACTTCTGCTGACTTTCTCTCTGCAATGCTATAAAATTGCTAGGTAAGAAAGAAGAAAATGCTGAAGATTTTCAGAATACGTCAGAGCTAAACTAGTAATAAACTGAAGTACCATCAGAAGTATGACATCTTACAACATGGAATACATTTTCAAGCACCAAAAGGGCATTAACACAAGAATATTAAAGAAAGTTTTTAAAAATAGCTATGCTTCTTTTTGCAGAACAGCATTGAGTATACCTTGCCTTAACCTCTATCCCCAATCCCATTCAATAACAACTTTGTCCCAGAAAAAAAAAATGTAGAAGACCTGAGAGTGAAGAGTGATACAAGCGGTACTAAATGGGAATGGAAGAAAATCGACAGTCTGGTGAGCATCTTAAAATGAACCGCTGAATTTGCTTTAAGGGATTAAAATCCTCCCCCTCAGAAAGAACGAAACAAAGCAATAGCAACCCAGCCAAGCTCCATTTGGGATCTGGCTACCCCAGAAATCGTTCTGCTGAACAGAGCTGTTCGTCGTCTTTGGCTGGCCCTGCTTCCTCAGGCCAATTAATCCCCAAGTATCTCAACATCCATCTCAGCCCAGTCAGTTAGGCAAAATCTCTGGCCACAGAAAAGTAGCCCCCAGATGCTCATCTCCTCTTAATAGCGAGGCACTGCAGCCAGCAGGCTCACGTATCTGCTTTGGTGCCCTGATCTATCCCACATCGACATCTTGCTGTCCAGGACATCCCCAGCTTGCCCATGCAGAGGCTATGAGGCACAAGTCCTCATCAGCGGCCAAACCTAGATTGCTTAACCAAAGCTATAAAGGGAGAAAAAAAATCCAAGTGCCACTTCAGCCTCCTACACTTAACGGTGCTGGCATCTGCATCGTCTTTACCACAGAGGTGACTTAGCACTCTCCACATCTCAAATGCGATGCCCAGCTAAACGTTTTTGAGAAGTAGAACCTCAATATGCCAAAGACTTTCTCCTTGGAGGCAACAGGACCGCGTAATGGATTTACAAACAAACTAGCCAGTTACTGGTGAATCCCCACAGCACCCCAACACATACCAAGTGCAGCTCAGTGACTCTCATTTCAGGAAACATTTTATTACCATATTATTTCAGGTGATAGAACGATAGGAACAGCAATGTCAGCACTAACTTTCCAGAGCTTTCTCTACTCCTTCACCTCAGATCTAAAGTATTGGCTAACTTTTGTCAGAGTATCTGAGGGCTTCTAAACCCACCTTTTTTAGGGGAGATAAAGGTACTTTTCTATGCAAGGGAAGCAGATAACTGCTGGCACTCATTTGATGACTAGTTTCCTTCTCCCACTCACCCCCCCAACCCCGCCCCCCTCCTTTAAATGAGCAGCCTGTACTAAAGGAAGGCTGTAAAACGTTGAGTACAAAACCGCAAACAAATGGTTTGGCTTGGTTGTGAAACAGTTTCAACACTTTCTATTTGAATAAAAAGCTGCAATTCTATCATGGCTGCCTCCACCATAATTTCTATTGAACTAAAAAAAAATTGGCTCAGAATTGCAAACAAGTCCTATTTGCAGGCAAGCAGAATTCATGCAAACAAAACTGAAATGATAACTGAGAAAGCATTTTTGAATAAATGCTGTATTTGTCCTAGTCACTACCCCTCCGTGGTTCCAATTCCGTTTGTCAAAAGGAAGGATTATTTCCTGAAAGTTTAGATTATGCTGAATGTGAACACTCACATAGGCACATACATAGAGAATCCCTCACCAGGAATTCTTTCTCTTTATTACAGCCTATGCAGAGTCAAAACGCTCCTTGCTAAAGCACAGATTGCTCGTACCAGCCACAGAAAACTGCTGGTAGTCAGCAGCAAGTACTGCTCCCTCCAGCCCACCCACAGAGCCACAGGGGGCAGGAAGGCAACGGAGGAGCTGTGGTGTAATTCACCAACCCACCCACTTTACAGTGATCAGGGATGTACAACCCCAACCCATGCCCCCACTGCAGGGCTGAAATGCAGACACAGGCAAAATGCCCTTTTAAAGCACCCTGAATTGCAAACGCCATTCCACAAAACGTTCTGTGAATTTACATTTACAGCAGTTTGTGGCTGGCATATAGTGGAGAAGTGCATATGTCATCTCATTGCAGTGTACGCAACAGGGTACTGGACCTAGTTCATCCTTCACTCTAAAAGAACACCTAGATATTGATAACAAATTAGCCCACATAATTTTAATGGTTCTAAAATTAAAGTAGATGCTATGACATATCTGGTTCAGCCTCCTTAATTCACATCAACCAAACTTTGTTTTACCTATTCACCAAGTTCTGCAGTTTTTAAGAAAGGGGGTCCAGGTGGAGGACCAGTCAATGGAGCCTCCCAGTACCCACCATTCCAGGTCTAATTCTTCTAGGTTTCAGTTTATTAGTTCAGAGGAATGCAATAAAGGAAAAATAAACTGCCAGAACACAATCACTGTCTTTTATACAGTATCCATCATATTTCTGTGATGGAGAATTTGAATCAGTGCTGTCTATCATTAGCAAGATGCCAGCAATCTCAGGAAAAAAGAAAAAGGGAATAAAAATAAAATGTAGCTGCCAAAATGGAGTCACTATCTGAATCTGGTCTTGTAAGGGTTTCAACGTGTTCCTCTTGATGTTTGCAATGATTCATACTGGTGGAGGTATATCCTGCTGCCAAAAGCTGCTGGCTGTTAAATAGTTTGAGTATTTTATTATTTTGTTGCTGATGTATATTTTAAAATAAGTTGATGTTGTGGTTTAACCCCAGCCAGCAACTAAGCACCATTCAACCACTGGCTCACTGCCCCCTGCCCAGCAGGGTGGGGAGAAGGGTTGGGGAACAGGTAAAACTTGTGGGTTGAGATAAGAACAATTTAATAATTGAAATAAAATAAAATATAATAATAAAAATAACAATGGTAATGAAAAGGGGAGAGAGAGGGGAACAAAAGGAACAAAACCCAGAAGCGATGCACCACCAGCTGCTCCCCCCGCTGAGCGATGCCCAGCCAGCCCCCAGCAGCGATCGGCCCCTCCCGGCCACCTCCCCCCGCTTATATACCGAGCGTGACGCCCTATGGTATGGAACAGCCCCTGGGCTAGCTGGGGTCAGCTGTCCCGGCTGTGTCCCCTCCAGCTCCCCATGCCCCTCCTCAATGGCAGAGCAGGGGAAAATGGAAAGCCCTTGGCTTAGTATAAAACTTAGTTAGCAACAACTGAAACATCAGTGTGTTATCAACATTATTCTCCCGCTAAATCCAAACCACAGGGCTGTACCTGCTGCTGAGAAGAAAATTAACTCTTATCCCAGCTGAAACCGGGACAGTTGACCATCATCTTTGGTTTATAACTCACATGTAAAAACCACAGGACAAGAGGGGTGAGATTTCAATCTCTATGAATAAAATCCTGAACAAACAGTGACTCTCTTTTCAATGAAGTTGGAGAAAGGCTGATGCAGTAAAAAGCTGGGAGAGAGCCAAGGACTCAGAGTTGTCCACGAGGTTTGCACGGCCACCTGCGAGCCCCTCGGCAGGGCAGCTACTGCCCCAGCCCGCCGCTGCCCTCGGGTGCCGTCAGCCTCACCACCTGGCAGTGCTGCTACCCTGTTATTTCTGCTCTGTTGTCATTTGCCATTCCTTTCCATCCTTGCCACAGTCACAGCACTGTCCTTCTCTTCATGTACTGGAGGAAATAGCAGTCTTTGTGCTGGGCTTACACGGAGGGATGAAGAAATCAGCCCTCCTTCCTTCCCCATGCAGAAGAACAAGAAGAGCTCACAGACATGTCTTATTTACGCAGCACCACACACACCACCTTCCACAGGCAAATTTACCTCTCGCCGTTAGGCTAGCATAAAGGCCAGCATTTCAAAAACGTACTTGATAGTTAGAAGGTTATGAAAATAAGTTTCCACATACTGTAGCCACACTATACTTCTCTAGCCACCAGCCACAGCCGTGGGATGAGGGATGCTGTGAGGTGCTTCTGAAGGAGCTGTTGCAAGAACAAAGAATAATATGCCACGCAAAATCTCTCTGGACTAATTGAATTATTACTTGCAAACTTGTTCACATTGCATATTGCAGAATATTTGAAATATGCAAAACCAGAGTTTTCCTATCCACAGAAAATAGGATTCATATTCTAGGCTTACAGGATTCTGTATCCAAAGAAGTCAACTTTTTATCTCAAACAGCTTTGTAACAGATGCCAAGCCAGAACTCCTGAAAGCGCCTCACGCCTGTCGCTGTACTTTGCCATTAGCCCCAGTCACAGGGATGTGTAAGTGGGTGGGATAAGCAGCCCAGCAGCAACTGATCTTCTGAAGTCTCAAAATATTGACAGAGCTCTGAGTTGGCTCCTGAGGTATCTACACAACTTCATCCACCTATACAGTGAAAGCTGGGGGATAAACTAAAAAAAAAAAAAAAAAAAA
This sequence comes from Falco cherrug, assembly GCF_023634085.1. Taxonomy (NCBI): domain Eukaryota; kingdom Metazoa; phylum Chordata; class Aves; order Falconiformes; family Falconidae; genus Falco; species Falco cherrug. The sequence goes on from NC_073707.1 coordinate 30,221,585, forward strand.
AAAAAAGTCTTCTTGAAGGCTGCTTACAAGTCTGAGGGACAAAGCAGGCTTCCACAAGACTGGGAATGTGTAAACCTCTGATATCATGCAGTGGGAAACGCGTATCTTCGAACACTTTTGAAAAACTAAGTTTTCCAGTCTAAAATAGAGACTAATCTTCCAGCCCCATCTTTAGGATAAGAATTAAAGACCTAGTTTCAACCCAGCATGCTTTCAGAGAGTAAATGCAGAAGGAAAATGTGTTCTGTCCAAAAGATTTCATCATATGATGTATCAACACCGAAACAATTAAACAGGGCATCCACAAACTACAGACAATTGGTAATTTAACATGCTCTAAAGTCTTTGCAAGATTGGAGCATTATTCAGTAAAACAATGGGGCCAGAAGTGGCAAATACACATTCAAACATACAAGCAACTCTTTAGATATTTCTTAACAGCAGCAGTGTTTCTGAAAACCATCAAATCTTTCTGCGATTAGATAAAAAAAAAAAAAAAATAAAAATCACAGCAGGTAACTGAGAGGCATAAGAGATGTGCAATCACAATTAAACACAACCAGAAAGAAGTGGAAAGAGCGTGTCAACTAAATAACATAAAGCAATATAAAACACATAAGCTAATGCATCATGTCTGAAATCATGGCAATATGGTGATAAGGTTCAAGTGAAAAACCTGGGAAATCTCTCATAAGAAGTAATATCTGATCCATTTATCTCACAATCAAGGGTGGCAAAATCTTTTGCTTCACTCTGAGACAAAAAGCATTAGCTGAGGTTTCTAAGAGCTGCTTAGCTGGAAATCTGACCAGCCTTGAAGAGGCTGTTAAACGAAGACTACAGTAAGCTGTTTTTCAAACTGTGTGATATCATAGGAGGCAATCAAAGCATCGCTCTCAACAGAAAGGAATTCCACAGAGATGCTTTGCTGTAACGGGGAGTACAGAGAGAAGCAGCAGGATCTGCCCCATGGCCATGAAGCAGACCATCGATTCCCAAACATCTGCTCCAGCCCAAACAAACATACTGCTGCTAAAGATTGGATCCAGCCCGTAACACTCACATTTTTAATTTGGAGGGCAAACCCTGTGCAATACCAGCACACCTGGCTGCAGCTGTGGTGCCCGCAGCATTGCCCAGCCCCGGGCGATGGGACCAGCGCAGCCCCAGCAAGGTTATCTTTCAGAGGTGCTTGGTTGCTGACAATAATTTTGTGTGATATTAAAATATTATTACCCACCATTACAAACATGACAGATTTAGAACCAGTCCTTGTATTAGGAAAGAAATTCAGCTCTCAAATTTATTCTTCATACTGCAGGATTCAAAGATATCTTTCCATTTATTCAAAAAAATCAGAACAAACTCAGTATCTTTAATAGCAATCTAGAGAAAAATCTAACCAGGAGGATGAACACTGTGAAATCACAGAGCACAAAAATCTTTCGTGAGAAATTACAGTGCAGGAAAATAGCAGAATAGCGTTGTTGAACACAAGCTTTTATTTTAAACTGTAAATAATAATGTTTGTCTTGAGATTGGTTTTCAATTATAAGCCTAGTACAGTCACATCGTTTGTTATGTATTTAAGCCTTCAGTATGAATTGTAGGTAATTACTAGATTGGATTAAATGAAAAAATTGGTAACGCTGTGACTACTGGGCATTCTACTAGTCTTGAATCTCCAAAAACAAAATAACAAAAAAAATGAGAGTAAAAAGCCCTGACTATGCTGTGATTAACACCGAAACGTAACTTTTTGGCTCTTAGGGGTAATTTTAATGCTGAACTAATTAACTTAAACTATATTTTAAACCAACTAGACTGAGTATTAAAATGGACAGTAAATGTAAGAACTGACATGAAACACTCAACAAGTGGACCATCACGCTATATTGCATAATGGATTCGTAACTTACCGGTTATAGCAAATAGTGATGCACCTACAATGAAATTTACACCTTAACACTTCTAATTTATTTTTATTATCTAGGAATAAGTCTTTCTCCTTAGTAGTAATTTTTCCTATTTTTTAACTGGTAATAGAGAGCACTTTTTTTTTTTTTTTTCATATGCAGTAAGTGTTACGAGTTTCCTTACTGACATTTAACACTGTCTCTTTATCAGTTTAATGTCTTTTCTACTTTTTGTGTGTCAGGCTTTTCCACTGCTGAGCTTAGGATGATTTATAATATTTTACTTCAAGGAAACACAGTATCTTTATATAAAGCGCCATGTTTTTAATTCCCTCCTTCATATTGCAATAGCTTAACTGCATGCATAATGTGAGATTATTGGTATGCAGAAGATATGCTAAATTATCTATTTTTTCTGCCCTTGAGCCTCCCTAAAGGAATTGAGGTAAAACATATCTACTTCAGGGGTTTTCTACCCTCTTCCAAAAAATTATATCAGATTTTGGAGTAATTGTTTTGTGTCAATGCTTAAAACTGTTGTTACTTCATCTGAACAGTTTAATGTTGAAATTTAATTTTTCCCCATATGATCACAGTTTGCCAATACAGATATAAATGGTTATTAATTTTTTCCATTCCCATGTTACTATCGTTTAATGCAGTACTTCATGCACGATCACCTCTATGGAAAACAATAACCAAGGAATATTCTTTAGTAAAAATTCCTGACTTCAAATGACAGCTTACCACTCTGCAATTTGATCTTGTGTGAAAATTGCTTCTTACCCAGTATTTGCAGTGGTTGAACATAGAATATCGTCATCCTAACTACTGTCCAAATGCCAACATATGGTAGTAAACAAAATAAAATGTGAATCATCACTTAGCAAGCATATTAGATATAATCAGCATACTTGTTCTAAAATAACAGTGGCTCTCTAATTTTACTCTGTCCACCTCAGGGACAGATTTTCCAAGGAAATAAAAAACCCCTCATACATGTGTTTCACATGCACTAAATCAGCAGCACTGCAGCTCGAGTGCACCGAGAGAACGATGTGCTTCCCTACAAAAGGAAAAAGAAGACATACTGCAAAGCCTTGCCTCTCCGCTAGCCGGCATCTTTAGTGTTAAGCAGAGATAATCCAGTTTGACCACAGAAATCAAATATTTCATGTCTTCTTTTTTTTTCTTTTTTTTTCTTTTTTTTCTTTTTTTTTTTTTTTGGAGGGGGGGAGCGGGGGCAGAATCAATTGGTATATTTAAAGCAAATTCTCAATTTTCATGCAGAGTACCTGAGTTTCATATTTACCCCCTGAGATAACCTGCCTTACCTGCCTCTCAGAACTAAACTTCCAAGAGAAAGTCCATTTTTCTGTGTGCTGCCTGTTGCTCTAGTTCCCAGCAAGCACTCACCTACGTTTCCTTCTTCTTGAATGTGAAGAAAACCACATCAAACTACTCACATCTTAATTGCTCAAAATTCATCTTCTGTAACTCTTAAAAGATGCTGATAGTCTGAATCTCTTTGGATTTCGAAGAAACTATAGTAATTTCTATCGCATTTAGTAATGTTTACATTCGCTGACCTTTACTTGCTCCCGGGGAAATCAACAGGAGAAGAAATAATCATTTCACTGGTTTTGAAAAATGAAGGGCCCATCTGAGTTCCTAAGAGTTATCTTAAAATTCCTGGAAGGGGCTGAATTTTTAAAGTGCTCAGCAACACTCTGGCTTCCCCTCCCAGCTCAGCCTTGGTGCAATTGCTGCTGGCAGGGCTCCGCGCCATCGGGAGGGCGATAGGGCTGGAGACCCCCAGGGAGGACCCTGGCAGGGGGCTGTGGGGGGGACAACAAGGCAAAGGAAGGAGCCCCCACTTGCCACGAAAGCTGCGCGTACCAACACCATTGATGAGAGCACAAGCCCTGTTACCACACTCCATGGAATACGCCAAGGTTTGTGTTCATCACACAATTGATCTCTTATTTCCATCAAAATGATAGACAGAAGAATCAAAATAAGAGGAATGTTCAGTATTATACCAAGCTGGTAAATCATATGGTTGGTTTCTAACAGCAATGAAAGTATCAAAGGGAGAAAAGAATGATTGAGTATGGGGGTTTCTTCATAAAGTAATCTGTGATCTACTAGTTACATACACACACGGTATCTTTACCCCCCAAAATGAATTAGAAAGACAAGTGTGATGACCCAGCACATCAGGTATAAATCCTCAATTATCCTGTTTCATTTGCAACAAGAATCTTTGACAGTGCAAAAGAGTTCACTGCTTCCTCAGGATTTCTCAAAGCGTTCAGGTGGCAGCTAAATAAGCTTGAGGAAAGAAATTAGTTGGGTCAAAGACTCTAATCCATTTGGTCAAAACACACAAAAATGGAAGAGATTATTTTATTTGGCCTTCAGTGATGAGGAGCAAAGATTACTCCAGTGTCCCAAGTAGTAACTGCACATAAAAAAGTAACATTATGGGCAGCGCACCACAGTTTCATGCTTCTGAGCAGAAATTTGCTATCAATTCTCCTTACAAGTTGAGCTCAATTCTGCCTCCTGTTAAGATCCAGACTAGCTTAGCTTTTAGTTAGGATTTTTAGAGTATAAAATGTAAGTGACAGTGCAAGCCTTCCTTTTACTGGAAAAAATGGATGCCTTAGCTGTTGACAGTGAAAAAAACTTGAAAAATAACCCAGCACATAAAAGAAGGGATGTACTGATGGTTTTGTCCATTTGTATGCAAAATATGGCTAGAACACCTTTTTCCTTTTCTAGTTTCCCTAGGTTTCAGCAACACTGAACCTGTGTCTAATGATGCATTTAAAATTAAGAAACATGGAAAGAAAATCGATTGCTAGAGGAAATCCAAACCTGCATCCAGCTATGTGGTAAGAGATTAAAAAATATATAAATATAAATGTGTTAAGCTCTTTGGTTTTCTTGATTTGTGGCAAGAAAGAGCTGGAAAAGCAGGACTACCCTGACAGTCATCCAAGGATGGATTTGCTCTGCAATCTGGGAAAGAAATCAGTACTAGGATAACTGTTTGAGTAATTGTGGCACTAGTTAACCAGACTCTTTACCCAGCCAGGCAACCCATTCCTCTGATAGATGGGCTCCAGTTTTGGTTTTCCATGGTACTGGAAGGAATCAGAACTCCTAACTGCAACAGAAGTGCAAGAAGAGCATGGAGTAAAGAAATCAGTGAGCAGAAAATAACAGGCATCCCAAACAGGGAAAAAAAAAACCAATCCACTTTATGCAATCAGAAGACAAAATTAATAAGCCTCTCTTGCCTGTGAAACTCCTTAGAAAATCAGGATTTTGCTTGCTAACCAGGTAGGATTTGCAAGGACTGACAACACTTTAGTGGGTGTCTTTGCTTCAACTCCAAACCAACATGGATCAGGTTCCCAGGAGATGAACCTGAGGAGCCAGTCGAGCTGTAAATTCACTCAGTGTACTGGCAGAAGCGGGATTGTTTCTCTGCCTGAAAACCCCAAGGAAACTTCTGTTGCTCCTCCTCACAGTCCTCCTACATATGCCCTCATGTTTTGTCAGTGGGATTATTACTTCTGAGGAAATTACAATCAGAGTTCCTGAAGGCTGTGATCAGCTGTGACCCTCAGAGTTACTGGGGATTTGTCCTGATGTGCCACTATTGCTTCTTTGCCCTCTATTCTCTTTGGTTTCAATTTCTACAGAAAATAAACGAGTTGGAAAGCAGGTCTATTTTGTGGCTGCAAAGCATTTTACACCCTTTGCCACAGTATTCTTAATACTTACCCTAAAATTCCTGCAAACTATTGCAAAGTTGCAAGTCCTAAGAAACAAACCAGAAGAAACAAGGGCATCTGAAAGAACAATGTATTAGACTAATGGGTAAGATGAGCAGCTTGGGTTTTGATACGAAAGGCCCTTGAACCTTGATACAAAATTCCTACTCCACATCATTTAAGCCCAGGGTCAATTGCTCTGATTAAAAAAACAAAACCAAACAAACAAACAAAAAAAACCCAACTGTAAAGTACTTTAGCTTGTCATATCTAGAAGAGCAGATACTCTTAAAAATTTAGTATAAATGAAGAAAAGAAAGGGTTGCAGTCCTCTTGTGCTCCTTACAGGGCTCACAGATGGATTAATTTCTGTTTGTGTTGTTGCACTTTGCCTAGGGATGCTGGCTGACACACAGTAAGCAATGAGAGTGACCATAATGACACGGTGCAGGCAGAAATAATTCATACAGCTGCTGAGGGGAAAACAAAAAAAAAGGAAAAAAGAGGAAAAAAAATAAAGAAAAGAAAAAAAAAGATCACCCAAATGGCACAGAGGTGGGAATGGAAATCAGTAGCATGCTTTTATTCCTACTTAATACTTCAGGATTATTAATGAAGGCTTCAGCCACACACAGCCTCCATCTTGCCTACCTTGTCAGATTATTTAATGCAACGTGGTGCAAACTGCCTGAGGTTATAGGTTAGGCTCAGTACCTTACTCATGCTCTGATTATTTATTTTGTTCACTGTTGTTTTATTGCAAATGCCACTTTACAAGATGAAACACAATTGGTAGCAGTTATACATTTAGTCAGTCTGCAACACAAGCACGCGACAAGGGAAGGACAAAGGCACCACTAGCTTGCTGCAAGCCACCAGCTGCAGTATTTTCTGGGGTGTTAAAGGTTTTGGTCTATCAACAGTCTCAAACGATAGAATACCCTCAGTTGGAAGGGACCCGTGCTGCCTTTCTAATATCAAACACATGAATAAGTCGATCCACATACCAGAAACATATGGCACCAAAGTGGTAGGAGCGAACACACCAAGCGTCCCGCCGCCCCTCCCTGTCAGCGCATCTCGCAAGCGAGACCATAACCCAAACGGCTGCTGGGGGTGAACCGAAGCTCCCCGGCCACTTTGCTGCTGCAGACAACTCAAACACTTCACTTTACTGAGACTACCTGGCAGCTGACCAAATGTAAGATATCAGCATGTCCCTCATCCTCCCCTCAGTTTCTTTTATTTTCCTCTTCCCGTCAAAATACAGGTTCCATATTTATGCATAGAATTTTCCTTGAGATTTGTAACTGACTGAAGCCGAGGCATGGAAGAGAGAACATGTTACGGTTGCACAGACAAAAAGAGAAATACCGCTGTGCGGACACAGACCTCGGCTCAGCCTGGCCGATGTTAAAAAGCCTAATTCTTCCCAACCGTAGCCTCTCTACATCTTATCTAAAACCCCATGTCCATTATAGGGTAATACAGACCATGAACACCTTTTGTTTGCGCTTTTTTTTTTTTTAAATGCATTAGCCACTTTCTCAACTTTGAAAATCCTATTTTGTATAGATAATATAATTTAAGTGCTGTTACATTAAAATTTCGAGTCACATTCCCTTTACCATACCTTTCTGCATTAGGGAGGAAGAGATAAATTTTTAATCTTTTATTTTTAATGAAGATTAAAGAACAAGTTCTGCTTGGCTTGCCTTAGTACACCATACATTTTAATGTATATTGATTTGTATAAATGTCTCATTTAGAGCATATTTTTGTTAGTATTAATGGGTCTTGGACAGATAAGATTAGTCCTCCTGTAATATTGCCAATCTCATTGGTCAAAGTTGAAGAACACATTACTTTGTTCTCAGATGAAAAAGGAAGACAAAGAGACAACTCCTGAGACTGGAATATCAAAGGATCGATGTCCTCAGCAGGAACAGACAGCTGCGGTCTGCAGGAGACCACACAAAATTCTGCCTTATATCGACTACAAGAGGGAATTTTGTGCTTATTCTTGCTAAGCATTTATTTCCATTTTTCCATTAGTTTCTGTGGAATTCCAAGTCAATCTTGTCAGGAAAGGGACTTAAGAAGCACCTTTGAAGGTAAACTGAAATCCAGCAGAATTTGTTACTCTCCAGACCTAGGGGTTCTGTTAGACTGCCCTTTGCTATATGAGTGCAAACAGCTATATGAGGAAAACAACCGTTCACGTTTTCTACGTGAGCTTTAGAAATGCTTCTTAAATCTCCATTCTCATACTGCAAATAATAAAATCACAACAAGATACTACAACAACAAAAGTGCCATACATTTGCTAGGCTTTTTTGTTTGTTTGTTCCCTACTGTGTGGTCCATTCAGACATTCATGCTTTGTAATGTCTTGCACGAGCAAAAATAAACTATATGAATCCATGATCTCTCATGTAATCCAAATATAACTCAGAAACTTGTAGTCAGTTAAACCACACCCATTTCCTACAGTTCAATGACAGAAGAAAGAAAATCAAAATAAAACACAATACAGATGAAATTATCTGCCTCTCTGCCTACTCTCTAGATGCCATCTGAGATGATTTCCTGCTTTCCTCATCTTCTCTTGAACCACCACCTTTTAACTTGTGATGGCAAAGAAATACCTTTCAACAATGACTTAACGAAGTTATACAATCACGTCTACCATGGATATAATCTTCCAGTAGACTGACATTTTTGAAAACTGTGATTGATATTTCTCCAATATTTGCAGTTCCCATGAAAGCCTAATGATTTCCTCGCTGAGCAAGAGGCATCTTGATCTTCCATTTCAGATTGCAAAGTCCTCAGCATACGATAGGGAATCTCAGGTCTAGGTGTCCTACCATTATGCAAATGTTAGGTAAATCCTTTTGCTTTCTCCATCAGATGAAAACCAGTAACCTTTCAGATTCACCTGAACTTCCCCATAGATTTTGCTACTTGCAAATAAAATTGGTCAGACCCTGTTTTCAAAAGCTATCTTCATAGAGCCATCCTGGAAAACAGAAGGCTCTGGTGAGACCTTATTGCAGCCTTCCAGTGCCTAAAGGGGCTGACAAGAAAGCTGGAGAGGGAGTTTTTGCAGGGGCATGTAGCGATGGGACAAGGGGGGATGGCTTTAAACTGAAAGAGAGGAGATTTAGATTAGGTATTAGGAAGAAATTCTTTACCGTGGGAGTGGGAGGCGCTGGCCCAGGCTGCCCAGAGCAGCTGTGGGTGCCCCGTCCCTGGCAGGGCTCAAGGCCAGGCTGGACGGGGCTCTGGGCAACCTGGGCTGGGGGGAGGTGGCCCTGCCTGGGGCAGGGGGCTTGAACCAGGTGATCTTTAAGGCCCCCTACAACCCAAACCATTCCATGATCCTCTTGTACCCATAAAGATGCAAAAACATTAACAGTGCAGCAAATACATCCTGAACCATCTAGTACTATCCGTGTCTGCTGCCACAGTGAAATTGTTTCATGGACAAATTGTCCGTTTGAAACTTGATCGGTGTCTTTTGTTTCACTTTTCACCCATGCAATACAATTACAAATGAATTCTGCTCTTTTTCTAGGCCTCACTCCTTTTTAAAATGGTTATGACCATCATTCCTTCTTTTGTAACAGCAGATGTGGAGCAGGACCACAGGGTACAGTACTACAAATGGAGGACAAGCCTTTAATGCAATGTTCTGGAAAGAAGAGAGAAAAATCATAGAAACTAAGATGTGGCAACACTGTAATTTTCAAAGCATAAAGAAGTCAAAATCAGCTCAGTAATGAGAACACAGGCTTTGGAAATTATTCATCTACAATGAGAAAGGTAACAAAGAAACTCAAATGCAGTCATAAATAAGTTTAAGAAAGGCTTTCTTATTTCACAGACTTGTCTTGTAACGCTGTTTCTCTGGCTATGACGAGGAGACACCTCAGTCCTCCCTCAGTCCTTGTTCTGCTGTGCAAATCCCACTGTGCCCTGGCACGCTACAGGGCTCTCAGCACCAACATCCATAAAGAGTCTAAAATCTGGAGTCAGTATTAATATTAACCTTTGTAGGGCAATTTCTCCATGTTGGGGAAAGAGCATTTACAGGGAAATACCACCAGGTATAGAAAAATAAATTACTATTAGAAAAAGAGTCTTTGAAAACTAGTTAAATGCCTTTTAAAATGTAGTAGATTTTGTTTCACTTCCCTCTGAAAACTTTACTGAGCGTCTAAATGCTGCTCCATGAGAGCTGGTCAATGACCAGCTAACAACTTCAGCCAGGGTTTCTATCCAAAAAAGCAATCCAAGTTGTCTTTGTCCATTTATTTACTTTTAGCTTAAATAAAACTAAAGTAAAATGCAGTTCAGATAAACATCCCAGCACAGATTAGCTCATCATCAGAGCGGAAAGGTTCCACCAGCAATTTCTGCGGCACTGGGGTGTTATTTCCAGGGGAATGCCCTCAGCACGAGCCTCTGCAAGCAGGGAGGAAAGCCCTGCCCGGGGAGCTGCTGCCGAGGAGGGACACGGTCACAGCTCTGCCCCTGGTGCGGCTGCACGCCCTGACCTCGCTGTTCTGCTTGGGCCAATGCCCTGCGAGGGCTGCTCGGGGTTCACAAGACTGTCGGCCCACGCTTCACCATAGACAACGCTTCACACACCCAGCATTAAGACATTTCCCTTTTCCACTCTACAAAGATACCCTAATTATTCTGTTCGGTTATTCATGACCAAATCCAGCAGATAGCACGGGAAGGGCTCCAGTTTGTGTACACTCCAGCCATGCTGGCCAGAGGAGCACTGCCACTCACAGAGCAAATGTTGGAGCTGGCACCATGTGGGCACCAGGCAGAGCTCCCAAAGGAAATAAAACAAAAAGTAAAATTCACAATCAAGACGGGTTTTACACCTTTTTTTTTTTTTTTCCTCCTCCCCCCCGAAAGTGTTTTACACTGTATGGTACTTGTAAACCATTTGAGTTTTTCTACCACGTAGGTGCCACATTATCTTGTTCTTTGAGCACTGCCATTCCCAAATATATCAGCTCCCCCGGCACGACTGTACTGCTTCATCAAGAGGCAGTTTATTCAGCCCTAGCTAAAACATCAGCACCCACGCTATTGTGCTATGAGACAAATAACTACAGGTCTGCCCTGCTCCAGTGCAATGGGCTTCTGCCACAGGCTTCTGCAGAAGCAGGACCCACCAAAGGGTTCAAAAATATGTATTAAATTGACCACAGTCACAGTCTTTCAGATTGTATTTTTTAGCCTATGATTTTTAATGGCCTATTTCTGGTACCTTTTGAAACACCGACAAATCAAAAGTAATTAAAACAGGTGTAAAAATCTGCTGGTGATGCAAAGACTAGAAAGTGAAGAAGATAACGGGTGAGATTTGTCTGCTGAATTAAGGAAAAGGAACACCACTATTATAATATATTTATTATGACGAGAAAAAAAAATAGGAAACTTTACCCTCTATCAACAGGTACGCACAACTCATAAGCTTGTCTCTCGGCAGACTTTTAACACATAACGTCTTAATGTGATTGCCACCTTGATAGCCAAAGAATACAAAGGAAACATGGTTTTTAGGAAAACCACCCTTTCAATCGCATGATATACTGTAAAAAAAGATTCAAGCTCCTAGAAATAGTGACAACCTTTAATTTGTGGGTGAAATAAGAGAACTTCTGATTTTCAATCCTTAGTGATAACAAACACAAAAAACATTCACTGATATAAATGACATATGTAAAGGTCAGCTTGGCTTTGGGGAACCGTGGTCCAGTCAAGCAAAGCATTGGAACATATGGCCAATTCTAAGTATAATTGACTAAAGTGGCTAGAATTGAGCACCTGCTTAAGTGATTTCATGGCATCATGCCTAATGAAATATTAATCACAAATGGCAGAGCTCCATTATACCAGGAAGGTCTTATTTATACAGAATTGAATTATATAATAATTAAGGTATATATAATCAGCCACAGTAGTAAGTCTGTCAGTGTTCTCATCTGAATCAGCACATTCCAAGAGTATTAAACCAACAGTGAAATATCCCTGTTTCTAATTAACCTTGCTAGTGATTTTATTTTGTAAAGAAACATGCGAAACACCTGTACCAGTTGCACCAGCTGCCACGCTGCAGCAATGCACTCATGAGCCTAAGGCGGCTGCCTTGGCTCACAGCGCCAGGGAGGACGCGGGCTTGCAGCATCAGCAGTGTATGAACAAATGCAAAATAGGAATAATTTTTAAAATTCAAAATTATAGAAATAGTAATTATGTTGTCCACGGGACTGGTAGTAAAGATACACTTTACCCTGTTTAATTGTTTTTACAGCCTGATGAAATTCAAGGAGTGTAGCAATGGTTTTCAAGCCTAATTCATACAGGTTCCCCAAGAGCATGGAAATGATTTGTTCAATTGACACTTGCCACACTAGACTTCTTTCAAGTCTGTCTGGTCTTCCCCATTACAAAACTTAAAGATAGAGGTGGCAATATTTTTTTTGTATTTTATTTGTGAGCCTTCTCAAAATACAATCCATGCAAAGGATATGGATTCTGTTTTCTGAAAACTTTAAAGCTTCAGAAATTTTAAAACTACTATTAACCTTTCTATACGCCTTTTTTTCAAAGAGAGAAGTGGTATTTTGTCAAGACTTTGCCTGTACATTCCTTAAAACATTACACAAGACAGTCAAGGTGTTAACTGCTTTACTAGAGGTAAATTATTCCAATGATGACAATAGCAAATCCAGAATTATATTTTTATAACAATACCAGTTTCACAAGATGAGGGTAAATTGATATACTACTCCCTCTTTTTTGAGTTCTTAAATATAGAATATAAAATGGTAATTTTGAAACAAATAATTTTCACTATATTTCTGAGCTGCAACTTAAATATAAAGGGAATGATCACAAAACCAAAGAGATCAGAATAGAAAGTGCACTCTAATCTTCTTTTAATTTTTTCTTTACAGAGTATTACAGAAAATGCTGCCCCTATAGCTCAAAATGGGGCTGATTATGCTGGGTTCTTGGTTTATCAAATCACAATTAAAGGAGTCTGATTTTTTCCCATGGGATTTTAATATGTCAAAAATATTCCTTACTTAGGTCTGAGCATCTTGCAAATGAAGTATTGCATTACAATCAGATCAAACCAAATTAATATTTGTTAAATGCCATTTGGCATTTCCTACCAAACGGGGGATGGGTTTGCTCCATATGATTTTAGATGTGTGTAACCACTGCCTGCCAAAGGAAAGACTGATGAGAACTTGTACGTGTGCTATATTTTGAATAATCTACTCATTCACCTCATTCTGGCAGAACATTTTAGTTTAGAGAGATGAGAATCTGGGCAATATAACCTTATTAAAATAAGCTTTCACTGCAGTGCAAAAAACCCAAACTCTTGCCTAAGGATAATTGTCGATGCCACTGTTTTCAAGTGTTGATCTTTTCAGAAAAGGAAACAGTTCAGGACTAGTACCTGCTGTTAATCACATTCCCCCAGTAAACAGCGTCTTAGGGCAGGAGCGGTTGCATTTACATGATGTGACGCAGGTGCCCTGGGCTCTCTGTACCGTACACCCGCCCTGCGCAGACAGCGATGTGAATCTGATGAAGCAGCTGTCAGGGCCTGCCCGGCCAGCTCAGCCGTGGTGCTGGGGGTGGGCTGCGTGCAGGGGGATCAGGTGCCGAATCCCCATGTGCAGGGCACTGCCCGACTCCCGAATGGACAATTTCCAGCTGGACTCAACAGTGCTTTGTAACAGATGGGGCAAATCCAAGAAACACCTGTTAGCTTTGGGAAGAAGAAAGTTGGCACCACAATGCTTTACCAAATGAGCCAGCAGGATACAAAGGAAGAAACAGCATTGAAGGAAAAGAATGGATTTTACTTTCAGATCTGCAAGCTACATAAGAATATTTAATATTTGTCACATTCTTTCTAGGGGGACAGTGACCCATTTAGATCAGGATTCTTTCATAATTCAGCTTCAAGTAAATTACAAAAGGAGCTCTCAAACAAAGAACACATTGAAGATGAGTTTAAAGAAGACAATACTCAGCTGTGCGTGCTCCCTCAGCCAGTGTCAGGCTGTGTGTAAATATAACTTATAATGAGGTGTCACCAGTATGGTTTTGGCAGCTGTAAGTGAGAACACCTTGGAGTTTAAAGGCACCTCTTCCAGACACAGAAGTGAGCTTCTGCAGCGCAGAGGGCAGAGCTGTAGGTGCCCCTGCCTGGGCAGGAGCATCACCAACACGGTCACCGCGCTGTGGTGGGCAGCCCGGCACCAGCAGGCTCAGGAACCAGGTCTGCGGGGAAAAGGGTCCCCACGGTGGCTGGTGGAATGCTACAGACTGCACAGGTAGAGTACCAGATGTGTGGAAGGAGTTTGCCCTTTAGTATGTTTTCTTTATCTTGTCTGTAATCATGACATTTCAAGCCCAGAGAAGGGTTTTAGGTCCAAGTTCTTAGTGGACATTATTGCTACCTACCCTAACAATTTGAACCATAAATACAAATGCTGGTTAAAGTCACAGAATCTTAACAATCTAGAGTATTTTAAAGTTGAGAATCTGATTATTTTTTTTCTTTTTTATTTCCAACACAGAGGTAATTTGTTGCTCAAAGTTAAAATATTTGTTTTATAAATGCAGATAGAATTCAGAGTTTGCTACTCGAGGAGTAACAGACATTACAGTTTAGACATCCAGCTCTGGTGAAGCTACTGACCTACCTCAGATTACATCTGTCATCTCCCAGAGCTTTCAAGTATCATCTAGATTGAAACGGGTCATAAATAAATGGTCTGGGAAACGTTTAAGATTGCTGCAAAATCAATTGAGCACAAATGAGGAGTCTTTTGCAATACCTAGCAATGCTGAGGTGGAATTCCTACTTTGATTCTAAATAATGATGATCAACCAAAAAGCCTTCTCTCAAAGTGGGTTAATGAAGACGATCAATGGAGGGGTCAAAATGCCTTGAGCTCTTTTTGGCAGAGATCCTGAAAAGGTTAATGAACGAAATACAGATGGAAATCCACCTCCAACCTACCATATGTCTGCTGTATTGCCACAGCATCTGTGTTTATAGCAAACAAGTCCCTACATGCACTGGATAGAGAGCTTTTAAGAACCTAGTTTGAATAATTTTATTATTAGCAAAGGGGAAAATAGGCTTAATAATAATGTCATGTAGGTCATCAAATTGCCTTGGTCTCCAAAATATTGGCAGAGGTCCCTGACAAGAAAAGCTAACATGGATTATTTTAGGAACTCAATGAACTGTGGACAACTTATGTCTGTAGAAATTATGTTATTACAGGATTTAAACTACTAGCGCCTCAGAAAAATTCAATACACTAAAAGACTGGATAGGCAAACCAGCACGCACAGTGATTCAGTACCAGGGATACAGCCACCGTACAGTTACCATCACACCACGTCTCACCTGACGTGGAAAACCAATCTGGTCCACAAAGACAAATTAAGATTTATTTGTTATGTATTTCTTTAGGAATGCTGTAATAACAACTGCATATGGCAGCAACAATCAGTTCGCTCTGAATTAATACTCTCCCTGATGGTAAAACCTCCTCTTTTTGGCTGGCTTCGGGCAAAATGAGTAGACAACCATATGCTATTTTCACATCACTTCATCACAGCGCAATCACCTTCAAAAGACAATGAAACAGTCGCATCTACCTAAGCGAAATGCAGTTATTGAAGGGTTGCTCCCTACCTCAGCCATTCCCTCCCTCGCTGCGTCAGCTCCAGCTTACCCATGCCATTTGCCTGAGGGTTTACACCCTTCATCTCCCTGTCACCGCCTTCAGCAGGAGCTGTGGCCCTGCATCCCCTTTATACTTCTCACGCCGTCCAATACAACTACAGATGTTTTCATTATCCATATAAATGTCTAATCCTTTTCTGAACCCCACTAAGCTCTTGGCTTCGCTGAACTCTTGTGGGAATTAATTCCACAGGTTAATTATGCATTTGTGTAAATACTTATTTTCTTTAATGGTTTTAATTCTGCTGCCTTTCGGTTTCATTATAAGTCCCCTGGTTCTTGTATTATAAGAAAGGATAAGTGAAAGTGCCAGATTTACTTTCTGTATATGCAATTCATTATTTGTATATCTCCATCGCGTGCCCTCTTTATGTCCCCTCTCCGCACTAAACTGTCCCAGAGTTTTAATTCTTTCTTCACACAGAAGCCATCCAAGCCATTTGCCATAATTAAAACAATTAATTTCAAGAAAAATCCAGACTGCTACACAGAGAATTCAGAAAGGAATGAGGAATAAGCTGAAAGAATGACTAAGCTCCCTCCACCTACTGGGACTTTTTGCAAGCCTTACGCTGCACACATTTCCATACAGAAGCCCGCTGGTCTTAAGCTATGTAGCTGATAATATTTAAGTGTTTTAATAATCCTGTAAAGTGAAATTAATGTTTTCAATTTATTAAGAGTTTCTTCAGCAGCACTGCTGGGTTTAAATTCATGATTACAAGAATTTCAATTCCTGACAACAGTGAGCACTTACACTCTTCCTAGACTTATGAGCCCGCTTTTCCTGTGAGAAGTAAATTGAGAAGAAAACTAAAAGAAAATTTTTCTTTATCCCCTGTAATCTTTGGGACACGGATGACATTAAAAAACATAGTTACTTATACTGATACTGAGATAAAGGCTTTTTGTAGCTGGACTTTAGACTGTTAACAGCACCAAAATCTAATTAACACTGCAGCAGAGATGACCTTTCCAAGAAACAGATATGTTAATATACAT
Organism: Falco cherrug; assembly: GCF_023634085.1. NCBI lineage: Eukaryota > Metazoa > Chordata > Aves > Falconiformes > Falconidae > Falco > Falco cherrug. The sequence continues at coordinate 30,238,111 of NC_073707.1, forward strand.
ACGTCTATTTGGCTGAGGATAAGATGGTATGGATGGTGTATCTCCTTTCAGGAGAGACTTAACTAGAAGAAAAATTTTTAGGCTTTGTGGTCTTTTGGGATGAGTTCCTTACAGATTGTAAACAGAGGTAGGACATAAATTACATGACAGTCAGTTCATTCTCTTCTCTCAAAAAACTTTTGGGAGCAAACTGAAATTTCTGCAAGTGTATTTCACACCAAATATCCTCAGTGCATTTGGCGATATGTGAATGTTGTGGCTCTGGATTTATCCTAGCCACTGCAGTAAAGCCATCACACAGTCTCCTAGGAAGAAATTCTTTGCTGTGAGGGTGGCAAGATACTGGCCCAGGCTGCCCAGAGCAGCTGTGGGTGCCCCGTCCCTGGCAGGGCTCAAGGCCAGGCTGGACGGGGCTCTGGGCAACCTGGGCTGGGGGGGGGTGGCCCTGCCCGGGACAGGGGGCTGGAGTTAAATGGGCTTTAATGGCCCTGACAACCCAAACCAGTCTATGGTTCTGTGATGACGTGGTTGTCCCACTCCTTCAGTGAGAAACACTCCTGGCAGGGCAAACTTCAGTCCTTTTCCTGCTGCAATTTTGTCTCCCTTATTCCTGCATTCTTAATAACACACTCAAATTTCTGATGCATCTTTTTTTTTTTTTTTTTTAAGCTGTATGGAATAGTATTTAGCAAGGTTAGTGAAAATAAACAGTGGAATACCAGGGGGTGTACCAGAGAGGTGGAAGAATTTACATCTCTGCAGATGGAAGGAGGCAGACCACCTAAGTTAGAACACATCTGATTTCCATCTCACTTAATTCAGTAAGCAAAAATCACAAAAATAAAAACAACAGAAAAACCTTTACCGATTATACTTAGCAAGGAAGATCAGCAAAGTCTAAAGTCATGATACAAAGAGTTCCACTCTGGTTAATTGGTCTGGCAGCCAGGGGAAATCCCCAGAAGAATGCTTTGATACCTTCCTTTTATTACACTGAAAGGAAAGCAAGATGTTATTCTGTAAGTCACATCAATAGGACAAGTAATACATGTTTATCAGGCTCAGAGCCACCTACCACTGTGCAGTACCGTGATGATTCATTTTATTAAGCTAAGCTCTTAACCAAAGCTCCGTGGAGGGTTTGGATATACTCTTCAAGTTCATGAGAAGTCCTGAAGCTTCTAAACAAAGATCTGCTTCAGCTGAAGGATATATTTATTTGTACTACTTGATAACTTCTTTTAACAAAACAGAAAAGTCGTCTTACTCTTTGTTTAGATAAACTAGAGTGGATTAATTATCCTTTACCTTTCTCTGATAATAACTAATTACTCTACACGAACCTAAGACAAGGAACACTTTCTTCTTGCAAGGGCAACGAAACTACACACTAAACAGCCAAGCATCCTTTTGAAATGTTATACATATAACAAGAAGTATGACTGCGCTCCATAATTCACTCACTTTACACCCAGCTGCACAAGGAGCAGTGGCACTAAATTGTAGCTGTAGAGACCCATCTCTTTTGGTGGGCAACAAACAACACTCTTCATGCTGCTCAAAGAGGGAGTGAAACAGTTATAACTGCATCCTCTCATCAAACTACATATCATTTTAATGAGCTTTCTTTAAAAGACACAATTATGGTGTAGAAAAGGAAAAATACAATAGTCTCTAAAAGCAAATCTGCATAATTTATATGTTATCTAAGGTCCCTGTCGCTGAAGTCAGAAAAGAAATGAAGAATGTATATTTTATAAAAAGAGTCTGATCTAATTGCATGCAGAAATAATATGTTCCTTTCCCTTCTTTCCTAGCTTTTTTATTTATTTATTTTATTATTTTTTCCCTTGCTTGGTTGGCTTTTTTTTGTGTGTGAAACGCAGGATAATTCAATGAAACGTTTTACATGACAGAGCAATAATTATATACCATGTCTGTACTTTGTCTCTTCAGGTCAGGAAGCAGGTTTTCCACTCTCACACTGGGTAGGGTCTGGAATACCATCTCCGACAGGAATCCAGCCTGAAGTATCCCACTGGGAGGTCAGCACTTCGTCTTGCACTTTGTTAAACAGCCAACTTTTCTCCTGTATGTTTTGATGTCAATAGTTGTTTAGCTGTCCATCCTTCCGATTCAAGCTATAATAACCTTCTGGACAAAACATTTGATACTATTGCTCTTGCCAAAATTTTAATTGCATCCATTGATGCATCAGAAACAAAAGCGTTACCTAATGAATTTTTCCTTGACAGTGGCTTTATCTTTCCTTCTTCACTAATTTCTCAAGGTTATTGGACTACAGATCCTCCTGCCTGCTTATATCAGCACCTGCCTCTAAGTCACCAATACCTGGACTGTTGTTTTTGAGTATTGGAGCCCCTGATGCAGGTAGTTGGTTTCCGATAGGTTTTGGATGATCATTAAATATTTGAGATGGTTCACACGCAAAGATGGACACCAGCCCAAGTTTCAGACTAACTGAAGAAAAGGAAACAGATGACAATTGAACACAGGTATACGCTTTCTTGGAAAATTAAAACCAATGAAGTGCAACAACCCCGATGGCAGCTGGGGACTGAAAAGCAGATGGGCACCTGCCCAAATTTACCAACATCAACGTACCTAAAGTTAAAAATACAGTTAACTATCTTCTGAAATCAAATCTTTCTTTGTTTTCCTGACAAATTGAGTACCAGTGTAAAGTGCTGGCCTAATTGCTCTTGTGATTATGACTCTAAAGTTAAACCAAATCCGTCTTTCTGGTATTGTCGCACTGAGTGTTCTGGTTTGACAGCAAAATGTGACATGCAGCCCCCTGCAAGCTAACCGGCCTGGCTCTCTGGAGAAAGCTTCCTCTGTTCGTCATTATTGACGAAGATAAGAAAACTGATTAAGATACAAAACTGAGATTTCTGAGGAATATAGGTGGATTTGGAAAGAAATCAAATAGCAGATGATGTGCTTCATCATGAAGGTTGCGAGACAACTGTTATTGTGTGGGGCTGCTTGAATCACGTTGAGCATTTGAGCTGTGAGATCGACTTCAAGCTTGCATTTTGTGAGGTCGGACAAGAAGTAGCTGAAAACCTGACCTTCCCTGAACCCATGAATACTAACGGCACTGGTATGACATTTAGATAGATGAAATATGTCTCTGCTGTAAGCAAGAATCTTCCATTTATCCAGCAGATGCTGTCATAATTCTGAAGTGTCAAGGTCTGATCTGGATCATTCTCCAGCGGATGACAGACGAGCAGCTTCTGCGCAGCGCGTTGCACATGGGCACGCTGTGCAGCTCACGCTGCCAGCGGTCTATTTGCTACGTACTTTAATAAGATAAAAACCTGGAAGGCTGGCTGTGTGTAAACCAATGCAATAGCCCCACAACAAACCTTAAAATAACGTTGCCATTTCTACCTCCACTGGGAGTGGTGTCAGGCCACTGACCTGACTTTTAAGAACAGTACCCTGGAGCTCCCCAGTGGGAAGGACTACAGAATTCACGCTTGTAATCCCTAAGTTTTACACCACCAATTAAATTCCTATCTCTTTTTCTCCCCTGCTCTAATACACAACTCCATTACTTACATTTATGTTTTAAAAATAAAACAAAACTGTTCTTAGTAGCACTAGACAGTTTATATAGTACTTAAGGAGCTTCCTTGAGAGTTCCACTTTTAAGAACTCTTCAGCAGCACCAGTCTACCTCCGATTCCTAGTGACAGCTATTTTTGTTTTTCAGCATAATGCTGTTTTTTAAAATATCAGAGTAATTTCTGAGCTCAGAAAAATGTCATTAAGGATTGCCCTTTCCTATTCACCTCCTCCTCCGATGAGATCAGAATGTGCACTGGCAAAGCCCTTGTTCCTGCCCGCAAATCAATATTTACTGCAGCAAAGAAGGGAAGGAAAGGAGGAGCAAGGGATGAAAAGAGAGACTGGAACACAGAAGACAAAAAAAGCTCAATTTCTAATGACAGTTCTCCTTCCTCACCCCTGTTCTTTCAGGTGCTGTTTATTAAAACCAAGTGAATGATGACTGCTAATGTCTTAGCTCTGTTGCCATAAAAACTTCAGCAAACTAAACATTGCTATTTTCTGTTCGGTTCACCAGTACAATCAGTCCCTTTGCTTTTCTACAATTCAGAGCACAGACCTGCAGGGGTCTCAAATATTTCAGACATACAGCAGAGGAAGAATTTTTACCATTGCTTTTATAATTACGCTATGCTCCTTTACAGTTAGATCCCAGCTATAATTAAAGGGGTGGGGGGGAAATACAGTAAGAAGGTCAACAATGAGAGTTGAGTTCCAAAAATTAATGGTTCAAGTCAAAGGAAGGAACTTGTCTGTTCTTCCTTGGAAGACGAAAGATTATACGACTCTCGGTGCTTGAGATTCTGAGGTAAGTGGTGTACCCAGTGGAACTCCGCAGTGTACTAGAGCTGAAGCCTTAGTCCACAAACCATCCCTAAGTGAAGCCCTAAGGCTCGGATCTGTCACTCACACCACCAACACGGAGAGACTACCTTGTGAATAAGGACGTGGTCTGTATCTGTTCGGTTAATGGAAGCACTGACACTGCCAATAATGACCCTAACTAGCACCATTTCCACTCTAGCAGTTTCAACACTAGTATTTAAAATGAGGAGAAAGTTTTATTTACTGTGGATGTATGTCCAGCTGGCTGCGAGCACAGATTACACAACTGAATTTTCTTGGAATTGTAGTTGCCATGTCTTCTGAATGTTATTTTTTTTATTCCTCTCCAGCACCTTTTCATTAGGTCCTGATGGAAAATTAATGGGATTCATCCTGCAAATTTATGACCCGCTGATGATTCCAAGCCATGAAATCTCATTGCTATTCTGTACAAATGTATCACTAACGTCTAGACACTGCAACTTGTGTGAACTTTATCCATTTTATTTATTTTGCTAAACTCTTTACCATGCTACTTGAGTTCCCATATTCTCGCAAACAATTCAGTATACTCATCCTGAAACAGTAAAGCTTATTTTCTTATAAGAATCCAAAAGAAATGCATATATTCTCAGTTTAAAAGAGAGCTCAACCTATTCACTGTAAGATCATTTTGCTAAGTTAATACTTCAGGAATTTCCTATTCATCCTATTTTTCTTCTAGGCCATTTACTATTTTTTTTACAACAATAATTAACCTTTTAAACCTTTTACTCTTTCTTCTGTATTCTGACTAATGGAAATCCCTAAACTCACTACTTCCAATCTGCATTTATTTAAACTGTTGGTTGCCTATTTTGCATTTCTCAAACCAATTATTCAAATTACTGCCAAACTCCCTTTATCTTCCACTATCATCCTAGAATCAGCCTTGTCGTCAGCATTATCAGTGCCAGTAATAATTACATTACTCCTTCAAAAAATACCCTTGAACCCAGACAAACCAGTACACTAGGAACCCCTGTAAGCCGCTTTTTAATATCCCTTTTTTTTCCTGTCCAGTTTCTTCAGATGATGTTATCATCTCTGTTTTCTGCTTTAAGAAATCGCAGTCAGCTGGATATTAGAATATCATGACAAAAGCTTAGCAGGAACAAGTGATAAAATTTTGCCCAACACTGACTCATGCTAGTAATAGATACTTTTTACTTGCTATATTAATTCTCTTGGCTATGATTCTTACCGTTATATTCCAAAATGCAGATGTCACAAATGAGTATCCCTATTAGCTGAGGGCCAGGACACCTAAACCACTGAAACATATTGTCATTGCTTCAGCCCTTGTGCTACAGCATTTTTTTCTCATTTCAGGGTCTAATTCACTGTTTCTGAGCTTTTCCTCACCAAGTCCTGCAATCCCAGATGGGTACACACACATTCACGCACGAGGTGATGCAGGTAGAGGAGCATGCCATTGCTATAGATCTCACATTTACCCTTTTGTGTTGCCTAGGCAGATTCTCACCCTCGCTTTCATCTGTTGCACTTTCTAGATAAAAGCGTAGGCTCTGACATCTCAGCAATTTGATGCTTTCAGTGCCCACAAGTCTAATTCTTGACACTGGCAAGCTTAACTTCTGTGCCCTAGCCAGTGCTCATATGGCGAACTACCTTAATTCAGAATGTACAAAATAATTGAAAATGAATCCTAAAGTAGGAAACAATTTATAAGGATGCCGCAAGTATTAAGTGGTAACTCATTTTCTGCATGAGGTAATGAGCTTGTCTAAAATATTTCATCCCTACCCACAGAATCTATTTTTTCTTGGCTTTTCTAGTGCCTACCATGTCAGCACTGTAATTTGAAGCACCTTCAAATCTTTTGTAACCTAGAGCCTCAGAACCAAGTTGAATAGATGCCTGCGCCTGCTTCGTATGACTCAAGAGTCTTGCTAATCTTACAATTCAATACTGAGGATTTACCTTAATTATCCTTTTTTTTTCCTTAATTTTGTAGAATATCATTAATATACTCTTCACGTTAGCCAGTAAATCAGCCTGTGCTGTACCCACAAAAGCCTGTGTAAGTTTGTAGCATTTGAAAAACAGTTTCTGCCTATTCCCGATTTCATCACACCCGTCCCAGTTGCATCCTGGTTCTCACCTTTGCACATTAGCAGGGAGACTTGAAACACTTGCACGTGTTTTCCTCTTCTGGCAGATAAACAAACCAACCACACACATTAATTTTAATGAGTACCTCAAGGTTTTTCTATAAAAGAGCTCAGAATAATATTTAACAGCTGATAAACACTCAATTAAAGTAAGAGGGTTGTAAGTATTCAGATTTCTTGAATACAGTCTCTGTGGATATCATATTGATTATTAAAAAATGGTACCCATTGAAAGTAGAGGAAACAAACAACTGACAGTACAGATGGTGGGGAAAAAGATGTGGGCAAAGCAAGGGATTTGTTTAGGGGCACTGAGGACAAACCAGAACTTCTTACCAGGCACACGAGGAAAACTGGCATTCTGGGGGGCAAACTCTAGCATGTATTGCTCCAGTCACAGACCCCCTCTGGACTTCAGCCAGCAGCTGCTGGCCTCTAAGCACAGCGCATGAGAAGGGTCTCTTCACTATACAGTCAGAGATGAAGTCTGGCAACTGAAGACTCAACAGAAAAAGGGAGTTGGAAGCTATTTCTGAACTTTTAACTCTACAGAACTTAAGAGCATCTGCTTTGGTGTAATCTGTTCTTGCTGCCAAATCTGCCCACGTTTCTGGCATTAATACAGTGGCTAGAGCAAGAAAATCTAACACTTGGGTCAATGCATTAAAAAAACATTTGAGGAATCTCAAAGATCAGTGCAATCTTCAGAGCAGCCAATGCTGCAAAAAAGCCCTTCCTTTGCAGCGGTGAGGTTTTTGTTGTACGGAACAACACTGCACACGGGGACTACCAGGACAGAGATCATCCTCAGCACTTTTCCCATCAATACACTGATTCAGCAAAACATTTAAGTGGGTGTTTCACTTTAAACGCATAAACAGTCCCACCGGTTTTGGTTGAGACTGCCACACACACATTTTGATTTTTGACTATTTGCAGGTACCTTGTCACAAACCACCTGAGATGCCTGAGAGGAGCAAAAGGTTTTTCTGAATTTTGCATTAGCAGCAAGGCCAGAGGAATGCAATCAAATGTTCTTTAAGTCAACACCAACCATGAGGTGTGACAGCCTGAAGATAACCTACAATTATTTCTTTTCTTAACTCTCGTAAGTCCTAACTTGGTAACAAAAATTAACTAACTGACATAGAAGGTAACTATGCCCACCTTGCACTGCTTAATACATGCTGACACAAAAATATTTTCAATGAGCAAATTCCTATCACAGCCTGCTTAGGGCAAGTAACTTTAATGGAAGGAGAAAATATCCTAAGCCAAAATATTAATTTCATCAGAAATTCCAAAGAGAGTCTGCTACTTTCAACTCTGTATCTTTACTTCTGTGGACCAACTTTCATTTTTGAGGTTGTCTGATCTCCTTCACTGAATAAACCATGCATCATTGGAATGAATTTTAGAAAGTTGAGAACATTCAGAAATGCCTCGTTTTATATGATATGCAATGATGCAAATGTGAGGCAAAGTGCCAAAGCAGAAACGGAATAAAAATAGCCAACAATTTTTTAATCTACAGAGCCTTTTACCTCCTTTACTAGCCTAACCATCTGTTCTGCAGTTGTTCAGGTCTGCAAAAATAACAGTGTATGAACTAAGATGTGTTGTGTCTTTTAAAGATTAGACAATCTGCTGGGTAAAGGAGTTTCCTTCTATATTTAAAAATAATAATCAATTTTTGTTGTGTTTTGTTTTTTAACAATATAACCAAAACAAACCTGCAAAACAAATTTAAGATGAAGGTAAAAGATTTGATGGTTGAATACAGCTTCAAAAAAAGTCCGATCTTTCTTCAGCCCTGGCACGTGACAGAAGGAAGGTGCTGGCTGACCCTGCCCTGCACTTCCTCTCGCATCCCTCCGCGCCGGCGTGCTGCTGGCTCCTCGCTCATCTGCCCTCTCTTCCTCCACAGGTACTCCACGTGGGACAGGAGAGACAGGGCAGTGACTGCAGCGCTAATCTTACAGGCCGAGACTTTGCTTTTGCACATCCCCAGCATAAACCCTCAACGACCTTCCAAAAGCCACTTACTCCGCTTGTGCCTCGGTGTCCCCAGGCTGAGGGGATAAAGGCACTGAAGGCTGCGAGCTCTCAGCCAGCGTGGATGACAACCATGAAAGTACCACAGACAGAAAGATAGATAATCTCCTCTGGGACTATGCAGATGAGTAAAAAGTTCACAAGGCTGGATAAAACCACATTCATCCTCAAAATAATCCTTTTATGAGATCAGTAGAGCCGCTTTACAAGCAAAGGTAGCACTCAGTGAGGTGTCGCAGCCAGCCCTTGGCTGGTGCAGCGTCAGGGCAGCGCACCGGCACAGCGGATGCCTACTGCTCCGCATCTCCGGACGGATCTCACCTGAACACCAGTAACTGCACAAATCGGTCCATGCAGCTGTCACCTTGGCTTTGCATGGACCTGCTGGCATACATGTCTTTAGGCCACGCACCTGGGCCAGCTGCTGTGGGCTCCAGCATCAGCACGACAATCATGCTTTGAAAAATTGCTTTACATACTTGTTGCCACCTGTAGGCTTCCAAACACCAAACCAGAGCTGGCCTGTAAGATTTCCCATTGTGAAATTCCTGTTGACAGCACAGACTAGATGTCCAATAAAAACATTACGATTTAGTAAACTCTCAAGATAAGTTAGGCTTGATCTACAGAGTACATCTGATGATGTGTTCAAATCCCATGAAATGGGCTTAAATACGTATCATGTTTTAAGAAATTGACTCAGTGACCTGTAACCAAGAGATTCTGTGACATAAAACACGTCTAATTTATTTTCTTGACCCAGCATATTTGACACAGATTATATTTTTAATAGCTTTGCTGAAGCTCTTGGACTATGTACTCTACAGTTTCAAAAATGACGTAAATCGGACATTTACACATGTTTGCTTCTGCTTTCCAACTAAAGCCAAAGGCACATCTCTAAACCTCAGGGAAAACAGAAAAGCTTTTCAGAGCAAAAGCACAACCTAATGAAGGATTAAGTCCAACTGGTACATCACTTTACCCTTCATCTTTTACATCAACTTCCGTACTTCCTCTCCATTTTCCTGTATCTTGTCACCAAAAAAAAGAAAAACAAATGTATAGCTGTCCACCCTTAACAGAACAGACAGCTGAGTTTTGCATCAATCTGACAAGCAATCAGAGAGTTTGCCAATCCACACTGTTTCTCTTCCCCTTCTTTCCTCTTTCAGCAATATACATCCCTGAGCCCACGGGCAACGCTTGGTGCGGGGAGGACTGAACACACCAGATTCCATTTCTGACCCTTCATTGCTGCGACACAAAGAGCAACTTCCACCGAGTCAAATTTTCAAACAGGACTTTGAAACTCTCAAAGCCAAGTGGGTAAGACAGATAAAGCCCATTCATGATATATGATTTTATTTTGCCAATTGATTATTCAGTAAGTCTGCAAAAGACAGTCATTCTCCAGTTCCTAAAATTATCTTTCTTGGGATTTCTTTTAATACAAATAATATACATTAACAATGCATATTTTGCTTCTCTTGTGGGATGATGCTCCATAACTCATTCATTATTTATGTTCTTTTAATATGCTGTAGACAGCTGCTATGCATATACTGGTTTCACCACTCTAAAATCTCTTCAAAGAAATGCTGAAACCCTTCACTTCCCTTTAAGGGATTTTGGGTAGAATTAATAATACACATTAATAATTCAGATTTTCTTTTTGCCTGTTGGTGGATGAGCAGTTTTCACAGTGACTGAACAGTTTTCACACAGTATTACCAATCAGCATTAATAATGCATTTCCCCCCCTCTTTGTAGCTGCTTGATGGGCAGGTTGCTTATGAAATAATACACTTTGATAAAAGGTAGTTTTGCTTTGCAGTGACTCAAAACCAGAAGACACTCACGATGTGTTGTAAATATTCACTAAAGATAATATCTATCAATCTACTATGGTCTTGTTAAGAGGAACACTGAAGGGATACACCTACTGAGCACTTCTTTCAAGGCTTTTCAGTACTATCTAAATAAATAGTGGAAATGCTTGCTCTCCTGCCTCTCGGTGGTGGGAATTTCTACCCCCACCTACTGGCAGGAATACCATTTAAAACCATTCCACATTCCTGAGAGAGAAAAGGGGAAAGATCAGTGACAATCATTATAGTGCTTTTATTTGTTAATATCTGAAGACAATCCAAAGGTTATAAGAAGAGCCCAGGAGGTCCGGGGACCCAGAGGGGCCCTTCTGCAAGAGGAGGTTTACATTCAGGCCAAGGGCACCCTAAGCCTTACAATTCTTTCTTTGCAATTCTATCAACGATCCCTTTCCATCCTTCCTCCTCATGCTTTTTTTCTGGTTTATGAGAAACCTGGTTAGAAGTATTTCCTGTACTTAATGGTTTCCTGGCTATTTTTTGTTCGGTGTCATCACAAAAGCACGTGATAGATTTAGGCAATGATTCTCTTTAAAGCTTGTTTATCAGATGGGAGATAGATTTTTATCTCCCAGCCACCTCAGGGCCCAGAGCTCCGAGTACATTGACAGTCATGAGTTTGAAACTGTCCACTTAAAGAAGATATCAATAGATCATCCTATATTTATAAAATACAGTAAGCTTAAATGCGGCTTAATTGCATAATCTTTACATTTGCTAGAAACGTTCAAAATATTTGAATGCATAAATGCCATCATTCCAAAAGGACAAAACAAGAATAAACAAGAAAGAGAAGGAAATAGTTTTATCTGCCTTTGCAGTTTAACTTGGATTTATTTTTAGTTAATGATAACAGACTCAAAAAACACACCCAAGCACTGAGCAATACCAGAAGTGTCATTTGGAACAGAGTTAAACACACTCTTGCTATCATTAATCATGGCAAAAGTGACAGAAGAAAAATGAGCTGGCTTGGTATATCTAATATATTAATTCTCCCTGCAGATTGGCTCAATGCATGAGCAAGTAAAAACAGGTAAACCTTTGCAAGAAGAGAGGACTGTTGGTATGAGGCTTTCTGTTAGCAAGAAATAGCATGTTTTTTTCCTGAAAGAAAGCTGCAAAAGTTTTTAAAAAAATCTAGACTTTCGGTTTTTTTTAAATATGGTTGAATAATTACAATGGAAAAAAAAATGCTGAACTATAACAGCTTAACTCTATTTTCACAGTGAGCATGTTTTCCTTCCCCGCCTCCCGCCCCAGTTCCCATGCTGCCTGCAAAGGATTGACTCATATTAGTTTGCTGGAGATCTGGATAACTTTCTCCCTTATAGCTACCCCAAAGCTGTGACTTTTTTTCCCCAAAAATTATTTCATTTTATTCTTGCATCTTAGTTGTATTTACAAAAATCAAACCTTAGTAGTTGCTTTGTGGGTTTCTTTTTGGGTTTGGGTTTGGTTTCTACCGCATTTTTCCCCAGGTTTGGTAAAATTACAGCCACTCAAGATGCTCTTTGCCTACTGGCAAAACATATTCAAGATGAGCAGGGAATGAATAGGTAAAGGAATCTTTCTGTTTAAGTCAGGTGAAATTCGAAGGTGGTAATTTCAGGTCTGAAGTGAAGCTTCCTCTTTATTTCCTGATATATTCTAGCAGTTATATTGCACATATGGAGCCCTTCCTAAAAATATCAAATGGAGCCCTACTTGCAAAACTGGTGACTTTGTTGACATGATGAAGCAATGTTCCGTGCAACTCAGAAATCCAAAAATAGTGAATTAGAGTCTTTACCACCAAGTTCAAAGTTGACCCAAAGGCACAACAGAAACAAAAGCAAAATGAGGAAGATGAACACAATCTAAGGATCGTGTTTGTTCTGCTGGAAGCAGAGGGAGTCCTCACTCATCGGATCAGAGTTTTTAGATACTGTTCTCTTACTGTAACAGATCATCGAGTGATGAGCTCCTGGCAAAATCAGGAGATGGATAACTGTGCGACACTCAGACTGTTCTGTCTCAAGTTATTCATGTAATCCATCTGCAGCGCAAATCTTCCTTTCCCAGCCTGATTTTAGCCTGCAGGTTATAGAAAGTATTTTACTGTGACACTAAAAGTGCTAAAACCAGGGTGACAAAACCAGGGGCAGTAGTGTATTACAAAGCCGCAAAAAATAAAAATATTTAAGTTAGTAAAATTATCAAAAACTTAGGGAACAGTTCTAGCTGCATCTTCAGATTTGTGCGCCCTGTGCTGTACTGGTGCTGTCATCTCCTGGCACTGTTAAACAGCAGACAATTTACTGATTTATTTGGGACAGCATCTGTTTGCTACTTAGGCATGGCAATGACAACAACTGTTCAGTGGGAACAAGGTAGAATCAAAAGAGATTCAGATGAAGGCAGGAGGTAAACACCGGGCGTTCAGGCACTGCAACAGAAACGCTGGGAGCAACGTGCCGAGTGAAATATTTAGCAAAGACCGTAGGAGCACTTCTTTAGTTTTTAGGAAATTGAAAATAAGTGACATTGAAATTACCAACAGCGATGTGAAAAAGTAATGAAGAACTGACAGCAAAAATGAGAAAGATGCACCGCGGCCTCCATACAATTGCAGTAGCACCTACATTTTGCAGCCCAACGCATTAAGAGAGACAGCTACTTTAAGGTTGATTTACAGCAAGCCTACAGCCCATCTGCTTTGGAGAGCCAAGACACTAATTTCAAAATTAAGCACAAAGATAAACATTGATAAGGGACATAATTTTCACTTTTAACGTGATGTAAAAAAAATAATAATAATCTCATATGCTAAATGGTAAATAAAATAGAGGGAAAAGTAGATTTAAAGAATTTGTTAATTTAGCTAAAAATTATTTAAGCTATCAGGTCACTAATCAACAGAACAAAAAAATCAGTTTTACTAAGGTGAAGTTCATTATTATTGGGCAAAACTCTGTAGTGGTTCTTCAGGTGAAAGAAAAATGTAACCCATGATGTTAGTAGCTGCACTAGGGCTTGTTCGGTGGTTTGTATGTTTTGGTGTTTTGTTGGTTTTTTTTTTTTTTTTAGACCTGCACTCTTGCAGAACTACACTATCCTCAGGGATTGCTTGAGAACTACGATGTCTCAAATACATCTCTCTGAATCATAATTTTCTTCCTGTTGGCTCGATACCGAGGGAAAACATTAATAAATCTGGTGGCAGGTTTGGTTTTTTATTTTTTGGTTTCTACAAATCATTTTAGGCAGAAAATGCTGATGCCATCAAGCCAAAACTTTTTGCAAGAATGACAGTTCTGACAAATTTCTGACTTTTTCCATAAAATAGCATTTCAATTTTGGAATCACACCAATTGTAGCTACCATGAGTGTGTCAAAAGCGAATGGCAATGTTCTTGGACAACTGAAGGAAGGCATTTGTATGACTTGAGGAGATTTTTTTTGTTTTCAAGCTCTGTGTTTGGTTTTTTTTTTTCCCCCCTGAGATTTCAGTTATTCATTCTGATGTGAGGAATTGTTTGAGGTTTGTTACTGACTTCTATGCGCTGGAGGTGATAATTCCAGGAGATTCAACAGAAGTATAATGTAGTGAATGAGGAAGGGAGATTTGCTGGGAACCAGTCCTTGTTGCAAGGGGCTGGAGTGGGTTCGCAGACCACAGAGATCAATTACAAAACTGAAAGCCCACCTGACTTACTACTGTACGTGGGTTTCCAGACTAAACATATGTTCTAAGTGTTGGAGTACACTAGTTAGAAAATTTGCAAAGTGAAACTGTTTTCATCACATCAGAGCTGTGTCAGATTATGGAGCTTCATCTTTTTCTTGCACTTGTCTCTACAGAAGTATCACTCATGTTTTTCTTTATACCCAAGTAACGGAAAGGACTGGGTCAGCTGCACAGAATATAGACAACACTGGTTTAAGTTACAGGATCATGAACTTTGCTGTGGTCAAACTGCAAATAAAAATTTCTGGCAGCTTCAAAGCTTAAACCTTTAATTTAACCACAGATATTTATTCCCCCCTTTCTGTTTTTTTCTTGAATAAGTAATTTCACTGAAAATGCAGACTGGCCTGACACAGGTAGGCAAACTTCTGTGTTTTCAATCAGCAGCAGAACCCAACTGATTCTACATGTCGCTTTTCTGGCTGCAATATTAGATATCCATCCTCAGAAATAGAAAAGCTGCATAATTTTGAACCATTGTCCACTTAATATGATTTTAAAGGAAGATGGATCACTGAAATTTAGCTCTGGACCTCATCCTTCCTGTCTGTGAGAAGGCTGTTGTTAATCCTGGATATAAGTCCAGGTTCAGGTAGGGAAGAACAGACATGAGAACTTGTCTGAATAAAGTTACAGTTCTCCAGCCTAAAATACCTGTTATGTAAAACCCCAAAGGCTTTTACCACTGTAAAACAGACATGCAGATACAGTTAATACTTTTTTGTCTCTAATTTAACATGATAAGGGTAAAAAATATAGTGTCAAAATTCATTTTCATGCCCTTCAAACTGAGAGACTGAATATGGAAACTCTACACCACTATCCCCAAATTAAGAGCCTTGCAGATATGGATGTCCTCAATGTATGGCCACCAAGGCAGCTACCGCTGGCGGTGGAGAAGAATCAGCCCACAAAAGGAGCTCTGCAGGACAAAATGCTTAGCAACACAAAAGGCTTACAAATCTTCATACATAGTTATCAAATCACTGTAAAAAGGTTGGCTTAAAAAGTCCCAAATAAATGTTAATTTAACCTTTTGGCACTTCACAAGTATTTATCATCTTTGGTATTTCTTGTTTTCCCCATTTATTCATAGCTATTACCCAGCTTAGAAAAAAAACCATATATATATATTTGCCCATTAAGAAACATGTTTGAAAAATTACTCACTAGAAAAGATCTTTGCCTAAGATAAGATTAGCCATGTACTGTTATTTAGTTGCCTGCATAACCATAGAGGAACAATCATTGTATTGTCAGTCTTGCTTAAACGGAGTTTCTTTAAAGAGCCAAGAATGGAGGAAAAACACTTTGTTTTAATAAGGTCATGAAGCTTATTAAATAATTTGCATATTGAAGGTTAAATGCTTGCCTCTGTACAGTAAGAAGTATTATTGTTTCCTTGAAAATTACAAAGAAGTACAAATAAGGGTTTGCAGAACGGTAAACAAAACACTCTTATGTGTACTTTTTGATGCTTGTAATTGTTCGCCCATACTTCACATTCACACCCACTCAACATGAGGCAACAACTGCTTTAAATTAAGCCCCGTTTGTCCCTTTCAATTTGTTTCTAATAGATGCATCTATAGGTATAGCAATTATCTAGATAAGTAACAAAGCTGCACCACAGCCTAAAATTGCAATCAGCACAGGATGTTAACTAGAGAGAGAGGGGACAGATGACAACTGTGTGTTAAGATTGCTTCTGTTCAAAAATCACTTAAATAGAAAACTAAAAGTGTTATTACAGTCTGATACAGACTTCCTTGCAGGATCATCCATGAGAGCAGTCCACCAGACATCCGAATGTGGCTGGCAAAAAATTATCCTTAGGTTGAGAGAGACCTCACTCTGCCCTTTCCCTAGCTCAGTGAAGGCAGATGCCTTCTTCTGCTTCTACCATTATTTCCTTGTATACCTATTTAAACTGAAGCCTGCAGTAAGGAAAACGTGCAAAACAGATCCTGATTATTTCACAAGCGACCTGGCATACAGACTTTCACACATGGAAAGATAACGTAAGAACATAAGCTATCAGTATCTCCCATGGATCCAGTGCCTTTATGATTAACTTTTAAAATAAGATTTTGGATTTTGACTTTTCAAAATATTTTCTGTCTTAGGGGTGTTATTAATTAATATATCAAAGAATTTAGTTCCCCTAATGATGCATCGGTGCAACACATCATTTCAAATCCACTACCATCCTGATGATATATTACTCAATAACATGGAGGCAGCTGGCAAGAACTTCTACTGAAACAGACCACCCAAGTTTTATCCTGTTTGTCTAATTTACATTGTTAAGATCTCTTCCTTCTTATTCTTATCAGGCTGAGGAAGCAAGTTCATATACAAAATGTTACAGTCTTAAAAGAAAGTGACGATAGTGGTATCTTAAGTTTGGAAAGGCAGATGTTACTTTTCAACTTCTCAACATTTTCTAAAAAAAAACCAAACAAACAAAAAAACCCAAAACAAAACAAGACAAAAGGAAACCAAAAATCACTAATTCCATATCATCATTCTTTCTGTTTTACTATTACACTTATAGTTGTTCAATTTAGCATCTTAAACAGAGCTGCAAGTGATAAGTGAGCCACATGATTGCTACTGCCATTTGCAGCTTTCATTCCAGATGTGGCCCACTGGCCCAGCTGGTGATTACTGGAAGCATGTGGGACCACTAACACTACATCACATCCCTTGGCTGCAGCTCTTCCACTTGACACCACCAGCTGAACCGCCACCAGTGTCCTCTTCTCCTAGCAGACTGCAGTGCTTACAGAACAAATCGAAGAGGTAAACAACAAAAGTGGCTTTTGGGGGGGGGGGGAGGGGGGCTTTTTTTTTTTTTTTTTTTTTTTTTTTTTACTTAAGACTTATTTTTTTTTCCTTGCAAGAGAGACTTGATCAGTTTTGTTCAAAACTGTTTTTGCATCACCACTGTTGTTGAGGAGAGCAGCACGTTGCTCCAGCAGCTCCTATCACTCCACCAGCCTGCTGCTGACTAGTCATTTGTCTCTCTTTGCCAGGCCCAAGGTGTTTTAATGGTTTATTAACTCTTTGATGCTTCTCTCTGTCTAGGAAAGACAAAACCACCAACCTCCTCTGGTGGGAGCAGAGTGACGCCTCCCTGTTCGCTGGCCTGCCCCGGTCTGCCCGCATCTCTGCCA
Organism: Falco cherrug; assembly: GCF_023634085.1. Classification (NCBI taxonomy): domain Eukaryota; kingdom Metazoa; phylum Chordata; class Aves; order Falconiformes; family Falconidae; genus Falco; species Falco cherrug. The sequence continues at coordinate 30,255,563 of NC_073707.1, forward strand.
CTGGACTCGAGCTTTCTGTTTCCCTGTTCCCTGTGTATATTTACCACAGTGGCATTATTTGATTTAACACCATGAAGTCAGGAAATGGAATGTAAACTCAAAACTGCACGTTCTTTTCACATACCGATCACTCTTCCTCTTAGTTTCAAAAAGAAGTTTAAATAACTGGAATAAGTGCTTGGTTTCAAAGCAAAGTGGCTCTGCCCGAATGCCATACCACAGCCTGCAACTGGAAAAAAAAGGCACTTCCACAGGCACAAGTTGTTAGGTTGGATACCACGCAGATTATGGTGGAACACTGAAAAGATAAGGTGGTTAAACAGGTTACAAAGAAGAGAGAAAGTAGCAAAGGAATAAAAAGGCTGATAAATCAAAAAGAGGTTTGTGGATCAGGCAGAGAAGGAGTTGTGAAAGGCTACTGAAACGTTCCAAGGAAAAATATGCCATATTCACGGAGGAAGTTCAAAATGTAAGCAGCCACCAAAAGGAGTGGAGAGGATGGATCACTTGGACAGAGCATAGAAACACTTCCAGTCTGAAGTGACCAGCTATATAAAACCAGACATCAGAGGCAGCTCAAGTTGCAAACTGTGTGCACTGAAAAAGAGGATATAAAGATACGTAAGATTTGGGGATTTAGAAGGACTTCTTATTGAAGCACTTAGTACATCGAAGAGCTGCTGATGGCAAAGGAGAAACAAAAGGTTAGGCAGCATTACCATAGGTCTTTTCAAGCAGATTGTTTTGATGTGATCCAGACCTGACTACATGGGATGATGTTTATAGAAAAATCCATTTGCAACAGCAATAGCTTCATGGTTGAATGAATGCTAAGGTATTTTCTGTTCTTAAATGAAACTGGGAAGTAGTACAATGTAACAGGGAAGCTGAGTTCTGCACATGCCCTTAAAATAGAAAAAGGAAAGAAATACAAAGAGCATCAGGGGCAATAACCTTTGCCTATAAGAGTCTTTTTGATTTCTGGACATTTACTTTGTTTACCACTACAGAAAATTATCCTGTGCCAAATTTTATAGCTGTGGTATCCATGAATCAGAAATGTAGGCTTATTGGAAACTGTCAATTGCAGCACAGAAGACTTGGATTTTGCTCAAAAAGCAATCTAATCATAGTGCTCAGATAAAAAGCCAAAACCATGAGATCAAAAGACCGCACATCCAATGATGAACACAAGTGAACTGGATGTCTCAAATTAAAATAAAGACCTGGAGCCACGTTTTGGAGCAAGACATAGAGCAGGCCAGAAATACTTTACAGAACATCCACCCCACACAGGAAACCAAAGGAACAGAAACGCTGCCCGCTAAGGTGTGCCTCAAGGCGCATCATGAAGGCAGCAGCTGACACGTGTCTCAGCGTGCTGCTAAACCAACACTTGTTCAGAAGCCTGTGCCACAACCCATGTTTGGAGGCAGCACGACTACTGATTTAAAAAAAAAAGAAAAAAAAACAAAAAAACAAACCAAAAAAACAACCGGAAAAAAACACCAACCAAAAAACTTTTTTTTAAAAAAAAAAAATTACTACAGGTGGAGAGGAAAAAAGCTAAGGCACAAGGCACAACACGCTACCCAGTCCTGCTCACTTGCTCCATCACCTGTTGCTTGCAGCGAGCCTGCCCAGAGCAGGACAGAAACTCCAGCCTCACCATCCTGAAGCAGGGGCCACATTTCAGGGCTTTATTTCCCATGCCGAAAAAAAGGGTTGTCTACAAGCATTCATATCACACCAAACTAAAAGAGGCAACTCACTCCTACGAGTTCGCAGTGCTCTTCCCTTACCCAACCCCTCCGTTGCCTTTTTTTCTTTCTCTCCCACTTCCCAGCACTCCCATTGCTGCTGATCATTGCTAACACTCCGGAAAAGGCTGCTGAATTGCTCAGGAAAAGATATTGATCTCCTGTAATTTATATGGATTAGAGTTCTTTCCATTTTTTAAAAGGCATATCAGGGTTACTAATTGGAACAGTGTATTTATCAAATCAATTCCAAGGTGACTGCAAGTGCTTCATGATCTCGGTTCAAGAAACATATATTGTTATTTAGTGAGACTGTATTTTCCTATTGATGAAGAACAGTAATTTTGGGGGAGTATTCAGCTGCAATTTATTCAAATCACTGCAAATAATCATTAAATAGAGACTTTGCAGTCTGACAGAATGAGGAAATGGAGGTTCTTAGCATAAACATTAAACATATAAAGCAGAGAAATAAAATAGATCTACTTCATTTCTTTGATCATTTCTGGTGATAGTGCACTTGGATGTTAATCCTACATCTTTCTCAATTATTAGTAGTTTCTAGATTATATGTAAAACAACCTGTGGCTTTTCTATTAAAAGAGATTGATTTAGAAAGGTCTCTTCTAGAGGACAAAGTAAATGCTGGTACCTGCTCTTCAGGCGTCCGTCATTTCTAGTCCGTGCAGAAGACAACAATAGATGGAATGAGGGAGTAGTGTTCATCAGATCTAGAGTAAATTTATTTTTGATGACATGAGGACTCATAAAGGCTGCTAATAGTGAATTTTCAGAGCATTTGCAGGAGCAAACAAGCAGTTTAGAGAGATGTTTATCTGATAAATCACAGCAACTGCAGGGGAGCTGCTACCTAATCCTCAGTGCGTGGGGCAGCATTACTGCAAAAATAAACATTCTACCTGAGCACCAGCAAGATCATATTTTGCCCAGGCTAAAAATCTTTTGCAACTGAGGTATAACTAAATCACATTTTAACCATGTTACATAATCATCACTATTTTTATGTCTAAAATGTAACTTGACTCAGGGGCAGTGTTATAACATGGTACCCATCTACGCTAACAGACTAAATCACATTATCCATGTCAAGTGATGACAGGGCTCTAACTGGATTTTGTACTACAGAAGAACCCCAAATGTTAAGAGCGAAATTGGCATAAAAAGAGAAAATGTTTGTGTGAACACAAATATAGGACCACATCGTTTGATGAATGGCATAGATTTACTGATGGGGGAGAAAAAATAAAAAAGAACTATTTTCTCCAGTCCATCTAACTAGTTTATTATTCAAAAGGAAAAAAAAGGCCATGGGCCATCAGATGAGTCCTACTTGTCCTTTTTAAAAAGCTGTATATGCTATGCAAGTATAAAGCATAAAAATATGGATTTTCGTGGATAAATTAAAATATTCTTGTATTCAGGCAAGGCCAGAGGTACTGACAAACAGCAAAATGTTAGAGAGAAAATAAACATCTAAAAGGACAGCTACTGGGTCAGCATGTTGGAATTACCTGGTATAGAAATGAGGCAGAGAAGCATCCAGTTTCCAGAAATGCTACTTTTAACGATAACACAAAAACAGTAAAATGCTACAGAACCACCAGCAACACAGTGATTGAGTAGATTTGGTTTATGGGTGGATACAGACGGCCCAGTGTTGGCAAAAGCAAGGCAATAATCTGGGTACCAAAAATAAACATGGAAATCATTGTTGAATACAGAAATCATGCGGGAGATCTTGTGGTGATTGCAAATAATAAAACCATCTGTCCAGTAGTAAGAAGCACTACGCTGGGCAAACAAGGGAATGAAGCATAAATCACAGAAAGGCACCCTGGCAGTGGGAAAGATGCTACTGAAAGCTCATCTGGAAAATTACGTGCAATTCTGATTACCAAATAGTCATTGCAGCAATGAAGCAGGTGCAGGTTAGAGCTATCAATTCACACCGAATCTGAGGGTGTTTTAGCTAGGCAGACAGATTTGCCAGACTTATTCTCTCAATCTTAGAACAATGGAACCTAAGTGGGACTTTTTGCCAACATTTATGAGACCTCGATGCCAGTAGGAATTTTTAAAAGCAACCAATTAAACTGATGCATCCCAAGAGGTGAAGGACGAGCGCAGAAAGGAACAGCATTCACAGATATTAAAAGGTGTCCTTATGCAAGGGTTGATCTTAGTTGAATATAGAGATCTTTCTCCCATTTTATTTAGGCTGCTAGAATATATTTCTAACAGTATTCTAACACTAAAAATGTATGGGACTATATATAGAGATAGGCATGTAGAAAGATGGATTACCAGAGACAGACAGCTTTCTAAGGACTGAACCTCCAGCTTATTTTATTTTTAAAAAGTAGCTCATACAGACAGGAAACCTAGAGCTGAATCTTCCTCTGCCACACACTTTTCCTGGTTTAAGCAACTTCTGCAGAGCAGTACCAGGGTCCACCTCCCTAACGTCCTCTTCCTGGCTGGCCAGTAGTAGGCAAAGATGGAATAATACAGACCATGGCAATCTTGTTTTGTGGTTTATATAGTAGACTAATAGATGATAAGATTGGGATGAATTTTGACAGACATAAGGGTTACAGTGTCTGCATTCTGAGCAGGATATATATTTTTTACAAGGTCTGCTCCAAATCTTCTTAAACTTTAATGCAAAAAAAAGGAACTTAAGTACACATACTACTGCTGCAAGCCTGAAGTGTATTTCTTCTCAGGTTCTCTGGAATTTTAAGGTTGACTCATTGGTTTCTCTCAATTTATTGCTGCATTCTATTTCCAGGAAGGGTTGTGGCCTTGGAACTCAGAACTGATTATCTCTGGTAAGAACACTTAATCCATTTTACCCATCGCATTCAAAATTTGGGTTCAGCCGCGTGCTTAGCAATGACTTCACAGTTTCAATAATACATACAAAATAAACAGTAGGATGCACAACTATAAAAAGGAACCACAAAAGAAATTAGGTGGAAAAGATAAGCAACAGCAGCTTTTTTTTTAATTATTATTTTTATTTTTTTATTTATGCCTGACTTAGATGAGGGCAGTGACTACTGAGAAGATAGACCAGTTGAAAGTACTTTAAAGGAGCTAGCTGATAATGGAAAGATGCATCTTTTCTTTTTTATTACTGCTGGTGCCAGTACTTCTATTAATGATACTATCCCTGTAAAAGCATACAGATGCTACCTAAAGCATTAAGAGCAATCTAAACATAGTACTGTGATAAATAATTGTTTTTAATCTGCAGAGTTAAATAGGATAAATATATATGTATAATCTTCTATTACACTTAAGTAAATTGCAACGTTTTGACTGACTTTCAACAAACTGATTTTTAGCAGTGTAAAAAGGTAATTCCAACCTCACCTCAGCTTTCTAGCAAACAAGATAGATAGGATACAAGCCGCCTATAAAAAAGGAGATAGACAAAGTGGCCTGGGCACCTAATAACAGGAACACAGAGACCACTGCTGGGGATGACAAACGATGAAGCAGACTAACGGTGGAGATGCCACTTCTTATATGTTCCCCATCTCTCCTGAAATGCTGTATATACACGTACAGACATATAAACAGATATCATTTTCATGTGATATTCTTTTTTTTAACACAGTAAGCATCAGTTTGCATATACCAATAAAAAAATAACACTATTACAAGATATGTTTCTAATTCGGTTCATATTTTCTTGAACTCTGAAAATCTTTTAGCACAGCTACAGTTATTTTTAATGATTCAGGATAATTCACACATTATATAGGAAGTGAAAACACTTAAATCTGCAGAAAGCTTCACTGTACCGATTCATTTCATAGTAAAGTATAAAAATTTTAAAGTTTCCATTTTGCCTGCTTTTTAAGTTTATCTGTGAACGATCCTGGATAAGATTTAAAAGTCTGTTAGTTATCACTAAGAGTGACCGGAAAGTAGGACCTTTCAGAGAAGTTCACAAGACTTATGTTCCACAGTCAAAAAAAAACCCCAAACAAAAAAAAACCCAACCAAAAACACCCCACAAACAAACAAAAAAATAGATGGGGTAGTCAAGTTGCCTAACAGGCACAGCTTCAAACACAAAATTTGACAGGAAAGTTAGGAAGAAACGTTTACAAAAGGATCACGTTACTTGTAAGAAAAACAGTTCTCAATATTTCTTGTTTGATTAGAAAGTGCTAGACTCTCAAGACAGCCTCTCTTGGAATGACACACAACAGTATTTCCATGGTAGAAAGAATCAAGTAAATTCACCGCTTTGGAGTACATGAGGAGAGGCTAAGCATTATTGTCCACACTAGAAGAGGATCTCTTCATTCTCTGGAGATGGATGTGAACTCCATTGGACACTTCTGTAATCTAGCTGGCAGTAAGCAATACATTCTTGAAGATTATAGTGTAACCTACCTACTATATTTAAAGTGGGAAATAATAGAACAACTACACCTCTTCTCCTTGAAAGAGCTAGTTTCAATTGCAAAGATACACAGAAATCCTCTACTCTGATCCCACAGCATCCTTCCCAACAGTTCAGCTAAAGAAAATGCACATATTTCAGGGCAGTAAATGTGGACTTAAAACTGTTTGGCAGAGAAAGTAAAAAAATCAAGTGAAAACACAAGGTACAATCTGTAAAGTAACCTGCAAAGTTGGAAACCTTTAAATGGTGCACAGAGCCCAAGCCACAGTTCCGGATGCATCTACAGTCACACGACCTGTGATCTTTTTTGAAAATAATTAAATGCCATCCTCTGCCTAAGTTCAGCATGCCGTGACTTTCTTATTTTTACTCCCAAGGCAGTATCTTCAGGGCAGGCGCTGGCTGGCTGGGCAGAGCTATGTCAAGAAGTCCTGGCGCAGTGGGATTCCCTTTACAGCTGAGTCTGTGGACTTACCACAAGACAAAATAATTGAAAATATATCCAAAGCTTTAGAAATAGCTGCAGATAGTTCATAATACTGTAAAAACAGCTCTAAAGCAAATTAGTTGATGACAGAAGCAACGTCAATGAAATAACATGGTCATGCCGTAACAAGCTTTAGAATTTTGCTCCCAAGTCAGGTAGCCTCAAACAGCAAGTTACCAGCAAGACATGCTGATATCTACAATCTTTAGTACGAAGAGGTTAAGGTAGATACAGAAGAGTAAGAACACAGTGTTTTAGGGAGGAAAATATGTCATATAGAAAGTGCTAGACCCAAGCAACCAAGGCATCCTAAAGATGATAAAAGCAAGCTGCTAAAGGAACCTTCCAAGCTTGGAAAATGTAGTGTATGGATATGAATGCACAGAGGCACCAACGACATCAGTGCAGCATCAACACCTATTTTTCATCTGCCTATTCTCCTTTCTTTTGTAGTGGGAGGACTGCATTTTAGGGATGGTCTTTAGAAAGGCATATTCCCCAAGTATTCTTAAATTTAAGAACTGTTTAGTACACCTCAAATCCCACATTTCTCCCCAAAGAACAAGGACTTAACTGAGACAGAAAGACTGAAGGTGAAGATCAAAATACAGCCTTCTACAGTCCTTTAAAATAATTAAAAATAAAAACTATGAATCCAAGTGCTAACTTTGTACTGCATGACCTCCTCAGCTATACACGTAAGCTATAGCATAACCTTGCATTAATAATGAAATCAGACAATTTTATACCTTTTTAATAATGTATGCCAAATATATTTGGGTTTAGGAAGGATAGCATTCATTTATCGATCATGATGCATTATCTCCAACCTGGAAATTTCTAAGCAGCTTTCATCTCCTGTGTGATTCTAAATAATTCAGAATGTAATTTCAGTTGGGTTATTTTGTTCGTATTTTTTATTATTAAACTTATATTTTTTAATCAAAAGAAAAGCCGACAGACCTATAGCAAAGGGTCAAATGTCCACCTCATATTACTCAAAAGTCCCAAAGAAATCATCTTGACTAGTCCTGTGAGTGAGGATACTGCTGTCTAATTTTTTAGTTTTAGAACAGCAGACTCTGTACCACTGTATTTGTACAGTGATACATGTATATTTAATAATGATTATAATAACAGTAGCAAATAACTTTGAGTTCCTGTTAAAAGGACACATTCACATTATAATTTCTTAAAAGTTATCTGTTCACTTTGCCTTAAGATTGGAACAGTTCATCCTGCCCATTCTCAGCATGAAAACAGAAGTTTTGCTCAGGTTTCTAAGTTGAAAAGTAAATTTAAATATGTAAGAAATGATTACCAATTTGTACTGCAGATCTGCATTCACTCCAAAGGTGAATTCTTGAGTAAGGTACTGGCAAACTATGCAGCTTAGAGATTTACAGACTTATCGGGAGAATATTTTAATATTAATGATTTTCCAGCAAGGTTAGATTTTTATTTCTTCTATTTATAATTAGCAGGGGGTGAGGGGGGCAGGCGGGGAGAAGTGATGAGGGCAAACAGATGCCATGGTGACACTGAAAAAGAAGAAAGAAAAAAGACAAATGGAATAAACAGTGTCTCAGATAAGTTGACTAGGAGCACTCTGCCTTTCCTAAGGCTTTTGAATGGTCAGTTCAAGAGATAATATTGTCATAAAGGGATTATTGTAGGATTCTACAAATCAGCAGTCAAGGATTACATCAGATTTTTGGGAGAAAAGTTGTGCCACATGAAACAAATTAGGAAGAGTATGTTTTCCTCATTACAGTCAGAGAAAGCACAGGGACAAATTCCAAAGTCGTACAGCAGTGGATATAAATTAATCATCTTACAATAACTAATAGGCTCCTTTAGGACTTCTCAAATCATCAACTAAAGTGATCTTTTGAGTGCTGCTGTGATAAAGGAGGATTTAACAAGATGTAAAGTCATAAAACAATAATCCAAGGAGTTACTGGATTATAGGGCTGTGCGATTAGAGGCTGTTATTCCCCGACTCATGCCTACTCTCGCTTAGCTGGTGTTTCCTTTCATCTTCCCAGAAAGTCACTTGCACTTTGACCGCTATGCCTCAGGCCGTTGGATGTGATTAAGTTTAAAGCAATTTAATTAAATATATATGCCATCATTTAACAGTACATCTATATGTGGACTGGTATGACAACAGGAGAATGTAGATGTTCCCAGGCTAGTTTTAAGCTGCCTAATCAGGCACTGCCAGCAGCACAGACGTAGCAAGCTGGAGCTCAACACCTGCTGCAAAGTTGACCTAAGCACCAGGGTGACGCATGTGCCCTACACACCTCTGCCATGAACACATAACATCAAAAAGATTTATTTCTTGTCTTTTATTTTGGAATACCATCAAATCGCATTACAGTTTCTTACAAAGCTGCTGAATAGCTTCAACAATTTGGTTGCGTCCAACCTTCTGTGAAAGAAACGTTCCTGTCCTTCATACTGTTTTCACACAGGATGCTTTCTTTGGTGTCCAGGAAAGTGTTAAAAGGCACTGTAATTCTTACAAGGAATTCAAAAGCACCTATGCACTTCCATGGTCTTTGGAATTGCTTGGACACCTTAAATCACCTGGCTGTTGCATTTCTACAATGAGGGAAAACCTGTGGCTGCATGAGCAAGAGGTCAGGTACAAACATATGGCTATTAAAAAAAAAAAAAAAAAAAAAAGCGCATGACTCTGGAGAGGTAAGGTCTACAGTATAATTTAGCCCATCTGAAGTAGGAGCCAGGACACCTACTAAAGCCAAGATCTCCATTTTTTTCCTACTAAAGACAAACCCCAGGTGGTCCTATTTTCACTGTAATAACTTAGTTTTGTCAGCAAGCTGTGTGAAGGCCCCAAATGAAAAGGCAGAACTGACAACCCCTTGCCATGATCAACATCCAAACCTATGCACGTACCGAAACTCAATCAGTGCTTTACAGCTCCAAACAGTATCGATAGCACTTGAATGTAATTACTGAGGTTTGGGCTTTGCAAGACAGTACCTGTAGTCAGATGCTGCAGAGAAATTAGATTAGAAACCATTGAAGTCATGCTAGTTCTGTTCTTGATTGTGTCTGGGAGCTCCAGCACATCAGTGAAGATGTATTAACACAGCTTCTGTCCTGGAAATGCAATTATCTGCCCTTTTTCCATGTTCTACATGCAAAGCCTGTTCACAGGACATGTTAACAGCTACACAAGTCTCAGGAGAGCTTAAGCTGTGTTTATCTTTCTAGCAGTGAAGTGCAGTGCAATGCTCTGGGTGGAAATAACTCCTTGTCAGCAATAAAGCCAAATGACCTCTAGACGTTGGCCTCCTGCAGTGGAACCTATGACTTCCAGAAAACATTTTTGTGAGGCTACAGACAACCCTGGAGGCAGAGGACACCCACACACCCCCCAAAGCACCACCTCCAGAACAATGCTTACAGCACCAGCCCCTTCCATCGATGGCGCACCACTGAAGCACTGCCTGCAGCTGGCTGGCCCTAGCATCCCTCAGGGTAGAGGAGACCTGTATGGTACAGAATTTTTTCAGGTGTAAAAGGGGTCTGTCCCTGTTGCAGCCTTTGCAGAGGCCATTCTGGTTGCTGGGGCAGGCACCAAGAGGCAGGAAAGCAAAGGAGACTCGCTGGCATTTCAGCCTCAGAAAGGGGCAGCTCCTGGATCAAGACTGAGGCATTTCAAGGACTTCACAACAACTGAGCTTTTGCACCTAAGTAACCTCAAGGGCCAAAGCAAAATATCAGAGAAGCATCTGATGCTCACCATAAGTTAAAGCAACAGACTTCAACTTATGCAGCCATTAAGTCAAGTTCCGGGTGCTCAGCTTTGAGCTGGATTTATGCTTGGAGTGGACAGAGACAATGATAATCTCAGATTTTCTACCTGCAGTCCACATTTCCAGAGAGTAGCAAAGGAACTCCGGTCCTACAAGACAAATATTTTCAAACCTAAAAACTTTTCACAACTCACACTGACTTCAGAGGGTACTTCTGAAGGCAGAGACCTTGCAGGATCAAGGCCACTGCAAAGCGTGTGTTGTCACAGAAAATATGTATCATAACTCAGAATGGTTATGCCCTATCAGAAGAGAAGAAATGGAGAACAAAGACATGGTGTTAAAAGCCATGAAGCAAACAGATTTAGCATGGTGCAGGTAATAAGCAACAGAGGAAACTAATGAGTAATATAAACCTATGTTTAGTCACTGCAAGACCATTCCCCAGCACAAATGGTCGCCAGTGGGGTCAGCTAATGCCCAGTGCCAGGAGCCACCCTTCTGAGTGTATCTGGAGGTTTTAATATGCATGAAGGCCTTTTTGCCCACAAAGATTTGGTGTTTTACTGGATTTATTCAGCTTCCGTTTCTCCCTGATTCTCCACTCTCCCCTTTCAAGCAACAGAGAAAGCAAGCTGTGCAATCCTTTCAGGGGGAGTAAAGGGAGCCGAGGAGGAAAATAAAAGGAAAAGAAAAATGCTGGTGCATGAAATCTGGCAGGTGGTAAGTACACAGTAGATTTCAGTAACTACTTTGCTATAGTACAACACAAAAGGAAGCAATCATTATATGCAATGTTGCTGTACAATAAAATACAATAAGCAGGAAGACTTGCTTTAATAGAAAGACACTGTGATTTGTGATATACTGAACTAAGCAGAACATCCTCAGATGTAATCATCTTTTAAGATGTTACTTCTTCAGAAGAAACTGTGCAATTATTTACAAAGAATCATAAACACAATAAAAGTCAGATTTTAAATTGCCCATGTATATGCCATCTGTCAAAATAATTTTTAAAAACAAGTCAAAGTTTGTAAATTTATATCACTGCTGATGGCATATGCAGGAGGACTGGGATCAGCATGGTGATAACCTATACACACACACACAAAAAAAGCGCGTTCAATTCTAATTTCCCACTCAGTGCCTGGCCCTCACAGACTGAAGATGAATGAAGTAATCATCTTTAAAGAGCTTTGCCATCTAGAAGGAAATAATTTAAAGAGCACAAATTAGCAGTTACAAAACCTAAAACTGTCCTACTCCACGGTGTCTCATTATTTAAAACACTATCAAAACTTACCAAATATTTCAAAAATGGATCATAATGTTTCTTTATGGAGGATCTAGTTTTCTTTGTGCAAATCTTCCTGCTTCATTTGTTAAAGCCTAAGGGATCTAAAGTGAATACACCTCTGGATTTTACAGAATGAAGAAATGAGAGTGATCTGCATTGAAGGAAAAAAAACAATCTGGGCATCATTACCATCAACGGAAAAATCCTTCTGCTTCCCCACACTGCCTTCACGAACACAGGGACTTCTACCTCCAGCCTCCAGGTCTGTTGCACAGCATTCAGATGGCCTGAATACCGGCTGGGTCAGATGCAAAGTTACAAATAATGTATAGGATCTTCATCTCAGTGATGATCCAGATTACTATTTAGGCTTTCATTTTCATATTTAAATGGGCAAACTCATAACAATTTCCTTGCAATATTTAATAGCCATGAATCTAGCCTTCTCACCCCCAAGCTTAATGCAGCCCTTTTCTGATGGGGGAGGTGAGACGGATCAGATGATTATACACATGTTGCTTGAGGCAGAAATGCAGATTATACCGGCAAAAGGGATTTAGGAAGGCAATTCCAATCTTCACAAACACTCCACTGTCTCTCATTTTAGCTGTACCTCCAACAAGCTGCCAAGCAGTTCCCCTCCATGTCCATGGACTTCCATCGTTTCTGAGACACTATTTGCATTTTTTCACGCCGTGGCTAGCACATGCTGAAATTTACACCAGAAGTGATGATAATCCACAAACAAGCAAACATAACATCCATAAATGTATAAAGGAAAGTTTCAGCAGGAACTCAGAATACCAAAACATTCTCCATTAAAGTCATAAACGGGCATAATAAAGTGTTAAATATATTGCTCCATTCATTTATTAAAAGCTGCAGTGCAAAACAACTGTGAATTCCTTCCTCACTAGTAAAACACGGTGACTGCATTTTATATTCATGCATAGAAGGCATCCATAGCAAGGCTGACAAGGCTGGCTGTAAAGCTGCTACTTGGATTTGACCTTTAATGCCTAACAAAAAAAAAAAAAAAATCCCTTCAATAGTCAAAATGTAATTAAAAAATAGAATTTCAGCCTGTTTGAAGTTCCCTTTCTAGGTAAGAAGTCAGTTTAGCTCCCTTCACTAAAAAGACTATTTTCATTGCCAGTCTGTCAGAGCAGACTTTCAGTTAGCTTTAAAAGCCCAATGCCAGATTTTTAAAAAATTAAACTAGATACATTTAAAATAGTACAGAAATGGGATCAAGCAGAAGGTGAAGTTATTTCTATGAACTGATTATGACACTAAGTTCTCTTGTGAATTCAATTCCTAACTTTCTGGTAATAGAAACAGGTTATTGTACACAAAAACACAACTCGGACACAGATGACAAATTAGGAAGAACACTGAACGGTGAATAATTAGAAGAGAATCTCAGCCCATTTCATGCCAAAGGAAATTCTGTTCCCAAGCTCAGCAGGACAAGGTTTCCGCATGCAGAAGCCATAGATTGTTTTCCTATGTATGGCTTGTGTTCAGCTTCACTGAAAAGAGGAAACAAAGAGAACTGCCAAAAATATAAACATTTCTTTACTATTTTCTTGTGTAAGCAGAGGACAGCATAAGAAAGCATTTGTCACAGGTCACTTGAAAGGCACTCCTCTCCAGGAGCTGGGCTTGACTCCATCCCAGAACAGTTCAGCCTCACCACCCCCGCTTCCCCTCCTTCCTGCAGCCTGAGCCTGTGTACGCACCCTCGGACAAGAGGGCATCGTGCTCTACAGGTACCATCTCCCCACTCTGCCCGGCTCAGGAGCCAGAGCAACCTTCCCCATACAGCAACACCGACACGGGAAGGATTCTCCACCTGCTTTTGACTCCCTCCCTTATTCCTACCACAGATACTATGTTAGTAAAAATGCTGGAAGAATTATTTTTATTCCTCAAAAGCTAAAAAACAAAACAAGACAAAAAACAAAACCAAACTACAAAACAGTTTTATATACTCTTTCTTTAGCCTCCAATTTTGTTTTTGACAAAGTGATGTATCAGTTCATCAGGGTTCTCATTCAAGTCTTGAATTAAGGAGATATATTTTTCAAACACAGATTACTGAAAATGCAACTAACTTTAAAATCCAGCTCTTTAGTCCAGATTGAACTAACACTGCAGATTTGTCTATAATTCTATACACTAATGAAAGAAATTATAAAGATTTTCTTCTGAAAAAAGTAACAAACTGACATATTCAAATGAGAAGTGATCCAGTACCTCCTACTACATGTCTGTCTACTCGGTGCTCACTGGATTCTGGCTTTATTTGCCAGGTAGCACCAGCCTAGGAGCATCATCTGTGGGGCTGTTCAAGAAAGGAGCCACAAACCTGCATTCACCTGCAGCTGAAATGTAGCCTGGGTAAATCTGCAGCCCATCTCCCCAGACACAGTTCCCTTTGGGCAGGCTTGAGGGTACAACCATAGTCTCAGACTTTAAATTCCTCATTTTGTAGCTATGGAACAGTATTTTCTGTTCCAGTGCTACTCCAGATGCAGGAGACCTAATACCATTTAAAGGCAGAGCACCTGAGCTTGCTCCTGTGTAAATTTAAAAACAAACAAATAATAATAAAAAAAAAAAAATATCAAACAACCAAAACCCACCAACCAATGTGCCACAAAAAAACCCAACCAAACCACTCCCCCCAAAAAAATCCCAACAAATAACCCCAAATCACATATATGCTCCCCAGATATCTCTTCTTGAGAACTTGTTAAAACTGACCCTTTCCATAATCCCATGGGTGCTCCTACCGACTGCACAGCATGTACCACCCACAGAAAACAACTCTGTATCTATTTAATGTCTGATATTTTATTTTCAACTCTGTTTTTATTTCAATGACTGAACACTTCTTCCATCCAGCACATTAGGTGAAATTCTACATGCTATGACTGAGCTGGGATATGTATTTTTTTTCCCCTTATACTAAACTACTCTAGACTCCATATATATAATCTTCCTTTGCATATTCACTCCATGTTTCTCTGGAGGCTTCATTAGAAATTCCATTGCATTTGATTTAAAAATATATATTTTCTCCAAACTATTTGAATAAGTAATGAATAAAAGAAATTTCATCCATCTTTATTAATGAAGTCATAAATTAAGAAGAGCTTTTATTTATTACTCACTTTGCATTATGGACATGGTGGAAACTACTAAGCAGTTTCCTCCTCCTGTCAATATTCTAAATAATTCAGAAAGGCATCTCAGATTGACTTTTCATCCATGCATATCCTGCTTAAAACGTGTATGTATGTATATATTTTCAGTATAATAGTATCAAAACTATGCAGTAGTTTTCTCAAATTATCAACTTATTTTCCCAAATCATCAAATGAAAAGTGCATTATGATTTGGGAAAGTTTGTGTGTGCTATATCCCTTAAAATTCATGTTAAACAGGGGCATCTCTGTTATGTTGTGAACTATAACTTTCCTCAGTGACACCTTTATGATTCCCCTCCCCATAACTCTCATTTGGTGAGAGTTCAGGAGACGTTTTTTGCTCCTGATGAACAACTTTTTAGATGAACTTTTAACTCACAGTTCTCAAAGCTTTCCTTTAACGACTTTTCTGTGCCAATCAGACACACCGTGCAGAAGAGAACCTCACCCTGCTCCACTGCAGCTGTGCCCTGAGCCCCCCAAGCAGCACTTTCCTCCGTAACATAAACCAAATAAGGGCACATTCTTGAAACGCTGATCGTATAAGCAAGTAACATAAAATTTTAAACACAAAATTCATTAAGACTTGATTTGATATGTTTAGGCATATGGACAAGCTAAAATTAGGATTTCCTCCCCCCCAACCCCACCCCGGTATTTCAGTGTATAGACAGAAAAAATAAAGACCCTTGCATATAATTAAGCGCTGTTTATAATTAAGTTGCATATAATTAAGTTCAGTTTAATAATTTATTAATGAAGACAAAGTATCCTAATGCCAGGACCTTGAGTATCTGTTTTACGATTATGACAGAGCTGATCTTTCCTTGCACCAGCTACAGATTATTTGTCTCCTTTAGCTACTAGCAATGTTTACTGCCTTCCCCTGGGAAAGCTGGATGAGAACTTTGCAGACCAACATTTTGGGTTTAGCAAAACTCTTTCACAGTTTACTTTTCAGATTAAAGAGGAGGAGTTTAGAGGAGTTAAGCCTGCGTAACTGGGCTGAGCTGTGGTGCAGTTAAAGCAGTAGAACTCCTTTGGCAGCATTTTATCAGTACAGGGAGGGTGCTGGTATAAAGTAGTGATGAAGGACCTTGGTATGGGCTGTGCCTGCTGAGCAGGTCTTGGAACTTCAGAAGAGCCTGGGTTCAGGTTAAGTCCCTACTGGGGGCGGGGCGGGGGAGCTAATTAAAGTGCTGGGATACCATCTGAAACATCCAGCACACAACCCCCAGAAGACATTGCTGGGCTTCACTGAGGAAGAAGGGGATATTTGCCCCCAGGGGACGATGGTGCTTGTAGCAAAAGTGGGAAACACTACTAGCAAACTGGTGGCATTTTGCTTCACTATTCCTGCTTGTTTTCTTTGATATTTTATATATTAGGTTGCCAGAAATAATATGGATCTGCTTCTTGTTCCTACGTAACATTAGCACAGCATTAACGCTGCTTAATAGCATTATTACAAAAATACATTATTTTACATTCAAGATTTACTTACTAGTTAAGTTGTAGTTTAGCTACTTGATCTTTCATTATTTAATGTTAGTTGTAATGGAATCCATATGTGTATACTACCTAACAGTAAATTAAGCAAATTCATTTTCAAATCTCAAACACTTTGTAACATTGAAATACAGTAAAGCATTCCCTAGCAAATCAACTAGGTATGTATTTCTTATTAATTAGGATGACTTTGTTCTTTTTCGCACAACAGATAATCATTATGAGCTGAGCAGAACTTATACACATACTCCAGTTAAATCTATTAGCATAAATATATAATAATATTTTTAATTATTTCCTTTGTGGATAAATTTTAGCTTTAATTGCCAACTATTTCTCCATGATATAATGAACCAAAATACTCTTCTGGAGCAAGGGAATTCTTCGAGATTCCTTCAATCTTTGCAATTGAACATGTTCAGCATCTTTAGCTCCAAAAAGCAGCATTGAGCTCACCATCGCCTCCCGCAGCTGCACGCTTCAGCCCAGCTCCAGAGCAACCTGAACAGCCCTGTGTTCAAAGGCTCTACACCCCACTGAGACGCGGGAACGGGAAACCACTCGCAACACAGTCCCATAAATGTTGTTTATTTTTTCCACCTGGTCACGACAACCAACTAGCATACTGGACATAGCATCTGGAAGATGTAAATCTATGGCTGATGGACAGTATCTCTAAATCTTAACCAACTGAAAGTGCAATTTCAACATGGCCAATTTAAAATCCGCCGAGTTACCAACATTTTGAAAAACGTGGCATAGCTTCTGAATTTTTGCTTGATTTAGATGTTAGAGACAAACCAAAGGACAGCCTCAGAGAGCAATCCTGAAGTTAAAAGGAAACAAACACCCAAATAAAGAATTTCCTCAATAACCTACCGGATCATTTCCCAATTTTACATGACACGCTGTCATTGAGGAGGCTTCTCTCCTTTCACTGAAGAGGAGCACCACAGCAGGGACCACAGTGCCAAGAAAAAGGCCTGGCGTAACTAGAAAACCACACCGTAGTCACCTGCAACCCCTGCATCCACAGCAGCTGAAAAGCTGCAAAGGAAGTGCTGAACTGAGAAGAGGTAGCAGGAAATCTCTGGAGTGGGAAAATTAAGACAAAAAATCATTACGTTCTAGCCAGTTTTTCAAACAGAAATAGATGCACTGAGAAAGCACAGGCTTGTGTGTCCCCCAGGAGCTCGCCTGTCGCTGAATAACTGCCTCGACCTAGAGTACTGCTTTTCAGTTTGCTCACTCAGAGGCACGTTAAAAACCTTGAAGTCCTGAATCGATCAATCTGAAGCTTCGTTTCTAAAACATGCAAGTGCGCGTGTCCATCTACACGGGTCCCACTAAAGCAGTCACACTCCAGAGCTGCTAGGAACGCACAGGTACTCCAGCAACCCAAGTGTCACCAAACATGGTGGTGGTCACCGCAGCAGCTATCATTTCTTCATTTGCGAGAGAAATTTATTTTTGTTGCCAAGCTGACCTTGGCTTTTCTATTTCATGTTCTCAGTGCAAAAGCAACTAACATCTCTGGTGCGTTACAACGCCCACTGTCACTAAATCATACTACTTAATGGCAATTCTTTTTCCATCCCTTTAGCACTCTTCTCTTCGGCTCAGGTACTGCGGTTTGAAAATGAGACATCTTGCTTTTGGTTCTGTTATCTGAAGCCGGTGGTACTGGCCCTCAAGTGACACAGCTTCTCCCTGCTCACTCCTGCAGGTACAAGACTGAGGCTTCCACATCTCCCATACCACTCACCAAAATCTTTTGCTACACTTTGGTAAACACTTTACCTGTTTTGTTCAGTTTAAGCTGAACATATACCTCATCTTCATAAGAGCTTGTTGCCTCTAGTTTTGTTTTATGCTTTTATGGAAACTCTAAGCTTACTATTAAATGGAAATTACTCTTCAATGTTGTTCTGAAAAATACCACATCCGTTATTAGCAAACAGCTAAATGTACTTCTGACATCTGTTTGATATCTCTGTCTCTGAGGAGCACCAGAGTCTACAGACTAAGAAACTGGTGCTCGGCTTTGCTATCTACTTATCAAAGAGCTGTCACTTAGCACGTACCTCAGCAATGACTGCAGAGTATGTGTAATCTATACACTGTAAAACACAGTGCTGCAGCTCTGTCTGAAGTGAGCAAATGCAAAAATAAGATTCAGAAAGCCTTGGTAGCTCAAACGTTCTATTTACCCAGGCACACATCAAGCAGGTACTGAATATGGCTCCTTTGAATGAAACTTTTTCTTTAGCTTGCAACTGTTTTAACAAGCCCTTTGAGTCTCCCCATCTGTTGTATATTCTCTTATTTTTAGAAAAGACAATTAGTCTTAGACTTGATTGTGACTAAGCACTGATGGTCACTTCCAGATTTGCACTAAGGCTGCTATCTGCAAATTTTAAAGTCTCTCCAGCAAGGTAAAACATAACTTGTGGGAACATACGATATAGGTAGTAGGAAATCAAGCAAACACAGGTGTGTAAGCAATATCAATAGCTTTCTCTGAGTCATTGGCTCATTTTATACATAAAAGACCTAGAATATACAGGTTTGTTCCAGTACATTGGAAACTTCCCTCTAGCTTCAGGTGAGCAGAAATTGGCAGCTGTATAAACCTTGGGTTTCTGCAGCATTTTTCACTGCATGTGAATGAGCTCAGTTAAAATAAAAAAAAAGTAAAAAAAAAAGAAGTTTTTGCTTGCCTGATCTCCTGTGACAAACACTGTGATTTTAAGCCTGCTGCATTGCGTTAAGCTACTCTAAATGTCCACTGAGAAAGACAGCTTTATCTTTCAAGTGACCACATCAAAGCTGATAATAGGCACAACTATTAAAAGCTGATCTTTACAAATCTCAGCAACAAGCGTGTCTTACTGGTTCCCATCTCAGAACACTCGTTTCATCCTGGATTTTATAATATCGGTTGAAAGGTTTAGGACCTAGCATAAAGAAAAGAAATGCAAGAGACCAAAGATGAATTATACATGGAAAAGTTAGAGATCGGCTTGAAATTTTTATGAAAGTTTCCAATGTGACCTTCTGAGGAAATGAAGAAGTATCCCTAATAAATCTGAGCTAATTCTTTCCCCATTCCCTCAGGGATTTGCCAGATTGCCTTGTGTACGTAAACACAAAGGCTCAGTGGGTTGTGGCGGTGGTGGGTTCTCTGCAGACTCCCCTCTTTTGAAACAGTTTAATATGACCTGAATAGAAAACAGCATCCCAGTATTACTTTACTTAAGAAAGCAGTGCCATCCAATTATTTTACTCCTTGCCATCCAAACATTAATTTATTTTTCTTAAGACACCTATTTGTAAGCACCTTTATTTCAGGTGATGCAGAGAATGATTCCATCAGATCAACTGACTTAAAAAAAAAAACCACCCAGAACTAATAGTAATAATAATAATGGGGGTTTCATTCCTGTCTTTTACTCCTGCTTGTTTACTGTTTATATACATGATGTAAATTTCTGGATCTTTGCCTGACATAAAAAGTGATTTACTGAACCAAGGAAAGGAAAGGAAAAAGAAGACTCAACATTTATAGAACTTGGGCTTGTTTAATTTACTCACTTTCCTAGCAGCTTCCACTTATACCTTCAGCTTGTTATTAAAAAAAGTTCAGATTTAGCCCTACTATATAAAGTGAAACATTACAAATAAATATTTTCCTTAACTTTTTGTCTGCTTCTTTTGGAGCTTTTCTGCAGGCTGGCTTTTTTATCGTTGTTGTTTTTGCTTCTGTTTTTAAGTCACTTATTGTCATCAGGAATGAGGGAGCCATTCACAATAAAGAAACTCCCACTTCAGAACTTCAATAGGAAACATTTTTCTACGTTTTTTTCCTCAACACAGATATTTATTTTATTTTTACACAATTTGCTGAGCAAATTGAGGCTCTCCACTTCTAAAGTGCATGAAGCAATAACTGACCAGGCATTAACCTCACCTTTAGGGTTCATGCTGGTATAGACAGGTGCATTCCAAACTTAGTGGGACAAGTATTATTTGTTTTTGAAACCTTAAATCAACTTAATTGAAAATTACTTGAGAGGAGAAAGAGGATGTTTTTTTAGGTTTGTTTAACACATCACTTTACACATGTTTCATTTCAGGCAGGTACCTGTGAGCTTGGAGCTCTTCATGTGAAAGAATTACATCAAACCCCCTGTCAAATCTACAGATTTGCTGCTTGCTTGGGTAAGTCGATAAAATGACCACCTGTTACTCTGAAGGATATGAATAATTTAAGCAGGTCCTATAAAATAAGTATAAAAGCACTATTTCAAAATAAACTAAATGCTGGTACTTGAACATTTTATTTTAGCATGACAGGAAAAAAATATATTTGAAAGCTTTGGTAAATGAACTTGGGGAGAAAGTTAAACTTGTGTTATTGATTTGGAAGCAGGCATACTAATCTCTCATTATTTAGAAGGAGAAATAACTCTGCATAGGAGATAATCTACTTGTCTTATATTCTACATCTCCTGCAAGAATTTTCTTGCTCATGCATAGACAGGGTCTTATCTAGTCCTTACTGAAGTCAATAGCAAGTTGCTTGTTTGTTTTTTAAACAGCAGCTGCATTGAGTATCTACAGGGAATGAAAAAGTGAAAGGATTACAGTTTTGACCTGTTAAAATTGATTTATAGGAGGGAATTTTTTTTCCCCCTCCTATTATGTCCAAGTGATAAATTGGTCTTTCAGTTAAGGCTGTGTGAAAAACTGATTTGTCAATTGTAGTCTGACCAAAAAAATTGGAAAATTACCCACTTCAATTAAAATATGCAATGATTTTTGTGTTTTGTTCTTTCTTCACAGACATAAAAAACACAAAAATGTATTTCTGGAATGTTTAATGGTGGGAAACAACAGAACAGAGAGATTGAAGGAGGCACCATTTACAAAGGGACGAAGGAGAAGGGGAACCTAGGCATGACACACACCAAGGCAGGAGAGCCCAGCAACATCTCACCTTCTGCCTCAAAGGGACCCAAATGACACCAGCAATCTCTCAGCACTGCTAGAACCAGCAGTCAGATCCACTCCACTTTACATAATCTACTGAAATATCCATTAAAGGGTAGGGAAAAGCAGTTAGGAACTCACACCGCACTGGGGATGCTGGATTTAGTGACCACCAGCACATACAACAGCCAGAGTCAGGGCACTAACCTGACACCAAAACCAAACAGGACTCACCTCTACAGAAGAAGGGGCAGCAGCAAAAGCCCCAAACCGATGTATGTATCTCAAAGTATATAAATATATATATATAAAAAAAATAAAATCAAATTGTTGCTAGCGGCAGTACTTTCCCACAAGTCTCTAACCCCGTAAGATCCTGTTAGTATCTAATCACATAAATTCCAGGAAGCAATGAAGCACTGGAAACTTAAGATGCTAAAAGAAAGGATTTGAGAGAATATTTTCTAGAGATCCAGACTCTACAGATTAAAGCAACTCTCTAAGGTCCTGTTATTCAAAGAAAACAAATTGCACAGTCAAGTCAGGTAGTGTTTACTACTGGTAATAAGAATTGGATGGGAAAAAATCATGCATATGCTTCCTATGAAGGCAAAGCTAAGCTGAAGCCCTTGGGTCCAGCTCCTGGCCCTGCAGCAAGGCACCACACGTAAAAATTTTCCAATAGCACACCACTTTGAAAATTCTATCTACCGCTTCACACAACATTTGCAGCACCCCATTTCCTAGGGCCCTTTGTCTTTCCAGGGGGGTGGGGGGTGGGTGGGGAGGATAAGACGACAGTTTTGCTCCTCCTACAGAAAAACCATAAGAATTAGGTTATGGCCTGAGAAGCACCCACAGGATACATATCTACCTGCTGAATACCTGCAGTAAGTGACAAAAGATGGGTGGGAGAGTAGTAGGATTTTACAAAGGTGTAGCAGCATTATGTGAAAAGAATCGAACTGCAGCCTGTACCACAGGAGCTGGGAATGGTTCAGCCACCAAGGAAATCTGTCTTTGAGCTGTGGTAGAGAGTGACTTTCACTCCAGTGTATGCTGATACGCTAATACCCTCACATACAGACAGAGGGCAAAGCAAAACATTGAGATGAGATGTTGAAACAGAAGAAATATCACTGAGGAGTCTAGGAAAGAAAAAAAATGTACAAGCATATATATAATATATCCATTGATTGGTACAGATGAAGACATTCTTCTTCTCAGTAGCCACTGAGCAGCACGTGACAGGACTGACTCGCTGGATGCCCGAGTACCACATTGCAAGGGGCAGACATCTAGGCACACACCTCCTGTGCGAGCCTGATTGCTGGTCTGTAAAAGCAGTCCAAAGATAACAGCAAATAATGCAGCCAACTTTACAGACTTATGTTTTATTTAACAGCTGAACAGTTCAGAATACCCTGTTATTTTAGCTGTTTAGCCGCATTGCATTGTGAGGTGCAGTGCATTAATAGCAAGTGACTTGCAGTATTCGCACCCAACCCATTCGACACTTTCTAGCCCAATACCAGCATCACCAGTGATATGTGCCTGCTCCTGGCTCCAGCATCCAGGGCACTGCTCCACCTCAGCACCCACTTTCAGGTTTCTTAGCAAATAAACCTTCACCTGAACATGCCAAGTAACAGTCTCGCTTATTCTAAATGCAGAGTAATAAGCAGTGTGAAAGCAAAACCAGATTATGTAATAACTCCAGCTTCATATCCCCCAAAATAATAATTAAAAAAAATATATTAGGACATTGGCTGCAAAAACTAAAACCAGTGTTTAGCCAAAACCAACACTGAGGATGACACAGATGGGATGCTAACATTGAAAATCAGCATAGCCCAGGGTCTGCAAAGCCGGAGTACGCTCAGCACAGGACACGGGTGCTGCCCAGTGATGCCCACAGGACCCTGCTCTTACTGCAGGGCTTGGACTCACATTTTCACTGCTGAGGCTTCAGGCAAAATCTGGGCCCCCTTGACTTGGGCTTTCAGACCCTTTGCTCCATCAAGATGAGGGAAGGACCACACTGGTGCCTTTCTAACCAGGTCCAACAGGCGGTCCCTGTGCACAGCCGCTTGCCTTTTGGCTGAGTTAATGATCCACAATACCAGGCAGAGGGAGAGAGCGTGAATGAGGGTTTGGAGCCACCAAACCAAGAGTCCTGCAGCCAGCCTGCACAACAGCAGCACCTGGCTGGCAATCTGACCTCAGCCTGGCACCCCGCGCTCCGCCTGGGTGCACACAGACACCCTGACCCCAGCACCGCTTCTCCCCACTCCGCACCACAGACCCGCTGGGGCAGGGCCAGCCTCGCAGGCTCCAGGTGTATAAATACACTGAAACCACCTTAAGCCATACTTGTCTGACTTCTGTGCAGCTTTGAGTTCAGTAAAACTGGCATTTCATTTCCTGCGTTTTCTTTTTCTTTTCTCTCTTATGATATATTTCAATAAATATGAATAATCTGAAATTACTTCTCTCATCTTTAACAGCAACAACTACTTAGAGACACGTTGAGAGGATTAATTTTGAAGTACTCTGAAAATGTCAAGTGCTTATTAATTACAAGTTAATTGGAGTCAGAATTACACTATGGTAAATAATAAACTAACATAGCTGATGGGCAAGAGGGAAGAAGCGGATTTTCAACAGTATTGTTAAGTTGCATGCTTTTAACAAACCTTTTGAAGAAACAAAGTGACTGATGACATTCAGAAAATTTACTTGTACAGAGTATTCTTACATACAAGGAGAATGTAAAATTATTTCTTCTCACCTGTCAGCTTTGATTCACTGTGGGTTTTCTCTGATCTATGGCTTGGAGCAAAAGGCCTCTGTGATTTTTAGGAGTACAAGCTTTAGCATCCACGCATCTCAGTTGAAAGCCTTTTGGAGTGTGCCAGATTGCTCATGGAGAGTAAAGTATATATGGAAAACACCTTTACCCTGCAGTGGGAATAACAGCAGCCTTAGCACTTGTGAGGGAAGCGTGTGTCTAATAATCCCATTGAGCGGTCAGAGGTGACTGACGCTGGAAAAGCGATGCTGAAATCTTTCCTCTGCAATCAAACCCCCATCTTGAACTTCATCTGTCTTAAAGGTTCCAGGCAGGAGAGTCATTGTGTGCTCAGAATAACATAATAAATGGGTTTGTACTGACATACCTGGCTCTAGGTGTCATCCAACCAATTACTTGTAGCCAGACACAGCCAAGTGCCAAAGATCATGTGTCGCAAATAACTCCTTCCCTTCTTCAAACTCCTCCCTGCCCCTCTCCTACATTCCCCCACCAGAGTCTTTTGGTATTTCACCAGAAATCAGAAGATTTTGCACAGTGTCTGTGTAATCATGTCCACTCCAGGAAAGCACCGGACATGAGGCAAAGAAAATGTGAGGGACTTTCAGCTTGGCCAGGAACGTAAGTAGGAGTCTCCTGCTCAGACCTAGAGCATGGTGTCGTTTTTCCTGCTTGAAACTGAAACCAACTCTTTCTGGCTGCAAGAAAAGCTTTAGTAGAAGAGTTTGTAAGGAGATGAGCAAGGACTTTAGTAACTGCTTCCTACCTGCGAGGCCAACCCCAGCTTGCAGCACTCCTCTGTTTCCTTTTCTCCCCTCCCTCTCTACAGCCACACAAACCACAAGAACCCCACAGTCGAAGAAACTGGGCTTTGTGGTTTTACCTAGGAGGTAAAACAGCAGCTCTTGGGCTTTTCCTATTGCTGAATCCCTGAAAGCAAAATGGGAAGGAGCTCCCTTTCCCAGTATCACTAGATTATGCATGAGGTTTTACCACCAGTAACAATTTCTCCATGTCACACACGACTGGGTTTTACTGTTTCTTCAGAGCAGTCACAGGGAAAGGAAGGTTAAATGCAACATGCACTTTCCTGACAAGAATGAAGCTGTCATTCAAGGAGTTGCTTCCGTCTGCAAAGCAACTTTGACCTCCCTCAATCAAGCTTTTCCCGGCTGCCTGACAGTCAGCATCTAGGGAACCACATGTCCCTCGCCTGCAGCCCAGGGAAAGATGAAGCTCTTCCCAGAAGTTTTAGCACTGAAGAGGGGCCAAAAAGCTGGCAAAGTTATCCATAACCGCCTCTAAGCGGCCACATCAAAGAAAAGCAGAGGTTCCCCATGCTGGGGGAGCCTCTCTGCCTCCTGGCTTCAGCTCAGCTCCTGCGGGTGCCACGCAGCATCTCTCTGAACTGGGCCTTAAAGTGATTTCAGGGAACCTTTACTGAAAGTTTAAATGATTTCAATTCTACCTTGCCATCGCAGTTTGAGCTTTATGCGTTTCGGTGTATTACAGATTTGTTCTTCCCTTCACATACAAGTGTAAGTCATTGTAGTCAGACTGAAAGTCACAGAATCACAGAATAGTTTAGATTGGAAAGGAGCTCAAAGGTCATTGAGTCCAGCCATCAATCCAGCGCTGCCAAGCCCACCGCTAAACCACATCCCTAACCACCACATCTACGTGTCTTTTAAACACCTCCAGGGACAGTGACTCTACTACCTCCCTGGGCAGCCTGTTCCCGTGCTTCACTACCCTCTCAGTGAAGATATTTTTGCTAATATCCAATCTAAACCTCCCCTGGTGCAACTTGAGGCTGTTTCCTCTGGTCCTGTTGCTAGTTATCTGGGAGAAGATACTGACCCCCACCTGCCTACGGCCTCCTTCCAGGCAGCTGCAGAGAGCGGTAAGATCCCCCCCAGCCCCTTTTCTGCAGGCTGAGCCCCCCCAGCCGTCCCCCGCCAGGCTGGTGCCCCAGCCCCTGCCCGGCTCTGAACACGCTCCAGCCCCTCAGGGTCCCTCCTGCGCTGAGGGGCCCAACACTGAGCCCAGGGTGCGAGGGGCGGCCCCACCAGTGCCCAGCACAGTCACCGCCCTGGTCTAACTGGCCTTGGCCCATCGGTCCGGCCTGCCCAGACCCCTCTGCAGAGCCCCCTGCCCTCCTGCTGCTCAACACTCACGTCCAGCTTGGTGTCATCTGCAAACTTACTGTGGGTGCACTGGACCCCCTCATCCAGATTACTGATGAGGATACTAAATGTCACTGGCCGCAGCCCTGAGGCCTGGGGACATGCCGTGTGCCTGGCACCAGTGGGATGTGACGCCATCCACCGCCACTCTCTGGTCCTGGCGATCAGCCAGCTCCTAACCCAGCACACAGCACCCCCAGCCCAGCCACCAGCAGCCCATTTCTCCAGGAGATGCTGCGGGAAATGGTACGAAAGGCTTTGCTAAAGTCTAGGTAGACACCAACCACAGCCTTTCCCTCATCCACTCGGCAGGTCACCTTGTCAGAGAAGGAGCTCACATTACTCAAGCAGGACCTGCCTCTCACAAACCCATGGCTGGCTGGGCTTGATAGCAGCATTTTTTAATTGTCTTTTATAGCAGTAGCCAGATTAAGTTCTGGTCAGGCTTTTGCCCTTCTAATTTTCTCCCTGCATAACCTCATGACATCCTTGTAGTCCTCCTAATCATGTATTTGCTGGTCAAAGCTGGAATAAGAACTTTATGGGTTTACTAGACTTTTTTTTTTTTTTTTTTTAAAAAAAAAGAGATAACATGAGTGTTAGGTTTCATATCTACCACAAATTGGGATTTCACTGCTTTACAATTCCATGTAGATGTCAAAAAGGATTTTACATTTATCATTTTGTGGAAATGCAGATTGAGCTTATTTTTCTAAGCGAGTTCATGGGAAATTTCAGACAATGGGCTAGCATCATTCCAGAGAAAACCAACTTTTTAAATCCCTTTTGTTTTTTTAAATTGTACTTTAGTAAGAAAGAGGGTCTTATATTCTTTGATGCCAGGCATTTGTACCTTAAACTTGCCAGTAGTTAAGCCTCTTAACAAAAGCAAAAGAAGAAACCTTTTATATCAAAAAGGTTATCGGTATCAACATTCTAAATCACATTTTGAGTCCACACAAACTAAGTAAATGTTCTAACTGACTGAGCCCAACAGCACATTGACATACAATATTATGAGAGGAAATATTGTGTGCTTACATTTTACAAATGGTTACTGTCTGGTAGAGCTACTCTGAATGAGTCCTTCAGTGACTAAAAAAGTGCAGCTTGTTTAAAATACAATTAAATAGGATGTACCAATAATATTCAATGATTTTCTTTTCCTCTTGTATAATTTAGGACTGCAACAAAAAGAGTCTTCCACTCTAATTCTTTCAGTTGTCGAAATAATCCCTTTGTTTATAAAGCCTTACTAGCATATTAATTCCAAATGCCTTTCCAGGGCCAAATAAACCCACAGGAGCCCAGTTACAGCCTTCACGCTCCAGACTACCGCTGGACACGGCCCTTTTCTCCAGTATTTTCATGGTTTCTGCTCTCTATGAGTCACACCTCTACAGTGACAGGCCTACGGTCAAAGCTTTAAATTGTAGTACCTCCTTGTGCTGAAGAAAGCAGCAAGTAATATCTCAAATATTATACTGATTTCCTTGATAAAGATCATCTGGTTTATTTTCTAGGCATCCTGTCTAAAATCCGTGCCTGCTTGGTGTAATTCATGATCTAATCAGAGAAGTAACATGACACAAAAACCTTTTTCCTCCATGACATATACAAGTTATCTTCTCATTTTGTGAAGTACAAATACAACGATTTACCAAAGCATAAGTGACATAGTAGATTAATGCTTCACTATTAATGCAGAATGCCCTCACCCCAGTAGTGTGAAATCAAAGGCAACTCATGAGAAATAACCAGAAGCTGTTTAACCCAAAGGCTATAGATGTTGTCTTCCAAAACAATAGATATATTAAAACCTGATAATGTTCCTTGAAAAGCATATGCAGTAAACTGGGAAAAAACTTACTGACACTTCACATCAGAGATAGGCAGATGCAGCCCAATTTAAAAATTTCTGGATATTAACCTTCCAAGGTAGGAGGAGGGAAAAATCATTATGCAACCACCTTCTCAGTTCATCTGTCTTTAGCTTTGAAAGAAATGCCAGTAATATGTCAGTATATTAATTGATTGGTGCTTCATAACATGCACCAAGCCCTCTGTTCTGCTCACTATCTTCATTACTGTAGCTGCATAATTAGAGGCCAAACAGTGTAAGGCAGCTGATGGCCCACAGAGGTGTGTGCATTAAACAGAGGCAAGGTGGATGAGGGCCTGGTGACATTATGAATTTTCATTCTGAGTGGAAAAAAAAAAAAAAATAAAAATCAGGACGTGATGATATTTGAAATAATCTATTTGTCAGGAATTTAGCCTAGCCTTCTCAGTACTGCCCGCTGAGCATACTTGTCCTGGTTTTTATTCAAAAGAAGTTCTTTATTCATGGACCTGAATTCTAATAGCATTTATAAATCCTTCTAATTGATTAGGACCTGTTGTAGAAAGCTCTGCATAGACTGCACTAAGCAGAGTCCCTGTCCCACAGAGTAGTTTATAATTTATGGATTAGACAGGATCCAACGGGCGGATGCAGAGAGTATTGCATGAAAAAACGTGATAATATGTTTGTGGACAGCAGTGAGAGCCCTCAGCTCCCTGCTATAATCACTGGTCATTTGCTGTTGGCATCATTGCAACAGCCGCTGCTAAGGAGGCAGCTGAAGGACAGCACTGATGCTGACTAAATGCATTTCTGAATAGAAGCACTAAAATTAAAGGTGCGCCATAAAAGCTACAGAGAAACCAAAATACTCAAGTCACTACAGAAAAATAGTCTTGATTTTACCCGTTGCTCACTGTGTTTGCTGGCTGCTGCTTGCTATTGCAAGCACAATCCTTGAAGTGATCTTTGGGGAGCGCAGATTCCTACTAAAACTCTGTATCACTGCCCAGGTGACACTTGTTACCTCTAAACCTAACAACCTTTTGAATGAGAGTGGAGGTCAGAGGTGTCCAGCCTTGGCCTTTTCCAATTTGCGTTAGAGGTCAAGACTGGAAAAACACTCATAGCTGGAAATTATGTTTCAGATCTGTGCTGATCCCTCTGCAGAGCTGGGGGATGAAGCCCAGGCAGTCTCAGAATGTACCAGGTGTGTGTGGTTTTGCCTGGTGGGACTGCCTTCTACAGGCAGCTTTAGTTTTCCAACTGGGTATGCAACCAAGAGTTAATCTGAAGTAAATACTGACACTTACACCACTGAACCAAAGGGAAACTGTTACAAGCAGAAGAGCCAGAGCCAGTAAAATAAGTCATTCTGAAGTGAAATTACTAAATCGAGGTTTTGTTTGAAATGTTACCCATGCATGAGGACATTGTTCTGGAAGTTTAATTTCAACAACAAAGTTTTATTTCTGGATGCCAAACCCTAAAAACCTTAAACTGACTGACATTTTCCAAAGCACTATTCCACTGTGACCCAAACCAGGCTTTGTTTTTACCTATTAAAATATAACTGATATCCAATTACACAGTCTGTCACATAAATCATGGAAAAAGGAGTTTTACGTTTGGGTTTTGTTTTGGTTTGTTGTTGTTTTTTTTCCTAAGTAGATAATAATTATCTTTTATCAAAAATACCATCTCAAAGAAACAATAAAATATTGCGGAATTCCCTTGCAGCCCCTCTTCGGCACCATACTTGCAGTACAGGCTGCATTTAGGTAGTGGCTAAGCATCCCTGTTTTGTTGGTTTGGGGTCTGTGCCACAATTTCAAAGACAGGTCTTTAACTTGGCCTTCTACTGAAGCTCTACAGGTACACAAAGCATATTGGCAACATAAGATGTCTAAATCCCTTTTGGAAATGGTTTGGGGGAATATCCTAATTGTTTAAACTAGCACAAAAAATTGGCCAAGTGCTCTAATATTTTATTCTTCTCCAAACCTAAAGAATAGAAACAACCTATAATTGTAGGGAAGTTCACTGGCTTATATTTGTATTTAGGCTCAGACTTAACGGTTGTTTTTTGTAAGGTATAAGAACCACTTTTTCTCTAACGTTATAGAAAAATTACAAAAGGCACAACTGTTCTTATAGTTTTGAGACAGAAGACACTAGAGGCCCAAGTCCTATTCTGGATACCTTTTCTCCTATTTTTAACTGGGTTTCACTAGGCTTGGGAAAACGGCCTCCATCTTTACAAGCTTTCCAAAAAACCAAAAACAAACCAAAAACACACCCCCCTCCAAAAAAAGGTATCAAACTAGCTCCCAAAGCTTAAAAGCAACAACAAAAATCAATACCATGCAAACAAATCCTCTCAGTAAAACAACTCTGCGATGCTCTTGAAACACCACAACAGAGTTATTATAGTCAGGGAGTCCCACTGCACAAAGGAGATGCTGGGGAGCAGCGGAGCCTTGGAGGGGGCAGGCAGGGCTGTTAAATGCTCAAGTTTCAAAGAACAGGGATGTGTCACGTAGGCAGAGGAATAGTATGAAGATGCTGTTGCACAGCTCTGGTTCAGATTATACAGCACAAATTGATGAAGGAAAGGTAGAGTGAATAAGAAAGGCTAAAAGTTCCGGTTCATAGAAAAATACTCATTTTGCAGAACATACATTATGTTGAGCTTTCAGCCTCCACAAACATGTGGAACAAATACTCTGTTACAAAACCAGGGTTGCTCAGCCTGGAGAAGGGAAGGCTCTGGGAAGACCATATGGTGGCCTTACAGTGCCTAAAAGAGTCAAGAAAGCTGGAGAGGGGTTTTTAACAAGGTAGTGACAGGAGGAAAGGTAAGGGTCTTAACATAAAGGAGGGGAGATTTAGATTAGCTATCAGAAGTTCTTTGCTGTGAGGGTGGCAAGATACTGGCCCAGGCTGCCCAGAGCAGCTGTGGGTGCCCCGTCCCTGGCAGGGCTCAAGGCAACCTGGGCTGGTGGAAGGTGGCCCTGCCATGGCAGGGGGGTTGCAACTGGATGATCTCTAAGGTCCCTTCCAACCCTAACTATTCTATGATATTTACTCAGAAGACTCCGTCTCTCTCTGACCTACTGCAAGAACACCAGGATACCCATAGTATCATTTTAAGCAACATTTCGCTTCACTGGTCTCTCAAGCAAAATTACAGCATCAGTTTTTTCTTCCTGAGCTGACAACACTCTGAATTCTACAACTGGTGGTGTTACATTCATGCCTGTGAAAAAAAAAAAAAAAAAAAAAAAACAAAAACCCACCCATTTTACTCATTAGTGCTTTTTGTTTAAAGTGACTAATCTCATTCATCTCTCCCATCTGTCTGAGGATTTCTCTGAACATAAGAATGAGTGCATCACACTGACTAATCAGCCTGAGGTTTGCTCCATGGCAGGGCTGCAGGAGCTTCTTGTGTGCCCACTACAAGGTGACAGGGATAGCAGCTACAAGGCAGTAAGACTCATGCCAACACCAGAATTTGAAAAACCTCATAAAGTAGCAAACAGCCTCACAGGCAAAACTTCATCAATTCAGCTATGAAAAAGGGATATGTTTCCAAAATATATTTGCGAGTTACACCAGGAAGATAAATGGTATTCACAGGGCACAACTCCCTGCAAAAACTGACCTCTCAGCCAAAAATGTTTTTAAAGGAAAAAAAACCCCCGAACAATCTTCCATTTTATAAATCCAATTTTTCTCCAAATATCCAGAACAATGTAATCCTACAAAACCTCTTCTATTTTGTCACTACTTAAGAAAATACTTCTCCAACACTTATTTGCTCCCACAATCAGAAAACAAATATTCTTTGCATTTTTGTACACATTTATGTCCTCAAACAGCCTTATGATTAGCTATAGAACACACCAAGTGCCTAGTTTACAACTCCTTCTGAAGTCAATGGCCGCTCTTACACAAATACTAATGGCTTAGTTTCACGGGTATATATTTGTAATGTTACAGCAGCTGCATGGAAATAAAAAAAAAAATTACTCATAGTGGAGATGATATAACCATTTAGATAAAGAAGAAAAACTGCTGAGGTGGATTTTTTTGGTTTGGTGTTTTTTTTTTTTTGCTTAGGCAAATGCTTTTTATGGGAAGATAAGGTTTCCTGAGGTCATTGCCTTACAACTGCCATTTCCACTAGCAAAATACCTCCATCCCTAGAGCTTGTCTGAATACTACTTGGGAGATGGAGCTTGAGAAAAGGTTTTGTTTCTTTTTTTGATGAATTAAATGTATTTCTGACATAAAAATAGCTTCAATATTCCCTTCCAGCATAAGCTGCTGGAGTGCTGCACACAGCTGAAAGCTCAGTGCAGAGACACTTTCCTTCTGCTCCCTGCACTACCCACCCTGCGCTTCCCTGCAGCTTGCCTGCCCGCTCTCCCCTCTGCCTCGCCCACAACTACTTCTCCATAACTACTCCTCCGACAGGGCGGGAAGAAAAGGAGGAAAGCGGGAAGCAAATGCCATGCCAGAGCCCTATGCTGCTCCCTGGTTTACCATCTTCTTTCCTTTAGATTAAGGAAAAAAGTATTGAAAACAATATGGAATCTCTACATCAACAGTCTCTAATAAAATGTAAAGTTTCTCCAGTAATTAGTAGGATATTACCTGATATCCAATGCATTTTTTTTCCTCTTCACTTCAGTAAATCAATATGTAACATAATAAATTACTAGTTTTGCAACCAATAACATTTTATGTTCAGTGTTCTTGAGCTGCATTTTTGGAGTTCTGGGTTTATATTTTTTTTAAGCCTTTTTCTGTAACTGCAGGATTTGCTAAGCTGGAACAGATTTGCCAGTTTCAGTTGGACTGCTCCTCTGTTTTAAAATCAGGGATATGCCTCTCTTTTTTGAGATGGAGTCTCAATATTTTAGGTGTTGACACATGTTCTTTTTTCCACTCTGGAAATCTGCTAAAAAGATAACACCAAGACTTTCACTACTGCTCAAACCTTTTTATTATGACAAAGTCACTGAAGATCTTTAAGGTGTTTGGGAAAAGTAATTTCTTTAAACTACTCAATAGTTCCCTTGATGAGTATAACAATTTTCATGGGGAGGCATTTACCCAAACAGAATAGATTTGTTTCTCTCCATGTTTTTGAGAGATTGTTAGCATTAGTTTTGCACTTTCTCTTAACTGTAGACAGTTTTCAGATGGCATTTCAGAAATCATCTCATGAGCCATTCTGGAAG
The DNA here is from genome assembly GCF_023634085.1 of Falco cherrug. NCBI lineage: Eukaryota > Metazoa > Chordata > Aves > Falconiformes > Falconidae > Falco > Falco cherrug. The sequence continues at coordinate 30,289,160 of NC_073707.1, forward strand.
CCACTGGGAGATGCTGGAAGACACAGCTCTATATCAACAGCTGTGAAACAAGCAGCCTAGTTTACGTCATAGATGTAAGAGTGGTGCAAACCTCAAAAGCATGAAGATTAGTGCAAATTGGAAATGGCGTATAAAAGGGCCAGAGAACAGAACAGGTTTTAAGAAATAGCAACAGTTAATTGCTACAGAGCACCAAATGTGTGGTTTTCATTCAAATAGAGGCAAGAGGAAGAAGTTTCTTCCTCAGGTAAGATCACATGATGTTAAACCTACCCTACAGCCTATAAAATCAGAAAGCCGAGTGATGCTGTACTTGTGGCTGGTGACCTGCCAACCCCCAAACACACCTTTGCTGACACCAGACCTCTGCCACGCTGAAAATGATAAAAGTATTAAGTGAGCATGTTCTTTGTGTCTTTGTTTCCCTGGTCCTTTTCCTTTCTAAAATAACTCATATAAACACAGGTGAAATATGTATGAAGTCAAACAGCAGGTTTCTTGGTTAGGTTTGGGGTGGTGGTGGGAGGGGTGTTTATAAAATTGTGGTTTTCAGCTGTTTAAAAGTACTCAAGAAGAATGAACTTGGTACAAAGAGCTCACACCAGAAGGACAAGCAGCTGACCCTGAGCATTTGTGTTCTCATTTATCTGAAACCTACCTCAAGACATGGGTAAAAAACCCACCTAGACTGACGTATTATTCAGGGGCAGGAATTTGAATATGCTTGTGATTTAATGCTCAAGTCCCTCTGTTCTAAACTGCAATGATCTTCATTGGGGTCCTGACAGTGACTCCATCACCCCCAAAATTTCACTTATTTCTGGGAAACTAGAGAATTTAGCCACAGTTTTAGTGTTCGTGGCACAACTTCTCCATCCCGCTTGAATAATTCAAATTGTTTCTCAAATAGCCATTAAGAAAGTTGTGTGTGGAAGCCCGAGTAAATGGGATTTACTTACTGAGCAGGAAAACCTGCTTTCCCAGCTATAAAAATTTAGCAGAAAAAGTTGAGTTCATGTAGTTATAAAATGACTGCAAAAGAAAGTGGTATCAGAAGGGAGCCATTGTTCTATTTTGGACAGGAATTTCAGGTCCCTGAAAGTTTGAAATGTTAAGGTCATCCTAAAAACAGGTAGCAGCTCTACATAGCACACTCTCTAACAAAGTCAATAGGAAAACTGGGTGAGGGTGTAACCTACCTGAAACATTACAGAAAGGAGAATTTTATCTTAAAAAAACCAAAAAAACCAAAAAAACACACACCAAAACAAACAAAAAGACCCACTTGCATTAGCTTCATTCAATCATACTAAATAAAAATACAGATCAAAGGACTGTATCAACCAGAGACATTGTAAAACAACATGCAGCTGAGTGGGCAAAGGCACATATTTGTAGCTTATTAGACCTCAGATGGAAAAGGTCTAAACTGAATAACCAATAAAATGTTCTTGGTTTATTTAACTCACAAGATGAGGTTGTTAATGCCAGACCACTGCACAATTTATTTTGTGCTCATGACATCAGCTTTGGAAATATGAGCTGAGGTCAAAAACCAAGACACATTCTGGATGACACTCAAAACACTATTTGGTATTGACTGAAGTACATTATACACCAAGAAACAGGAAAAAGAAATGTAGCTTAATATATCTACTGTCTGGTGTTCATCCAGACTGTTTCTTCTACATGTTCAAAATTTACCACCCTGTGGTTTTGTTTGCAATATAAAGGAAATGGTACCAGAATCTGGATTATATCTCAAATTCAATAATGTAATAATCCAATGTGCTCTGTACTTTCTTAATGATCTGTACAGCAAAACTGAAGGGCAGAACATCAACTGGCTGTTAATCACTTTGTTAACGTTGAACACACTGTATATATAATAACCTACAGTACCGCAGTGCTTTCTGGGAGGTGTAGTTGCTCTTCTCATGGTGAGGTGGACAGAAGTAGGGATAGAGATACTGTTTTCTCCCTAAATCCTGTATCTGATTCATATGTGAGAACTGATGAGAAATAAAAACCTGATCCTCCTAAACAAGCTCAACACTTGCACCTGCAAACTATTCCTACTGCCCTTTGGTTGGACAGTGTGTAAATATGAGATGAGGCCAGAGGTGCAGCACGGTGCACGTGCTGCTGGTGGGCACGGTTAGCAAAAGGCAAGGGGAAAGTGTGCACAGGTGAAGTGAAGGATCATGAATAAATCATGCATCTTTAAAGCTATGTCTTTTGGTAATCACAACAAGACTCTCTCCCCTGAGGAGAAATGAAAGCAAGCTGCAAATCAAGAAATTCCATCAGGTTTTGTTTTCTTGCTGGGCGCCCTGTAAGTCACTGCTAGGATCAAGTAACAGCCAAGTGTCACATGCCACGATTCACGATCACTGCAAAAAAGTTTTCCTTGTTTTTGTCACCAGCATGACATAGATGGAGACAGAAGGAGAGACTGATGAACAAATGATGTGCTTTGAACTTTCAAAAATACTTCTGTTTCCTTCCTGTAACCCATGATTTTCTATTTGCGTTGTCACAACACCTTCAAGTTCCAGTCAATTACGCTACACCCGTACAAAAACATGATACTGCTGTACTAAATTTTTGTCAGCAAAAAATGTTTACTTAGTTCTTTCAAAAGCATACATTTTTTAACAGTAATAGTCACCTTTATAGGATCAAGACCAAACCAAAGAATCAGACCAAATAATTCCTACCACAGGCTACTATTAAGTTGCTAAGAGCCTGGAAAAGTAAAGAAATAAGAGGCAACATACAGATACTCAGAATATCTTAGAATATTTAGAAATTAAATGGAGAGATTTGGAATCCTTCATACATAATCATATCTCCCATGAAAGTCAATGGAAATCCTTCAAAGGTGACCCAGCGCTGTGCTTTACACAGCTATTTGCAAGAGAATGATAGTAAAAATCCATCATGGTAATGGCACTTTCATCTTACAATATTTTAAGCTTGCCCTTGTTACTGGACAGACTTGCTCTGTTGGCTGCTTTGTGTATTTCAAGTACACGGACATTAACAACCCACTAAGGTCAATTTTGCTAAGTCATCATAACATTAAAATGATGCCCAAAAATCCCTTATAAAGGTTCATATTAGCAAAAAATCAAACCTGAGAAATTCCTAAGGTGGTTATAAGTGCAAAACTCCTGCAACTCCATCAGAAGTTATTTAAATATTTACATTATAAATGGCCACACTTAGAGCTCCTTCCAATCTACCTGACAAGTCTCATTCTACTTTTAGACATGCTGACTTGATTAAACTATGTTGATAAAGGGATGTTTTCTTATTTAGGGCCCAGTTCAAGATTTTACTTCACGTGTGTAAAAATCTTTGTGTGTGCTTGCCTGATTTCCAACCAAACCTCACCCTGTGAGGACTGTGTTAGGACTGTTTTAAGCCTATCATACATTTCTGTATCTAGAGACACAAATCTTGCAGACAGATCATTAGCAAGATATAACGGCCCAAATATTGCCCGTACAGGTGAGTGCAGGACCACGAAGTCTCTTATAAGCTTCACGTTCCTTCTGTCCACACCAAACTGGAACGCAGCACAGCACTGTCACCCGCTCATCCCCTCCCACACCCCACGGGCCAGATGCCACCGAGCGGTCAACACCAGATGATCAGTCAGATCAGCACACTGACCAGTTAACCAGCACACAGGACACTCATGCTGCCTTGACTTGGCAAGCAGGGCTGTCTCATGCCACCAGGAGCTCAGGCACACATCCCCACCATGCTGCTTTGGTAGGAAGGTGGACCTGAGCCACTGGGTAGCCTCACAGGTGGCAAGATCTTGTTCCATTGTAAGGAGAAAACTGAACCGGCCATATCCTCCATAAACTACAGCAAGGCTTGCAATTTTTGACAAAGTTTCAGTTAATCCCACATTTTTTTCCAACTTCCAGGCCTTATTAGTCCCTGTGAGATTGCCTTTCTGCAGGGGCAAGGAAGCAAACCGCCTTACGGCACCACTACACTGAAAGAAATGAACAGCCTCACACCCTTAGAGGACCACACCGAGGAGTCAGTCCCCCAGAACATCTTCCAAGAAGTAACTGGGTTTAATAGCAAGCAGTTCAAATTTAAGTGTATTGCACACATCCTGGAGAATTGATGGGTAGACGTGGTGCTTAGGGACACGGTTTAGTGGTGGATTTGGCAGTGCTGTGTTTACAGTTGGACTCTATGATCTTAAGGGTCTTTTCCAGCCTAAATGATTCTATGATAATTATGCTAATGCATGCTGGCCATCAACATTGCAAAGAAAAAGCATCAGAAGTACCTCAAAACAGGATAATCTGACCCCTCTGGAATAACATGTGCCTCTTGCATTTCCCAAATCATTTAATAGCATTGCCAAATCCCAAAGGTTTGGTTTTAACATGAAGATACGCTATCTTCTGGTTCAGTACATCTTGTTTACACTTTAAGAGATGGAAAAGCCACACATATAGGGCATATTTCCCTCTTTGAACATAATTAGTGTTATGTCTGCAGTAGAAATAGGAAAAGATTCATGCATCACTTGATCAACAATGTGAAGTGAGAGTATCAACACCCACTTGCAGTATTTTTTCTAGGCTTAAGACTTCCCGTCACCCTGTCATAGTAATCCATTTATTTAGATTTCTTTAATTCAGTGCTTCAGTAAACACTGTGAAATCTAGGTTTTCTATTGACCACAGAAATCTGCCTAGAGCCATGGTTGACACGGCTTGTTTTCTACATTTCAGCAGCTAACAAATGTGAGAAAGTCAAATCAAATTCTGTGTCTCCCAGCAGAACAACACCCTAAGAGGCTGTTCAGTGGAGGTTTCAGAGGCTCGGCGATGAAGCAACCTCCTTCAGAAAGCACAGACATTTGATTACAGGGAGAAGCAGCATGTAACACCTAGGGAGTGCATTTCCAACTCCTTCCCTACACAGCCTGCACAGGTAAGACTACAAATGTTCACACATGTGGCTCTACTCACTGCAGCGGAAAAGTAAATGCTGGTAAAGCCAAGCAGGTGTTCCAGGCAGGAGAGCTGATGTCCTCCTCTAGTCACCTCAGTGCAGTTCTCTATCATGCCAGAGAAGGAATACCCTCAAAACTTTTGAGCATTAGGGCACTTGGGAAACCTTTACAAATTGCCAGTTGTCACCTTGACATCGACTTTTAAATCAATCAGTACATCCAATTAATTCGCTATCTTAAAGCCTTGAAAACAAAACTTGGAAAAAAGTGCAAATGAAAATAGAATGATTCAGTGTTGTTATTACTTTCTATAAACATACAAGTAGTCAGATAGTCTAACAAAGTCAGGGAATTCCGCTGCAGGAACTTCAAAGGAGAGTAAATCTCCATCCACAGAGATTACAACAGCTTTGATGTTCCTGAAATAATCTGTATTTTTTTCCTACAAGTTTAAAATAATATGTTTTGGAGAATAGGCATCCTTTGACAAACAACAATCTTCAAAAAATGTGATGGCATATGTATTTGTTATGTAAATTATATGTTAATAATTTAATACTTAAAACATTATTATTATTATTATTATTGTCAGTGCCAGATAAGTGAAAACAGTATTTATAGTAGAAACTCACATAGAGACTGAAATTATAAATATTCCAGTTAATTGGTACAAGTCATTTTTTGTGACCATTAACCTCTTATTTTCAAATTAGTTCCAGATGGGTACAGCCTGACAGTCATGTGAAGAAAATGCTAATGGAAATTTTTAAATATAAAGCAGAGCTTTACAAACCTGTGAATGTACAGCCTTGCATGATTTACTGATATTTTCCACCTATCTGCCATTTGGTATGTTTTACTTTTCAGTGAGAAAAATGTTGTAAAGCACCTCTACCTGCCTGTTTTGGTGCATTTTTTTTTTTATCATGTCAGAAAACACTGTTTCAGAACCACATTAAGGACAAGAAGGTGTTACCACACACGCCGTATTTAACCACAGGGGACTTTGCATTACAGTATTATCTTTTCTCCCTTTTTTTCAGGTCAATGTACCCAAGAATTGTCACATGCAACAGTGCTAAATATAACCCTCGGAGACCATTCGGAACAGAAAGGCAGGTTGCACTGTACCAGCTCTCCTGGATGAGGTACTAGGAGCCTCCATTGTTTCATTGGGAGAATTGAAACACGTTTTTCAGAGTTACCTCCCTCCGTGTTACAATAAGCACAGCCATTTTACAGTCACCATTAGACTGTTAAATTGGAGAGAAAGCAAAACCAGGTACATACCTCAGAAATTAAAAGGAAGTTTGAAAATGCAGAAATAGCGCTGCCACTGCTGTGGCAGCTGGCTGCTATATCGTTTCAAATTATTTTAAATAAATACGCTGAAAATATTCACAGCAGACACATTAAAACATTACAATGTGAGGGGGAGGAGGAAGTGCCAAGATTAATACATTTTTTCAAGCTGCTTTAAGGCAGGGCTATTAATCTATCTTTTATGGAATAGAGTCAAACTTAATAGCTGAATGTGTCACTAATAAAGCATTAGCCTAACAAAACATGATGCAACTAAGGGATTTCTTTTCTTTTTTTTTTTTATGTTTTTTTTTTTTTTTCTCATGCATCTATCACAAGCTTGAGTAACAAGTCCAATAACTCCTGAGTATCCAGCCCTAGGCAATGAAATTCTGCAGATTTCCTTTAAGAGGTAGTTTCTTTGTTGGGCTGAGCCATGTCCACGTACAGGAGCCAAGCCAAGCCCCACATGCACTTGAGGAACCCACATCCAAACCCACACCACCCAAGAGGAGCAGAAATCCAACTATGCACTTGAGTTAGATCTCAAGATAAATGAAAACATTTTTATTTCAAAAATATTAATTTTTTGCATTGTTTTTCTCATTGAGGGAAATTGCTCTAATTCTCCAGCACAGGAATGCACTGAGATATCCTCCCCTCTGCTTTGGAAGCCATGACATCGGACAGAGAGCATTCCAAAACGCAGCAAATCTCAGAAAAGGAGCATTAGGGGACAGGGGGAATGTCACATTTTTAAGAGTCATATTTAAATTACCCCTAATTGTTCCCTAACAAGACACTGTTATTAAGGGAATCTATCTAATGTCTTAAGACCTACTGCCAAGATGCTGGAAACTCATTGACTTGCCACAAAGTGCATTATAAGCGGCCCACCAACCCAACCCACCGGCTATAGATTTGACATCAAACTTCCACCTGTTGCACTACAGCTGAGGTGAGCTGAACAAATTCCCTAACAAGAAATACTGTACATGGTGTGAAACTCAATACGGTTCAACTTACATGTCATGCATGATAATTTTCTGGGATGTCTCAGATTCCTAATTACTTTTACAGTCCTGCCAATTCCTTAGCCAAAAGGGCAGAGCGCCCCAGCTGCAGGCCTGGGACAGTCCTGGGACAGTCCTGGGACAGAGCGGCCCAGGCACTTCTCTGACAGCACTTTCCATGGCAGCACTGCTCCAGCTGCCTATTAAATTTATTTTCATTTTTATTACTGCCAATGAATTTATTGAGCTGTGTTCATACTCTTGACCCCATTACCTAAGCAAATGGGTGTCAGCAATGCGACCCAAGTCTGCCACAGCCCAGCAACTGAGATGACCACAGGACTGGAGAGACATGTTCCAGAGCCCGCAGCCAGCCCCTGCAGCACCAGCCTGTGTTTCAGGTTGAATTAGTCTTTAAAATTCCATTTATGATCATCTTTTCTTACCTGAATGCCTGAAGTCTGGTTATTTAATTCTCATTTTCTTGCCTTTTTTAAGGAAATGCAGATATATAAATACCGGCCTTTTACTTGTGCTATTAAGCAGTTAACTTTCGGCTGAGGTGCCTAAAAGCTGAAGCGGGTTACTCACCCCATAGAGCTGTGAGCTGCAGGGACAGCCTCAGCCCCTCTTCGATGTGCCCCAGGGTGCTTTGCATGCTCTCTCCCAATAAAATAAGTGTAGGTCATTAGTTCTCATTTCTAAACAAGCCCCACAGAAACACTGAAATTCCTCATGCAAGTTTGCATTCTTTGAATGAAGTTGCAATATCAATTTTCCAATTTTACGGTCTACTGCCTCCCAAAAATTATAATTTGCGGGACATCAGCAAGCCAAAGCACACACGCAACTTTCCTCATTCCACTAATACAGCAATATAACCTCCAAACCAGGTACTTTGACAGCTTAGGACTGCAGTACCTCAGCAGCAAACCTTAAAGGAGATGGCACTCCCATCTCACAGAGAAGACACTTCTTAGGCTCTTTTTTCTTCACCATCGCTCATTAGGTGCCATCAAACTTCTCAAGTTTAACCCCATGGGTTCTGATCACTCCCAAAGAAGTTTAATTTGATGCTTTCAGTTTAGCTAATCCTTCTATTATTTTTAAATTCTGCTTAAATCTCAGTCATTTGCGATACTAAATCACGCACCTTCTTCATGCTCAGTTACTGACCCCCACACTTTATACTCAGGAATTACATTTGACAAAGAAGGATAGTTCAAGCTTTCTATAAGAAGTAGAGTTGTTGCCTTGGAAAAAGAGCAATCTTATTCTCACTCCATTTTAATCTGTCAGATCACAATTCAGACGAGTAAATCAAAGCGGGCATTTTGTGCTCTACCTACAAAATCAGCTTTATGTTCTGCACTTATCGATCAGTCTGGCCTTTGTATTTAATGTCTGCATCCCTGTAACAGGAACAGCCACTCTACAGGAACAGTCCCATTTTAACCAATCTCTGACACATTTCTTTATAATTTTTTCAAATGTCAATTTAATGTTTTATTGCACCTTATTTTTTCCTATCAGTAGGTCAAATTGCTTTTCTTTTGACCCCTTTACTGACAGAGCCATCATATTCCACCTGGCTGCAAAAATCTGAAGAACAAATTCTACCTGGTGGCTTGCATTTGCTTTTAAAGCAGCATCATTCTCCCTTCCTCTCTCGCTCGTTCTTAGCTTAATGTTTCCTCATCTTTCACCTCATGAAAAATTCCCATGTCTGAAGAAATCCCTGGGGTCTCAGAGATTACACTAGGGTTCTGTACCTCCTGATACAACGTCTCTCATACGTCCCTCAGCACAGACACTTGCATTACCAGAACAAAACCCCAGGGAAATCTTTCTGCATTCTCTTCCTTCTCTTGTTCCTGATTTTCCTCACGTGTTCCTTAGAGGACAAGAAAAAGAGCAAGGTCACCTGCTGCTGTGTTTTTATGTGTGTTAATGAAATCAAAACATGTTGTCATGCTGATTCTTTCCTGCCTTTCTCAGCCTTCTCCAACTCATCCTTTTCCATCAGTAAATAAAGCCAGACAGTCAACCCAGAGTCCCATTTCTACCTTATTTTCCTTAAAAAAAAAAAAGTATTTTCTTTGTCAACATGTTTGAGTTGAAAAGGGGATAAAGCATCTTGAAATACCTATTCATAAGGACAACGCCACCACATCACAGGAATATTTTTGCTTTTTAGAAGAGGTAACCTCCAGAGTGTCTGTAAAGGGCTGATTTCCCTCCAAAGTCCCTTCCCACCCAGAGGTCTGTTATTTTGCTGTGACAAGATGAAATAAACAACACTGTGCAAATTACAGCACATACCCACATTAATAGACTTTTGCAGAGTGTTAAAAAAAAAAAAGAAAAAACCCAACATGTCAACCTCGGTCCAGAACCATCCTGCTAATAAAAAGCATTTTGTTACTTTCCCCCCCCTCATCCTGCTCCCCAGTTGAGCATTATTCCGAAGACCTAATTTTTGCTTGAGTCCCCAGAGCCCCAGACGTCTCTCTCGAACATTTCATAGCACATCAGCAGTGAAATTGCTGCTCATTTCCTTCCCTTTTTTCCACCTCATGGTTCCCTGACATTTGCAATTCAGTCTCCTGTCCACTTCCTCCTCCTTTTATCCTTAGTTCAATACCGAGTGTCCTGACATCTAGGAGCAATAAACTTCCTTCCGAAAGTCGAGCCTCTATTATACAGAAAGCAATTACTTCTAGAACTGCATTTGGCTACCTGCTTATTTTCTTCCCTCAGGATCTGCTTTCACTAGAAAAATCAGTGTCTTTCATACTAAAACTAATTGTTTATCTAATCAAGAAGTTCAACTCCTTCCCATAATTATTAGCCACGTAGCTATTATACAATCCTGTGATAATTCTGCAACATGCAGGTAAACTATGTAAAGGACTTCCATCTGGCACTTCTCTGGTGTTTATTTTTAAATGGTTTGGCTCCACTAGAAATGACCAGTTGTGAATACGTTACTGGATGTTTAGGTAATCGCAGCTTTGAAGATAATCCCCTTGCTGAGCTTCTTAGAGTTGGAACTTTTACAACTCAGATGTCAATATAGGGTGTTCCCCGAAATGTCCTTAATGGACGCCTCTCTCACTGCTGAATATGAACCCCTCACCTTTCCTGAAACCCACTACCTCCTCTAAAGTATTATAAAATTTGGCCAGTTTGGGATAATTATTATTTTTTAGATCCCCTTTCCTATCATGATCTCATTTCTGTTTCAAATACTGTTATTCACCTTTGAAAATTCAGGTGTAGTGATGCCTTTTGATGCTTGTCTTTAGAAAGACAGAAAAAAAAATTAAGCAATGTCTGCCTTCTCTGAAGAAATGTCAGTCTATAAAGGTCTGACTCTTTCCTTTGCCAATTTGTTTATGGACTTAAAATATAATCTCTTTTAAACTCTCTCTTTGCTTGTATACTGTAGTTTTATGTTTCCTACCATCTGGCCTCCTAGTTATTCTCTGTGCATGCCAGATTTCTACTCCTCTCCTGTACCTGCATGATGGGTTTGGATTAAAACTGCCATAAAATCTGTCAGTTGCATAAAAACCAATAGAAGCAAGGAGGGGAGAAAAGCCCTGTGAGGGTTTTTTGAGTGGGTTTTTTGTTTGTTAGCTTACCTATGTTGTCACATACACTTTCTTACAAATTGACTTTGATCCCTCTCCTAAAGGCAGGCAAGCATTAGACATTAACTCACGCACCTCTGACAAAACCCTTTGTGTTGTGGGATTTTGTTTGTTTCTTTGTTAGGGTTTGCTTTTTAAGTTTTTGGCAGAAGCACTGGCTTGTCCTTTTGCATCATACAGAACTAACCACCCTGCCACCTTCCAGCACTTTCTGTTTGCCACCCAGTCTCCACTCGGTGCCTCTGAAGGACAGGCAGCAGAGGACATGGAGCACAGAGTCAATTCAGTTCACCTGCGTGTTTTCTCTTAAAAATACCAAGCGGCAGGTCTCAGGTGACAGTAAGGAAGTTTTTTGCTTTCTAATGCTGAGTCAGTCACCAATAGGTGATTTGTTTTTAAAAAATATAATAATAGTTGTAAGGTATTTCTTTACAGATGCTGACTTGAAATAAGATAACGAGTTTTGCCTCAAAGGGTTACAAACTAATTGAAATTTTGTGGTTCAAACCTCAAATTTAAGATTATTTCAGCATATTACATTTCTTAACATTCATTTCCCCGACATGAATAACAATAACAGAAATACTAACAAATACCCATCTACAGCTCCTTGCGGAAACCCACTACAAAATTGCTATCCAGAGTGGGAGGAGGATTGCACTTCAGATTTGTATTTTTACATTACTTCTTTCTCAAATAAGAAATTGTTTCCCTTCTTGAAACAGCTTTTGCTTACTTATCTCCTCAAAGAAAGAACAACCCAAAAAAAAAAAAAAAAAAAAAAAGGAAAGGAAAACACAGCAACAAGCTTGCAGCTCAGAAATAACACTGACCCACTTCATCAGCTTTATCAGATTTTTGTTACACTTCTTTTCTGCTTTTTTGTTAAGAAAAAAAAAAAAAAAATCTGGTTCATCTCTCAGCTCCATCTCTTTCTCCTGCGAGACACTGGCTGACCTGCAGCCAGAGGACCCTACGGACAAGACCATCAGAACACACAGCCGTGCTCATTGTGACCTTCCGTGCACATGGCACAAGTCACTGCAAATCCCCTCTCACGGTGTGTGGCTCCAACTCGGGGTTGCTGCCCTGGCAAGCAATCTCTTCATCTCGTACCCCAAGACAATGAAATTCTCTCACCACAAAACTGAAATCCCTTACCTGCTGGGCAGAGACAGAAGCTGAGGCATTTGGGTTTGTGTGTAAGGTTTGGCTGGAGCAATCAAAACACCCTAATAAGTACCACGTATGGGCTCCTCCAGCAATTTCTTCAAAATAAAATAAAGTTTTCCAAAGGTTCCCACCACAGCACTCTGTTCAAACCCTTCTGAATATTTTCCATAGAAGTTTTACCCATTATTTTTCCAGAATTGGTCTATGAATCTGATCAATCAGTAATAACCTTCCTCAGAGAGTTCCTTCTGTAAAAATGATTTGAAAAATACATAACACCTACTTACACAAATCAGAATTAAGACAAATTAATTGTATGCCACATGGAAGTTTTTACTTTGGGCATAAAAAAAAAAAAAAACACAAACCAAAACATCTTGTCAGCTTTCTGAATACTTTACTATCAGACAAGACTCACCAAAGCTTTTTCTGTGCATTTTTTGAAGGACTGAAAATTGCACCCTGCTCTGGTCCATTGCTGGGCAGACAGTATCCTGTGAGATGGCTAAAGCTGCCTTGGCCATCTCCATCAACCATCCAGCTCCCCCAGAAAATGTTTAAAGAAGTAGTTTGATTACTTGCCAGTTTTCCAATTCAAACAGAAATTAATTATTGTCAGAGAAAATGAAACCTTCCATGTTGAAACCCTGAACATTTGCAAAGCTGATTAATTGTGAATTACAACCTCTGCACATGAGGTGACTTGTTCTTGGGCTGAAAGAATTAGCAATACGGCATTAAAAAACTGTATCATTGCTGGAAAGGACAGTAAAAAGTACTAAGGCTAACTAAACTGAAGGCTTTTGGGCAGTGTGGAAGTAGCATCTCTATGACTGTCAATTATACAGGGTTTTTTTGAAATCTAAATAATCTGTAACATGCATTTTATGAAGAAAATATTAACTGGAAAAATGCAAGAAGTAGTTTCTGAAAAGTCTTTTTGGTAACACACAATCTTGTCTTCTATGAGATGAATCTCCAGTTCCTTCTGCTCTGATGCCTTTTGCTGCAGTACACCTCTTCTTAATACTTTTAATTGTTACCTTTCCCTTCCGAAGGCAAGGTCCCTTCTACTTTTCTTAAAGAAATACTTGTCCTTTTGAAAAAGGTGGAGAAATTTTAAAGACATGAAAGACAGTTTGGCAACTAAATAACTCCCCCACCTGCACAGCCTTCACTCTGCCCCTCCTACTCACTCATCCGCATTGTGCTCACTTGGAAATTTATTCCCCAGCAAAATTTAAAGCAAGAACAGAAGAATTAGCATTGAAAATAGGCAGGAGAATTTTAGTATCCAGATTGTAGGAACAGATTTTTCCACAATGTGAACAATAAAGTCGTGGAACTTCTTCAGATAAATCAGCATTTGAGTGATGCTCGTTTTACAGAGCCCTAAAACATGCCTGAGTCACGTGTCAAGATTTCCCCAAACCTTCGCACAGATGATCACTTGTACTGCTCAAATAGAAGCAAACTCAAATCTTTCAAGGTGGGATTTGATTACTGCCTAGCGATTACACAGGGAAAGGCACGTCAGCACCCAGGCCATAAGTGGGAAGCAACAGATCTTGTCTTGGTAGCTCTTTGGTTGTGATTTTTTTTTTTTTTTTTTTTTACTTTTAAACCCCTGCATGATTCCATTGGGGGGGGGGGGGGAAGGGGAATAATCGGTTGCATGTATCCTTCATCCCCTACATCTGATGCTTTTTAGTCATGGGTTCTAGCAACACAGTCCCAACACTGATGTGTTGTCTCGTAAAGGCAAAAGAATTTAGTTCTGCGATGAGCTGTTGAACATTGTGACTTGCACATCACCCATCCTCTCCTTAAGAGTCAATGTCATTGTAGCTTCAAAAATCTTCTGCAAAGACCTGAATTCCTTTGCTTGCCTCCTTTTGCCGAGGAAAGGATTAATCCAGTAATAACGGATAAGTGACTCTGTACCCAGGATTCAGGGAGGCTAAAGAGGGAGAGCTGGAGAGTGGCATGACCCTAGAAAGGGGCTCCCGGCAGTTTCTCAGGACCGGGCTGGTGATCCCGTCCTTCAGCCGGGCTGGAGCGAGCAGGGAGGGGACAGAACCGCAGGGGCAATGCCTGAAAGATACTCATACCCTTCAGAAACAGAAGCTGAAAATTGACAACACACAAAAAGGCTTTCAAGATCCCTTAAACAGCCCAGATTTGTGTCATCATAATACTGAAGAACTTTTGTGCACAGTATTTTAAAATCTATATTCCACAAGGGCTACAACTAGGGAAAAAAAATGTTTTGGCATATACCACTCAAGTGTGAAAGTAACCTTTAGCTTTAATGGTTTGTTCAGGAACTATCCTGGTGTTTTTAATTAGCTAATGCTTCACTAAGATCTGCAGTCCCCAAAAGAACATAATAGTTCCATAAAATGGCTCTGTTTTAATTTCTCTAGTTTTAATGTAGCACACAATCTCCCATCCTACATCCCAACTGTAATTAGCATGGCTAATTACTGAAACTGTATGAATCGTCGTTGCAGTTGCTGTAATAAGTACATTTCGTGTACTTCTAAGTACATTACTGGTATTACAGAATTTATTATGAAGACACAAGTAAGGAAACCAGGGTGCCAGTGCCACTGAATATTCACGGGACTGGCAGAGGGGGGAAAATAAGTTGTTCTTACAGAAAGAGCAGATCTCTCCAATGAATTAGGCGATTTCGAGGGTCCCAAGTGCTTCTGAAGTTTTTCTTACAGAAAAATCTGTTCATTGGAAAACAGAAGGTATAGAAAGAACCCAACAAACCTCCTCAAACAACTGGTAGAACGCTAAATTTAAACAATTGTAATGGAACTGAAGAAAAATTTATCTCACAATCTTTAAACCACCCAAAGCATTATTTCCTGACTAAGACACTATGATGTCCAAAACTTACTAAAAAGGGGGTTTCACATCTTTGAGATTTGACAATAAATTCCCAAAGATGTGAAATCCCTTTTTAATAAGCTTTGGGTATTAAGAGTAATGTTTCCCTATAGTAAGATTAAAGACTGAATTTACAGATCTCAAACAATTTTAGAATGAGCCAACCAGGCAAAACTCTCCTCACTCAGATCTGTGCAAGGGATGGAGACAGTGAACTCTAAATTTAATCTTTCATAGATAAATATTGATTCCTGTCAAAGATCACTTATATAAATAATGGAATACTAAGTCCCTTTCTTTGCATCTCCATCATCTGAGCTAATGTCAGCACCAACTGTATCCATGTAGCTGTACTTTGTTAATTGAAAAAGGTATCAAAATTAAAAGTTTAGCAGGTAGTGCTACAGTATCTCACATGTCCCACTGTGATATTCATGAAGCACAGATACTCAGTTGCATTCCTCTGAACTTGTTTTTATTTCAAATTTTAAGCAATTTAAAAACATGACCCTGGGAAGGAACCAAGCTCCCTGATATCAAACAGTACTTCAGTGAATACAAGTAACTGGATCATGCCAACACAGATTCAGATTCAAGTCATAAATCTCAGACCACGCCAGTCTTGAAAGACACCTTCTGGTGAAGGAGAATGTCTAGAATATTTTTAATGAAAAAGCAAAACAAGCAAATAAGTCAAAATCCCCTAAACTGGCAAACAAAACCCCACAACCCTGCTGTGGCAACTTCTCCCTGGGTCCCACCAGCTGGAGGAAAGTCCTGGCTGACCTAGACAACTGGTTACTCAACACCAACTCCTGCTACTAGGTAAAACCAACCCGGTTTGCCCCAAAGCCACCAGAGAAGCAGCAAGAGAAGCCCGACGACACCACGTCACTGCTTCTTTAGGACCATACCTACAAGTGACAAAGGCAGTCACTTCTGAACAGCGTGATGAAAACCCTTCCAAACCCATGAATAGCAGCAAGTTTTCTGGTGAGCAATTGAGCAAGGAATAGGAAGAATGTCATGTGCAATATTGCATAAAATTCTGCTTCTGAAAAAGCACCTCATCTGGGAGCAAACTGGAGATAGTACTGGCTGCACTTCAGGTCATGAGCAAGGGGATTTCTTTCCAAGGGTATTTTTCAAATCCTACCTGCATGGCCAGGTGGATCTATTCAAAAGCATGCTGCCCCGTTCACACTGCTGCCCACACTACCCTCCCCAGTTACTGAATATGGGTCACAGTCCAGCCCCACCAATTAGCATATTTATTTATTTTAAATTAAGCACGGCAAAGAAAGAAAGATGAACAAAGTCAAGAAACCACTACAGCAAGCTCAGCCAGCTGTCGAGTACCCCATGGTCTGAAGCAAGGTTTTGAAGCAAAACAGTCTTTTTCCATAGGGAAACGTCCTGTGGTGGGGGGACCAAAAAGGAAAAATCATCTCTTCTTCCCCCTGCTTCTCTCCCTTTGCTTTCCAAAACAAAAAGCCTCACGTTTACTAATCAATAATTGACAATAGGAATTTCAGGTGCAGGGAATTCTTCAGGAAAGGAAAACAGTGATGGGTGTCAGACAATCCAAGACAGCAATAGGGATGTTTTCAGAAATTTAGTGTGCGAAATGATGCTGACCTTTAGTTCTACACTGCATGTGCGTATGCTGGAAATAGTTACTTGCTACTCCGTGATGTGTTGTTGTCTAATTTTTGGGTAACAAATATGACAAATTAATTTCAGCAGAAGACGCTCATACCAAGCTTGCCTCTCTATTATTGTCATTCAGTGGAAAGAACAAAATGTAAGTTTTAGTTCAGCACTACCATGCTGAAATAAAATATCTGTTTTTAGCTACAAGTCATACAGAAATATTCTAGCCCAGTAGCCATTACATGCCCAGTTACTTTAACATGTTTTCATCTCACCAAGAGTAAATCCATTTATCAGTCCCATGGGCACCTGTATCAGAACCTGCTGGCCAAGCTCAGTAATTTTTCTGAACTCCAGGACAGCAGAGCCCTAAAAGCAAACGGTGTCTCACATCTCACCAGTGAGTAAATCTTGCCCTTAAATCCAGACCACAGGAGTAAACTTGGGTCAGCACCTGCACTACATTCTATATAGGCCCTTTGTTTATTTTTGTAAGATACTTGATGCTGGGGGGTTGTTGTTAGCACCTTATCTTGACTCCGTATCAAATTCTTATGCAAGCAGTCTTTTTCAAGGACCAGCTTTATTTGTGAATCCTTCTGGTATACGGGTGGTTACAGCTAAATGAAGTGGGCCTCCAAACTGTGACCTTTAGGGTTAAGAAGCTAATAATGTTAGACACTAATTTTTTCAAGGTGTCAGGTGTGCAAAATTTACTAATTTATTCATCTAGTATGCCAAGCAATAGTTCTAGTTGGTGATCCATTATCGAGCTCATTACCAAACTCAAGATGCAAGTTGTTGTGGCAATGTTAAAGCCAGTACAGAGTTTTTGAAATTATTAAAGCAAAAAAATTCTATCAAATGGAAATACATAAAAGTTTAGTGGAGAAGAAACAGAATATGACTGAAGAACTGAAGCATATAAAACTCGAGACACCAAATGCATAAGTTCTTAGAAATAATCTCTTCAAACTAGTAGAAGTCTCATGCATCCCAAAAATCTGTTAATGCATTTGCTCCAGGGAGTTCCTAATGCAAGTTACAATTTTGCCATTGATTTTTAATGAGAAAGTCCATCCCTCCACTCCATCTATTTGGGGGGGCTCCCGTTAATTCACAGCAATGCAAACAGTGACAGTTACAGTTCTGGGGGCTGGAAACTTCCACAGTTAAATGCAGCTTAACTAGTCTTTACTATTACCACAGTAAAGTGTGAGCTGTCCCTGACATCTGGCTTGTAGTAGCACAGCTACTAAACCTGAAAATTGTGCAGGTGACTGGGCTCCTACAGTGTTATCTTAAAGAAAAGGACACGTCTGCCTGCTGCCAGGCAAGCGTATTAACCCTTGCAGTAACTCAGCCCCAGAATGGAATAAATGTGGATGGACTAATTCTATAATCTACCCACAAAAAAGAGCTAGGTGCAGCAATGCAGAGGGTGGAAATCAAAGATAAACCCCTTTGACTATCATTAATATATGGTCTCCAAGATGTATTTTCCATTATTCCTGAATGCATGCTGCCTTTGTACGGCTGACTGAACCGCCCTGCACGCTGCTGCTCTTTAGCTGTGGTATGTTGACAGCTTGTAAGGACTCCCATTGCACCACGGGTTCCTGCAAGATCACTTGCTGGTTCAGCAGAATCTCCCTATCCAGGAGCTGGGGAATCAAACACCACATTTTATATGGGCCAGAACATGAAAGCAGGCTCTCCAAAGCTGTTTGAAGTAAATCACAAAGATATAAAAGACAAAAAACCCACCCCAGAACAATCCATAGCTACAGCTCCCCTTCATGTCCTCTTATTCTACTTCTGCCAAGAAAATGCTTCATGGAGTATTTTATCAATTTGTACAAAACCAGCACAATGCCCTGTATTAAATACTAAGCTGGATTTACGCTATCCAGCATGAAGCATGTACTAAATTTTAATTACAGACAGCAATTGAATAGTCTAAGGGATTTTTTCCAGAGCTTGATACACAGCTGGTTCCTCAGCTCTCATTACATTAAAGGGTCACTGAATCATTGACCCCCCATCATTTGGATCTCTGTCTGCTGGAAGGGATGCAGCGCCGGGCCGCCGCGCTCGTGACGAAGCTCTGCAGAGAAGCACGCTGCGTGCCGGGCTGCCCGCAGGGCCCCAGGCTCGCCAGGCTGCTCCTCCTGCTGGGGCTGGCTCCTTCCCTTTCTTCCGCACTCAGCTGGTATGCTGCTTTCCCAGGAACCACCTTGAGAGGACTTGCATCTTAGTTAATGCAGAAGCATTCACTTCTAATTTTGTCTTTGACTACATTTGAAGAATCCAATAAACTTTTGCTTAGTGCTTGAAATTCTGATTTTTTTTAATTATTTTTTTTTTTTTTTTACCCTCAGCCTAGAGCAAGAAGGTTTTTACTGCTACAAACCTTTGCTTGTCACACATTTCCCTGATACTGGAGCCTGGCTGGCATCAGCCACGCTGCCTGTCCCAACCGCTGCAGCAGCACCACCTTTACAGTCAGATTGTGTTCACTTCTGGGCTGAAGGTGTGAATTTCTGATAAGGGCAAGCTCTTAGCTAAAGCTCAAAATTCCAACTCTGACTTCTTTCCTCGGTGTTTCAGATGGCGGACAAAGGCAAACTGAATAAAACATGCTATAGTGACTTCATGCTTTTGGCATCTGCATGAAAGCTCTACGAAAGTTATTTTTGCAAGAACTTAGTAATACACCACTTTTTTTTCTTCTCTTAAAAACTTCATCTGAAATAGCATTCTATACTGGCAGGGCAGCTAAAACAAGATTTTCCTAAATTGTCCACACGTTGCATGATTTTATAATACAGAATCATAAGACCTGGTATAGAATGAGGTTTTCGTGATTCTTTAGTGACTTCATCACTTTTCCTACCAAGCTTCAAAGATAATACAAACCCCACATTGGTACTGCAGAAACACACTGAAGTATGTAGAAGTCAGAGGTTTCCACAAACTTTTTCTTTAAGTTTAATGAAGTATTTCTTAGTAAATTATCCATGATGAAAAAGGTGTTTTTTTCATTTAAATAGTCAAAGAATGAAGAGAATCAGAAGTACAGAGAGTTCAGTACTTTATTCAAAATTGCCTTTCCGGTTAATCACTGGGTGTGGAGAGAACCAGAGCTTCTCAGCTCTCACAGCTCTACAGACCCATCAGACAACTGACCTAACAATAAAGGCATAAACATATTAACAGATATCTTTGCAGAACAAGGAGGGGGGGGGGGGGGGAGGGGAGTGAGTCTTAAGCAGGAGACAGTGCTGCCATAAGGAACACAGGGGATAGAATTATTCATCAAAAAGCAAGCTGTAAAAAATGAATTTGAGTAGATTGATGTTGCATGTGTAGTCACGCAGCCCTAAAAGTGAATTTCCTCAGTCACTACTTGTCCCTCTGATTGCATAGGTTCTCCAATGAGTAATGATAAAAATAAAAAATAAATACACACCACTAAAACAGCCTGGTTTAGCTGGTGCCTTGTTGAGAGGCCTCTCTTCACTATAACCACCAAGAAGCTTTTCTGATGAGCCAGTCACTTAAATGCCCCGTTAAAGATGGGAGGATTGCATTTCAGGAGATGGCACCACTTTGTATAGATAAAGTATGGGTTCAGAAG
This sequence comes from Falco cherrug, assembly GCF_023634085.1. Lineage (NCBI taxonomy): Eukaryota > Metazoa > Chordata > Aves > Falconiformes > Falconidae > Falco > Falco cherrug. The sequence continues at coordinate 30,309,494 of NC_073707.1, forward strand.
AACTGAATGTGCTTTGCATGGGTATTTGCTGATGCTACCTCCCCGCTAGAGTTGTCAGGTATTACAGAAAGCCTGTGTGGCACGTTGGGCTTTTCTCGGTAGCTTGGTTCAAAGCTTTGTGTAATAGACCAGCAGCAGCCTGGAGAAATAGAAACATTTCTAGGGAGTGTGACTTTTTAGACTTACAATTACTTATACCTTCCTTGCACATCACAGGACGGATTTTTTTCTCCTTTATTATGGTTTGAACAGTTAATCTTAGTACCATAAGCTAAGTGAAATCTGCAGAGTACAGTTAACTCTGTTAATTTTGTTTTGGCATTTCTTTCAGATGTTCTCTGGATTCAGTAAGAGTCGGTCTGTAGACGGCTCAACCACCACAGAGGGCAAGTTCTGATCACAGACCTGCCTCCACTGATTTTCCTGTGGGTGAAAGCCACAGCTCAGCCACTGTGCAGTGTGTGGCCAGGACGCTGCCACCTACATGCTGCCTTTCCAGGACACAGGTGCCTTCCCAGCCCCTCAGCTGCTCACCTGCCTCCAAACACAAAGCCCACATCAGCATGAATAAGTAAGAAAGCAATAAAGCAAAAAAAACCCAATCCCCAGCCTTACACTGATCCGCTTGACACAGTATGCAAATTCCTCTTATTTTACCAGTGTCATTCCCCCCCCCCCATCAGACAAGTTATATTCCATTCCTGTTGGCATAAGAAAGCCTCACCTTTTTATGATTTTTAAAATAAAACACACTCTAACCAGCTGACAGTGTAAATTTCAAAATGACAGCAAACACTGCCAGCATTTAAAACCCACTATTCTTGAAAATCATCCATTTGTTTTGTAGAAGCAAATGCAAGCAGATTTGCCAGCTGTGTAATTCCACATAGTTTTCACGTCCACTGTGGATTCTGTAAGTTGCTTTAGTTATAAAACCCAGACGCGAGTTTTTACAGAGCCTGCCTAGGTCAAAGAGAATTTTTCCAAAGAATTCAATCGGCAGTGGATTAGACCCCATGTGAGACGCAAATTAACTGAGCCTGATTAACAGCAGCGCTGCACTTGAACCTGATCTTGTGCTGGTGTTGGCACTTCACAGGCTGTAGTTCTTCAGCGAGAAGAGCAGCTGCTAAGGGGTGGGGGGAAGATCAAAGAGCAATTTCCTCCGAAAGGTCGGTGGAGAATGTCAGCTCTGTATCGACACACCTTTGAACATATCTTGCCCCAAAACAGACCTCTACTGTTTCCCGGGAAATACAGATACTTACATCTCTGATTGGAAGGACTATACATTATAGACATAACCTAACAAATTTAAATTTTTCAAATATCTTTTTATTTCAGGCATGCCATTGACTTAGATTCGGAAAATTATTTAAGATACCGCAGTCTTTTTTAACAAAAAATGTTATAGCCAGCATCTGAGAAGCTGCTCATCCCACCACACCATCAGGCTCCAATCTGGCAGAGGTCTATAAATGTACTTGTGTGCACTATGAGTAATTTCACTGACTCACAGGGGTGGCTCAGACAATATTGCTAAACAGATGCACAGATTTGGGGCCTCAAAATACACACGTCCCTCTGATAGCTCAGAGACAGTCTGAGCCTGTTTGTATTTCAAAGCTTGAATGTTCCTAGCTGCCCTTAAAAATTGCAGTGGCAACTCTGCTAACATCAGTGAAATGCACGAGGAAAACATGTACCCGAGTCCCAGCGGGGCAAGGGGTGTATAGGCACGGGTCTGGAATAAAAAGGAATAAAAACACTACCTGAGGAGAGTCAGCCCAGGGGGACTGTCGTGTCCCTTCCCACTGCAAGAAGAGCTCTGTCACAGCCCTCCTCTGACTAAGGGCACCAGGACTTGGCAAAAGTCACCAGAGGCACACAAATCCTCCCTGTGCTCAGGCTTTGCCCCCCTGCCGAGCTCAGCGGGCTGCCCCTCGAGCAGCGGGCTCTCCCAGCTACAGCTCAGCTCCAGGGCTCCCCTTCCAGCACAGCATCCTGAGCAGGTCTCCCCGGTCTTCCAAACTCCTCCTTGGGTCACAGCCCCTGAAACCTTCCCCTGCAGACAGGACCGTTACTTAGAGGTAGCCAAAACGTTTGCAACAAGAACATTTCTGCCGAGAGGGTTACACGGGGAAGCCGTTTGTTTTCCATGGACCATCACTGCTTGACGCACATTACAGATGGCGATGTTGACTACAGTGCTGTTGCTGTGACACTTGGGGTTTGCTGCTTCTCCTGTGCTGCCTGTGCAGCTTCCCGGAGGGACTTATCAGCACTAACCCTGGGAACGTGCTTTCGCTCGGAAGAAGCGGGGCTGCGCCTGGCTGCTGCCGTCATTTCCGACCCTTGGCACTGACCCGCCAGCCAACTGACCACAGGGCTGCCTCTTCCTTTCACAGACCTGCTTTCTTCCCTGTGCGACCAATGCTCGGCCTCTCCTGCTCATTTACACTCAATTCTTCCCTTATAATAAACCATTTCCAAGTTAGTCCAAAGCCAGTATTCGGTTCCAAGTGTGCCCTGGACACACCTGCTCATTAGCATCTACGGCATACAGCATAAAACTGTAAACTTAGTTAACGCTGTTTTGTGAGGTAGTGGTGGTTGGTTGGTTGTTTTTTTAATTTATTTTGCTTAACCTATTAAAACATACTTCTTCACAGGGAGCTGACGCAGCAAATGTGTTCTGTAAAAAACCTTTTATCCCAGGAGCTTTTATAAGCCCCCTCCCCCCCCCCAGTGGTAAGAACTGGTTTTAAAGCAACACCTTCCCATATTGTTTCTGTGGTGCATCATTTGTAGACATGAGGGAGATCACAATTCTGGAATTTTTGAAATTATTCTAATTTTTTCTGACAGCTTTAAGGTTCAAGTTATTTGCAAAAGGAACCAAATAGAAATAGTGGCTGACTAATGTAAGTCTGAGGTAAGTAAACAGCACAAAATACATATCTCCCCATGCCTGTGGTTTCAAATTTTTACTTCATTTGCTTCACTAAGAGCTTTTCCCATAATAAACAGCAAACAGCCAAGTTCACTTAGAAGGAGAATTTCAATATATGTGTCTGCTGAAGAGTGTAATCACATCAGAGGCTGAACTATGTGAAAGAGAATATTTCTATGGGTCACAGACCATTCCTTCAGCTGTGTTACTCCACATAAATTCAGTTTATTAAATACCTCCCATGGGGTTAAACCAGCAAGACTTCAACGAGGACTCAAATGCACAGAGAGTCCACAACCCTAAGGGCACTTTATATAAAACCTGCAGAGATACAGAAGTTCTAATAAGCTGAGGAATTCCTCCATGACCAGCAGAACCTTCTTTTTGGTTGTGCACGGTTATAGTAACCATGAAATCTCTGTTGGACAGCTTAAAAAAAATACTATGAAAAATCTCAGTGATCCTCTTGATTTTTGTATTAGACATTCAAGTAATAAGTTGCAGTTCGCAACTAAATTTGCAATGAAATATAGCTAAGAGCTAAAAAAGCTCTAATTCAACACCATCAAGCTCCGCGACTCACTGAAATGAACCCCCACGTTATACAGTTAATGTTTCAAATCATCACACAACTTTTCAACGTAACGTTGGGGTATTTAAATTTCAATTTTCACCTCCCTGTTAGTGGTGACATTTCTTTACCTTGGAAGAGAAGGGTTAAACCCAGAGCATGAGCACTGCAGATTTGGAAGGGAGCATCGCATTCTGCAGGGAGGCGAAAGAATGTACATAGTTCATTAAATAATGTGAGCAGTAATGAGGGTTTACACAAATCAAACAGTGTGTTAGGTAATTGTGATGTTGCTTTGTGGTAAACCACCTGTCAGGAAGCACTTCCAGCCGAAGACTCAATCTGCTACGGTGCCTCCAGATGATTTCTAATTAGCGTAAACTTCATCTGTGGCATGGAACCAACATATTAAAAAGGTATCTGGGTTTGGAGAGGCAGGAGGGGGTTGTAGCTTCTTTCACTCTTCACCTCCTAGCACTGTGAAAACGGCTTTTTCATATGAGCCTTGGAAGGAAGCTCTTTTACCGTGAGCACTAAGACTAGCCTACCACGCTCATCTGAGAAAAACATCAGCCTTTGGTACAAATGGGAAGAAAAGCCAAGCTCTGGCAAAATAAGGGTCCTAAAAAGACTCAAGTTTGTCACCAAACGAAATCTTTAACTTCAAAAGATTAAGATAGCGCACACCTCTGACTAACACGAAAGGACTGTATGCCAATAAACATCACTTAAAGCTTTTGGGGTGTTTTTTAAATTTCAAACATTTTTAATTGCTGCCAAAGAGAGCGACGGATGCTGTAATGACAGAAGAGCCTAAAATGAAAATCCCCATCCCCCCAAAAAAAACAAGATCTTTTAAGATTCAAAAGTGAGTAAGTGGGGACAGCCCTGCCTGCTGCAGTGGCAGGACAGCCTGCGTGCTGCAGCCGGACCCTTGCGCTGCTCCACAGCCGCAAGCCTGGAGAAGACAAAAGCCAAATGCCAGGACACTACCTGTCCCCGTCCGAGCAAAAAGTAACTGGCAGGAAGCAGCAAATCTACATTTAATATGTGCAAGGTTATCTGCTGACATACAATTTTATAGCTTCAATCTTAAAGCGGTTTACCTCATTCTTCCCTTATTATATACAAATAAAATCCCAAAGTTATGACAGCAGCACCCCCCTCCCTGCCCCACACCACTGACTGCTGAGCTACCGGGGCACTGCCTTCGCCCAGGAACCGCCAGCACTACCAGCGACTCATTTCATAGCAGCACCATCTTCACAGCTCTTCGTTAGCCACCTGATCAAAGCAACAAGGATAATAATCTCCCAATTTTGTATTGCTTCATTGTTTTCTGAAGGAATTACAAGAGTTGGAAACATCCTGGGATTTTGAAAATTACATCTTTCCCCCACATCTATTCAACAACAATTAAAGAAAAAAAAAGAAAGAAAAACAACAAGCAAAGACTTGCACAGATGAGGCAACAAGGTCCAACATATTAAACCAAAGAAAAACATTTTTGCCTACAACTCTAAAGGTCACAGAAGGCACATTCTCCACTAGGAGTTCTCAGCTCTGATGGAGACTGAAAACTTTTTTTCATTTGAAAAAGAAAGTTTGCAGAGACAATATTCCCTGCCTTGGAGCTCAGAGGAGAGATTTTAAATACTGGATAGAGTTTAATTATTTTTATTTTTTTAGTAATTGAAAACATCCCTAGAAACACGAACAAAGCTGTTCGGCTAAAACGGAATCCTGCCTGACCAGTCATCCATGTTTGAAGTCAACTAAGCCCGTTCCCTGCACTGCTGAAGCATACCTAACACCTGTGTTGCACTCTTCAGTACTTTCTTATTAAAAAAAAATAATAATAAAAAAAGGATTAACAACCAGACTCTAGAACAGCTATTCTAACAAAACTTTTAGACACTAAATTAGAAAACAGAAGTCTTTCAAGAAACTGGAATATGTCAATTACTCTTCTTTTCATTGTTACACGTTAGCATGAATTTTAGTTTTTATTGACTTTCATCAGTGGGATAAGAAATAGTTTTCCCCACAAACTTATACATTTGGTCTAAAAAAACACTTGACAATGACAGATGCCATCTGATTGTTTACTGGGTTATTCAAGTAATACTGTCATGATTATAAACCCCCCAAATTCCTTAAGTCTGTGTAATCCACCTTGCTTGTGAGCACACGGACAACTAGCTAGCAGTAGGTAACTAGCTGAGGCACAACAAGAGCTGTCTGAGATTTTCTTCATCCCTGGAAAGCAATCAAGATGAGTGTGTTATAAGTTTTCCCAGAATGATTGGTTATATTCATTAACTCGAGCTGCACAGAGAGTATCTTTCACTCAATTAATCTCCAAGCATGGGGATAGTACTTGTGAATCATCTTGCCATTTCTCATTGCTTGGGTAGCTGTAATTTTGTGCTCCACTACTGCTCGCTGTACAGAGGAGTTAGAACAATGATGAATGGCAGCAACTCTCATTATTGCGACTTTGGCATCCTTGTGACAACCTACAATAGGGTCTTTCTAATTAAAGCTCAGGAGAGTGAAGCTTCTCTGGTACTAATAGATGTTGCATGCTCTGGCAAATAGTTAAATTTGCTCTAAGTTAGGTTTGGACCTGCATTTCTCAGGAAACAGACTGTTAAAATTATTTTAATAGGTTAGTGTGTAAGTTCCCACATCCCCAGATGCCTCACTGAAAGAATATAACTGGATTTTGAATTAGTACCTCACCCCCGCCCAGGAAATAAAAAGCGAGCACCTGTGCTGAACATAAGATGCAACACTAACAAGAGCCAGTGGAAGCAGATCTCTGGTTCTTTAAGAATGAGAGCTGTAAGCAGGAGCCAAATGACAAACACAGAGCCACTGCTTCTAATTCTGGAAGGGGCAGTAAAAGCTGTCCCAGAGATCAGCTGAACAACCATGCCAGAGTTGTGTCGGTCACTTTCCTCCCTTCCAGCATCTCTCCTCAGTCAGGAGGCTGATTTACTCCAGGTACGCAGGTGACAGGGGGCAGAAAAGTAAAGCACTGCTTAGCATAGCATCTAAAGAACATATGGCAAGAAGTATGAAACATCCATTTGAACAGACCTACTTATATTTCAAGAAATGAAATATGAAAACATGAGTTCTCTGATGTCCCACCCCAACGACCCTTTTACTTTTTTATCTTTTGAATTTAGAAACACATGAAGTAGAAAGTTGGGTCTTTTTTCCTTTTTAAGCTAGGTGCTGATCTTCTTTAGCCAAAAGTTTGACTTCAGAACACAAGAACTACCAGGGAAGAGTCAGCCCACAGGTCCACATCTAGGGCCTCTGCGTCATCCTACAAAAAGTAGCTTCACAAACTAGATTGATTTGTAATACAGGTATGCCTTTCTGTTCTCAGGTTGTTGATAACAACATTATAATTTCTGGTCTGTGAAAGAACAACTCTGAATTCGCTACCAGCCCTTTCTTTACAAAAGAAATCTTTACACAAAATTATTTCCTGCACACCCAAATTTCAGGTGTAATAGTGAGTCACAGCTATTTGATTTAGTTCAAGAAGTCTGCATTTGCACCAAGGTCATGCAGTGCCCTGGCATTCTTGGAACAAGCCGGTTGTGCTCTCAGCCTTTATATCCGATTTCACTCCCTACAAAGTATCATAGTCCAAATACATAGAAGCAGGAGTAGAAATACAAATAGTAGAGAATTAGAACAGTAGAAATAAAGATGACAGTCACTAATCTCTCCAAGAAAGCTTTTCAATGGGCTTTTAAAATAAATTATTCCACCTACTACATAAAACATCACAAGCCTGACTGTAAGAAGCAACTGATGATGAATTTTAATCATTTTCAGCCCGTGTAGTTATTACGGAAAAAGATTTACAAGCTCCACAAATTAATCAATCCAAACAACAGCTTGAAATCTTTACCTGTTCCTAGGCAATACTCCTATTTTACCTAGAGACACCATAACAGGTAAGTACACGTAAGCTGCTGCCACCTCGAGCACAGCCATGATCTGCACTGGGGGTGTGATGGCACCCAGCACCATCCTGGCCCAGAGGCACTGCTCCTTTGGTGCAGCATCCCTCCCTTCATCACCCTCCCCAACACGGGCTGGGGCACCTTCCTGGGCACAGCCCAGGTGCCCCAGGCAGCTCCGTGAAGCCCACCCACCAGCGACGGTGACACTGTGGTGCCAGGATACTGCCACAAACCCATGAGGACAGAGCCACAGCTGAAACACAGCTCCTCTCCCCCAGATCTGCGTACAGCCACGGGGGCAGTTCCCAGAGGTAAATAAGGTTTCCTCACAGCAGAAGGCAACTTGGTTCCTCAGCAGCAAGTTAGAGGACGCCCAGGATCCTTGACAGTAGTTTCCCAGATTCCCCACCACATAGTCAAGTGAGAGGAGGAACGAGCCAAACCACAGCTCAATGACAACTGCTGGAAACAGAGGTTATAATTTAAAAGCTTCTATCAGTAGCTCTCAAAGTCTAGTTAGTCAAGGATGGAAACAGGTATAGAGCCCGGCTCGTCACCTGGCACAAACCGCCACTGAAGCCAGTGATCTACAGGATCTCTTTCTGCCCTGCTTTTCCACACAGATTTCTTTTGGGGTTCCTAGGATTTAGACTGTAATTCTGCCTGACACCCAGCACCACCCAACGTACGAGGAAGCTAGCCACTTCACAGAAGACAACAATAACGAGAAGCAACAATTTTCTTTTGCCACAGCATTTCATTTGCCAAAAGTTATACAGGAAAACACTGCTATGATACCACGAGATGATGAGAAGATGCTATTTGAAATTATTCAACAGGTTGTGCCAGGAACTCTCAGCTAAGAGGGATGATACCTCCCAGCAGGAAGCGCAAAACCTCCTCTAAATAGCTCTGTGAGTTTGCCTCGGTGACTATTTAAGACAGTCTGTTGACACTTTGGGATATGATCCCCTCCTCAAAAAACTGTAGTGTTTAAGGTATGCAAACTTTAAGACATAAGGTTCAAACCAAAATTAAACATTTGCCAGATTCAGAAAACTCATGCAGTCTCCTCTGCACATCATCTCATCAGTGGCCGGAGGCATTGCCATCAGTGCTCATCTTAAAGGTCTGGGTCAGGTCTACCACAAAGGGACAGCTGTGAGAAGGGTGTTCCAAAGGGACTTGGGAAGGATATCATCACAGATGGGAGAAGAGGAGGTTCTTGGTGCCAGAGACACGGGCCCAGAGTAGGCAGAACACAGCTTACAGGCACCAGCTACTAAGAAGCTGCAGGCAGGAGATGCTGGGGCAGTCCAGGGACACTGAAAGGGAAGCACACAGTGCTCAGCCGTTGAGCCAATACTCCAAAGTGTGTGCTGGCTTCCTAAAGATTTAGGAATGCCTAAAGCTCTCTATGCTTCCTGGAGACAAAGATCATGATACTGAGGCAAGATGCCTCACAGACAGTCAGGAACTGAGATGATCATTGATTTCCAGAAACCTGATGACATTCTTGCACGTAAACCACTTTGCGGCTCAGATTTACCTCTCGGCACCTGCCACACACACCATTGCTTTCAAGGGCAAGGCTGGGAGGTGAGGTGGCAAGCAAGGCAAGAGCCAAGGAGAGTGTATCATCTTGGCGTCAGCTCATAAATGATGGGAAAAAATCTCCCAAGTTCTGGTAAAGCCAGTATGTCTCTATCCTTTGTATTTCCCATTCCTAGAGTCTAGGGAAAAAAACCAAAAAAACCAGAACCCAAAAACCTCTGCAGCATATCGTGATCTCGGACTTCTTGAGTGCTTAGTGTACACACAGAAATCAGCACAAGGTCATGACAACATCTGCCCTATATGGTGCCCTTACGAAAAGCCAGCAGAGACTGAAAGAAAGGTAAAGTGATACAAAACTTTAAAACTCCAAGAGGTACAAGCCAATACTGATATCGGGAACTAGCGTGATTTTTCATTAAGACAACATCTTGAGCAGAACAGCACCCATGAAAGGGACAGGAAGCACCTTGCTCCTCATCCAACATCTCAAACTCTCCACAGTGACACCATGTAAATAAAACACACTCCAAACCCCCCTACCTCAGAAATATATCCTGCTAACTTTTGAAACACAGCTAGCACAATAATAGGACACTTCGCAGACAAGGAGTGATAAAGTGATACAAATGAGAAAAATTAGAAAAATCCCAGTGGCCCTTTCCCATCCCCCTGCCAGCTCTGTGCAGGGTAAAAGAGGGCGCGTGCAATGCCCACTGCCCAGCGGGGGAGACAAGGACAGAGGAAGGTCGGGTGTAAATCAGGGAATTTGGTATCAGATGAAGAATCCTCCTGAAGCCCTTACGAAGTTAGAGGACAAAACTTCAGGAGAAAAACAAACTGGTGGCAGTGGATTTAAAACCATAAATAAAGGAAAAACCCCAAAGAACCACAAACCTTTCCTGGAACCACAAGGAAGTCAGCTGCCCATTGTCTCCACATGAGTGACAAACAAGAGCGGGAGAACCACCACCATAACACACAAAGCGGTACGAGGACACATTTGTAAAAGCTCAGTCTCAAACTAAAGTGCATTTTGTTCCTGAAAATGAAGTTGTTCATCAAGCTTTTTTTTTTTAAAAAAAAAAAAATTACAAATCTGAGTACATTAAACAACAACATATTCTATGTCACAGCAGCTGGCAATTATCTATTTAGTGTCTACTCGAGCTAAAGCCACCATCTTTACAGCAGAGCTGTCATGCATGTGTTTTTCATATAACATCCAGCACAGAACTGCAAGCCTTAAGTAAAAAGCCGTTGTTTCCAAAGTGTCAATAAAATCTGAGTTTCGGTCAGAACTGTCACAAAACCAATACACCGGATTGAAGTGTCAGATTTGGGAAAAGACCGTAAGCAATACCAAATCACACACACAGCCGTGGAGCTGCAGGGATCTGGACCTAGGCACAGCCTGCTCCACAGCCAGCAAGCCACCTGATAATCAATTGCTTCCTTTTCAGTTGAAGTAATATGGTCTTAAATGTTTAGGTTAGCAAACACTGAAACAATGTTACCAATGCAGCATAAACATCAGACTATAAATAAACAAACCCCCCACTCCTTACTAACCTATTGCTGGTTTCTCTCGCTTGAAATTTACGAATAGTTTAGTAACAAGCCTCATGTTTGTTATTTTTTGTCTGGTCACTTTTTTTTTTTTTTAATCTAAATTCTTGTCCTGCTGGGGACAACCAAGAGAAATAACGGTACATTGAAAAACATGCATTACATTATTTGCAACAAAATAAAACCAAAAACAGACAAAAAAATCAGGTACTGAAAATATGAAGAACTACCAGTAACGTTGCAATGATTTACTTATTTTCTAATATCTCCCATGCTTGCCTTGCCTATAAACGCCATTTGCCCATGACCTAACACTTGACTTCTCTGCGGTTTGTACCGTTTTTTGTCTCTGATGTCATTCTCTCATTTTCTGCTGTATGAATATATTTCACCATATTCATTGCAGACAATTTATAAGGTTTATATAGCCTGCCTGTCTTGCCAGGCTTTTGTTTTCTTATGACTCTAATGCGAACATATTTACTGCCTTAAAAGTATGCATGGTAGAACAAAACAAAAAAAAAGAAAAAATAAAGGGTTCAGTACTTTACAAGATCACTGCAAAGTCCGAGTCACGCTGTTTTGACCATTTAGTCAGTTTGCTCAGAATTAAGCAAATTCATCATGAGCAACACATTTTCACACTTGATTTTAGATAATTACTTCCTCGGCAAATATTTTCTAGCACATTTGCTAATAAAACATTTCTGCAAAAGACACCATTGAACGAAAAAAATACGAACACAGTAGTTATTTCTGGCTTATAAGATTTTTACTGTAACACAGTTCGCGATACACAGGTGGGAATGAGAGGAGTTTTCAGTGATGAGACCATCCACAAAACCCTGCACACTACAGGATCACCTCCCAATCACGTTCACTTTTTAGTGCCCTCCACCATACCCCTTTGAAACGCTGCCTTTCCTGGCCCTGTTGGTCTCCAAGCCAATCTAAACAGTTTACACGCCAAGATTTTCTTAGCGTCTGTCTTCAAGCTCAAACACAGTTTAGGCTTCAGATTTCAGTCTGCCTTACTCCTACTTACCCAGACTGAGGATTTCAAATCACAGACTGGTTTGTGTTGGCAGGGCCCTTAAAGCCCACCTAGCTCCAGCCCCCTGCCCCGGGCAGGGCCACCTCCCCCCAGCCCAGGTTGCCCAGAGCCCCGTCCAGCCTGGCCTTGAGCCCTGCCAGGGACGGGGCACCCACAGCTGCTCTGGGCAGCCTGGGCCAGCGCCTCCCACTCCCACGGTAAAGAATTTCTTCCTCATATCTAATCTAAATCTGCCCTCTTTCAGCTTAAATCCATTCCCCTTGTACTGTCACTGCAAGCCCTTTTAAGAAGCCCCTCCCCGGGTTTCTTGCCGGCCCCTTCAGGCACTGTAAGGCCACCATAGGGTCTCCCCGGAGCCTTCCCTTCTCCAGGCTGGACAACCCCAACCCTCAGCCTGCCCGCACAGCAGAGGGGCTCCAGCCCTCCGAGCATCTTCTTGGGCTCCTCTGGGCTCGCCCCAGCAGCTCCGTGTCCTCCTTATGCTGGGGGCAGAGCTGGACGCAGGGCTGCAGGGGGTCTCACCAGGGAGGAGCAGAGGGGGACAATCCCCTCCCTCAACTGCTGGCCACGCCGCTGGGGATGCAGCCCAGGTGCGGCTGGCTTTCTGGGCTGCAAGCGCGCGTTGCTGGGTCATGTTGAGCTTCTCATTAACCAACCCCCAAGCCCTTCTCTTCGGGGCTGCTCTCAATCCAATCTCTGCCCAGCCTGTATTTGTGCTTGGGATTGCCCCAGCCCAGGCACAGGACCTTGCACTTGGCCTTGTTGAACTTTGTGAGGCTTTCACAAGCCCACCTTCTCAAGCCTGACAGGGTCCCTCTGGATGACATTTAATTCAGTTAACTCCTTTTGCTTACTTGTATGGAGCAAGAAACAGCCACGGGTGTATTGCATTGGAATAAGGAAGAAAAGAGCACCAGTGGGTTAGAGCAAACCAGCAAGTGCTGTAGCATCTTGGAAAAATATTCTGCATTCTGTGGCTATGTAATTACAGCCAGTGGGCCCCCTGCTAATATCAATAAAACAGTTTTCACCTCTGTAAACTGCATGAGATGGCCCAGCATCAGTTTTACCATTGTTTATGTTTATAAACCTGCCTTTGGATTTGTGTTTATTTCCCTGCCTCTGAAGAATATGGGTTAGACATATTAGGAAGACATCCAGTGCTTGAAGCACATTGTTCCTGCCCGTACACCCCTGGGGTCCTTCAGCTGCTGCTTTTGCTGCCCGGTTCGTGCAACTGTCTGCACTCTTTGGCAGCTGCCAGCAACACAAGTGCTATAGCTTTCAGGTGTATTTTCCCAAAGCTGCATCTCACTCCCTATGCTCTACCTACAGCATTGCTTAAAGCCCACAACTTCTAGAGAAACAGGACATAGCCAGTCTGAGCTGAAAATCTGTGGGGTTTGATGCTAACTGTGAGCATTAAAAATAAAATATTATACACTTTGGTGACCTGCACTGAATTAAGAAACTCAGCATTTAAATGTCAAGTTGCATAAGACACACAAAAAGGCTTTGAAAACAATTCAAGAGGAAAGGGAAGTTACAGATATCTATGCTCTTTGTTGAGCTGAATCACTCCCCCCCCTCTCCCCGCCACTGTTTCTCTGGCCCAAAACCCAATAAAATATGTTACGATATCTTCATTTTGTGTCAGAACTATTTTTCATCCAACACACATCTTCTGAGAAGATACAAAACTGACAGTCTGTGGTTTGCATCATCTCACAGCATTGAAAATTCTTCCTGACTTCTGCAATGATGTGATTTATATAGGATATTCATTCTTATCTATAGAGAATACCTTATAAATTATACACATTTCCTAACCCACTTTGTCTTTATTCTGTGAGGGGAAGGTCATCTCATTCATTTACGTCAGAGAGAGCAAAGTCACAGCAGGAAAAAGACAAACCTGTGTGTACACACAGTCTTAATCTCATTCGTAACAACCTATCCACTTAAACCACTTTTTGTTCATTTCTAGTTTCATACATTTTAGGGAAAAACAGGACACATACTGAGTAATGTATATAATTCCCTGTCCTCAGCAATGACAAAAATAATAATATATATTGGAATAGTGTAAGTAGCTTGCTACTGAGGCATACTAACACATTAGCAGACCACTATACTGGAATTAGTGTTTTTCCTAGTGTTCTTGAGCATAAACACAGAAATTAAGACTAGGTTCTGGAAAAGTCTTCCACGTAGTGTTTAGATCTTTTAAAAATAACTGGCAACTCTCAAAGCCCTGGAATATACCGTTATGTACAACTCAGAATTTGGCTGATCGGAAGCAGCAGCTAAGCCACAGGGCGATCATAGAAGAGCACCTTGGACATGATCTAGAAGCTTGGAGAACTTCCCAAATGACTTTGGTGGATGCTGCGTAAAGAACATGGAGGAATGAGCTCTACAGAACTTGGGTTCAAACAAGGACCTAACACAGACAAAGGCAGCAGATGCTCCCTCCCACCATTTGCTTACCCAAATCACAGTCTGCTCCGTAAACTTTGCTGAACTTTCCTCCTCAGTGTTTAGGTCCAGCATACTGACAAATCCCAAACCACCACCAAAGTCATTAAGCATCTTCAAAACCCAATGTTTCTTCCCCAACAGTCAAAAGCACAGATTGTTTCTTCCTCTTACTCATTACTCACTAACCTTCTCCACCAGCACTGCTATATTATAAATTTCATTTTGCAATAAGCTTATTACCTCCCACACCAAGTTCAACTGATTGCAGATCAGATGCAGAACTTCGTCAGCTTGTTTACCAACATAGCAGAAACTGGGATACTGTAGAGAGGCTTGAAATTTCTTTGCAAGACAAAGGCGAACACAAAAATCCCACTTTTGAGCCCAAATTTTCACTTTCAATCAGAAATTTAGGAAAAAAATGGCTTTAAAAAAATGGGTTTGAAAAGTGCTCTTTCCCCTAGATTGCTCCAACCTGGATATCTCACTTAAAAAGACATTACCTAGACCTTGACCATCTGATACATCACATCTGAAAGTATCATTATTTTCAAAAGCATAAAAAGGAGTGACTGTGCCATGTGTTTAATGGGCATCTCAACAAGGACAACTGTGGCATTACCCTGTGGATGAATCACCTAATTAAATGAAGCAAGATGCACCAGGAATTGAAGATCAAGGGACAGAGTTTCTTTCACCAGCCACAAATTTAGAAAGACATTCACTAAAATAAAATGCAATCAGAAAGTTCTAACTCAGGCGAGGTTGGTTGTAAATATTTATGCACAATAGAATGCGAATACCCATTTCTCTGCCAAACAAAGTTTATGCTCACTGTGAAGCAAGTAGTTCAGCTTTTCATTGTGGCTTTCCACAATAAAGCTTAGATAAAAGCATAGAGTAAATTCTTGCAATTAAAACACAGTTTCATGATATTACTTTAGCATTGAACTTCCTACCACCTCACCAATAAACGCTGAATTTTCCAACCAGCTGCACACCACGATAGTTCAAATCATCTGCTCACAATATAAACATCCATTTTCACCAATCAAGCTGCAAACACCCTGCACATATTTCATAGCTGTGCTCAGTACCGAACTAACCCAGCGACCAAAGGCAGCCCAAGTTTCCTCACAAACTTCCTTGGCCTTTGAAATGAACTCTTACTTCTTCACCATGCAAGGTAGGATCCTGTTTCTGTATCCTTGATGTGCATTTCAATTCCCTTTTAAAATTCATGAGATTATTATTTCTGAAGGGCTACTTTGTTAAGACTATATTACACAGCTACCTGTTGTGACAGCGAAAAAAAAAAAAAGAAATCCCGCTAGTCTCTTATTAACAGGTTTCATCGTATTATATTCAAATTATAAACTAAGATGGCTTATGAATATTTCCTTTTGAATTAAAATACCAGTTTCTCATGTGAAATGGAGTTTATGATAATTCAGAGCTTATCTTCACAGTTTGATGTCTTTGTCCTTCCTCAGATAAATAGTCTCCACATCACAACAGTGATAACTCCTTTGACTAACCCAGGAACTTAACTAAGATTTCTTTTTATAAATAAAAATCACCTCCACCCAGTGGTTTAATGTCAGTCTCCCCTCAAGTTTTCATACCAGATTGAGCAGAAATGTTAGAGCCATTTAACCAGAACAAAACCAACAAATAAAAAACTCTTTCCCTCATTTCAAAACGAAGTAAAATAATTCAAAAAAAACCACCACAAACTAAAACAACCCAATGCTTGCACACAGTAGCATCAGCACCTTTTTTGGCTGTTTTCATTGACACAGCACCACCAAAACCTTCTGTCCTCCTCAGCAGCTCAGCTTCAGGAAACTATTTCTCTCCCCTCCAGTGACTCTGGGTAAGATCGCCATCTCTGGGAGAGGCAGACTCTTGCTTTATACATGTAGTTACCATATTTTCACTACAAGTTTTCTAAGAATGGCTCAACAAGAAAACACATTAAGAACTTAAGTTTTCCTTCATTCTCACATTTTTCCTGGGGGGGGGGGGGGGGGGGGGAAAAAGTCACTCCTGACTGAAATGAAAGTACCAGGCACACCCTTGGCGCAAGAATAAAACTGCTTCCCTCTTCACACAAGTTTCATGCATCTGCCACTTAGTCTCCACTAGCTCAGAGACCATAATTCCTTCTTTAATCTCCGTAGGGATCATACTGCTTCTTTGATAAAGCAATTCCTTCTTTGTGTTTAACTGTTTTCTATAGCATTAATGTCATAGCTCGACAACTCAAATCACATCTCTTTTCCATAAAACATCATCAAGTCTGCACAATTTCCAAGTCATCTTTTTCTCCACTTTATGAAAGCACTGTTTAGCTCTGGTAGAAAACAAAATGCTGCCCATGTTACTCACCCTTCTCTCTCCAGCTAAACTGTTTCTCAGTAGTCAAATGATGTTTCCTCTCCACTGGCTTCAGCCACGCTGCTCCCCATACATCAAGCCCTCATGTTAACCTTACATACCTCAGTAATTCTCTCAAAGCACTCTTAATTACCCACTTAAGAGTATTCAAAGCCTTATCACTACCACGTGGTCTCCTGGTTACAGATTTAAAGGCAAGATAATTGAATAAAAAGAACAGGACTGTTATTTGGTTTACCACTCAACTCACCTACATGGGTGTTGACTTCGGTTTGCCCCAATTAAGTAGAATAAAAGTAGAAAAGGCCACAATTCCCCACCCCCACCACATTTGAAAGATACCTGCCTCTCTAGGTTCTCTCAGGCAGCTGACAAGCATTTAAATAACGTCTGGCAAGCAAATTGAAAAGCTAGGAGGAGCAACACGTGTAGAGAGTTGAGTAACTGAAACAATGAGCAGCTCTGCAGGAAAATGAATTTAATTAAAGTTACTCATGCAGACTCTTAGCCTTAGAAATCTATAAATCTGAAAAATCATTTCCCTTTCAATTAAGTTTGTATTTGTCATTTCAGACAGATAAAACCAAGTCCCCACTGGCCAGATTTTCCACTACTGAACAATTAGAAGAAATCCATAACATAAGACTGCAAAACGTTTCTCATCAGAAGAATTCAGAAAAGCCAGTGAGAATCTACAGACCTCACAAGTCCCACCACAGCCAAATGCTTCCTTTTTAAAGTTAAAAGTACAGATGTATCAACTGGAGATGTTTCAAGACAGTGTCTGCGTTATGACTAATACCCTGAGGAAGACTCACGTCACCTAGCTCGCACTTCTTATATAATCACGGGGGGGGGGGGGGGGGGAGGATCCTTCAGAGGATTTTTTAGAACATCTGAATTAGATGCCTGATCTGAACTGCACTCTCATCCCCCCTTTCTCTGTCTCTGTCTGGAGCCTGCAGAGACCTACCTCCTACCCTGGCTGCCTCCTCTCTCCTGCAGAAGACACAGCCCAATATATCGAAGAACCAGAACGAGCGAGAAAGGATGATGCTGACTGCAGGGTCATTTATTTCTATGAACAAGTTTTAGACAATCAGTTCAGCTACTTTCTGAGTATTACACAAGCCAGAAGATCATGACTCTTTGCAGCAGCAGCACTGAGATTACTTCACTGCTGCACACTGGTGGGAAGGGTTTTTCAACAGAATTTATCCAAGCTGGCATTGCTATGTCCAAAGAGAGCTTCTGCTGATCAAGTATGCCACCACTGATTTTCCTAGAAGGCAATTATTCCTTCCTCTCACCCCACTGACACAGCAACTTGTAAGGAGTTAGGTTGAACTCCTGATTTCCAGTTGCTGCAGTCCAAATATTTCCCCTTCACACCATGCCAGTGGGAGCTCAGGAACAGATGCAATTTATATTCTGTTGTTCTGTCTGTGCTTATGAAAAACTGCACTAATTCCAATGAGTGGAATCAAGGGCTCATACTCTCCACTGTTAAGATTTTTCAAAGCTCTTTTGTGGTAATCATACACAGTAGAAACAGCCGTTACATCCACAGATGTGGTATTCACAGTATTCTGGTGGATCAGCTGTTTCTCCAAAAACGAGCTTGAATGAAATCAAAGTTAATGTGAAGGTTCTCAGTTTCTCCCCTAGGCAAAACTCTCACTGAGCTCAGCAAGAACTGAATCAGACTTATGAAGGGTTTAACATCGCTGGTTTTATTTGAAAACAGGGATCCGAGCCTATAATTTGTCTGTGCACGCACACAAAAAACCCCACACTCCGCTTGACCTGGCAGTAAGTTATTCAGTCAGAAGGAAAACAACATTGCCGCTAAAAAAAGCTTCAAAGCATGGAGAGGGATAGATATTTCACCTCATTCACCTCTCTAACAGTGGTTAAGAGTAAATGGGAATGATATGTGCAAAAGTTTTAGTAAACCACAGAGAAATCCATCCTTCTCTGCAGAAAATCTCAAACGACACAGCCTTTCAGAAATCTCACTTTACCACAGGCGAGGACCATCTGTTAAACAACTAGGGCAGCAGGCTGAATATTTGGGATCTCCTTCCCTCCTCCATATTCTTTCTCTGGTCAGAAAAATGACTACAGGAGTTTTGCAGTTACAGGGAACCTCGTCAGATCTGCACATATGTGGCACCCTCGCCGTGTGTGGAAACCCTTGTTATATTGCAATTGTTAAGAGCAGACTGGATCTATTACGAAGTTTGGAGCAGTGCGCTAATGCTTGGCTAAGAGGCGTGGGGACACACGGAAGGGAGCACAAGGAAAGACTTTTCCCAAGTAATTATCTGTAAGGAAAAAGCAGCAGCAACACTCCCACCCCCAACTTCAATGCAAACAAAACAGGACTGTGAAAATAAGTGTAGTTATACTAACTTTTTTTTTATTCTTTAAATTTATTTCTGTTGTAGTATCAGGAATGTTTCCACTGCTGTACTCTAAAAGTTTAGATTTCATATGATTTTCAACTAGCATAATGAAAAATCTTCATATTGCCTCATCTAAATGGTGTCAACACTTTGTACTTCAAAGATTATATGAATTAGAAAGGACATCATTTGCTGATTTGGATCATTGCTTATTTTGCTCAGATGCAAAGCTCTCGTACAGCTGCTGTCAGCTCTGCAAAAAGTTTCCCCAGTAGAGCAGGGAAGCTGCACTGGTGGGTAGTATATGCTGCCAATTTGCAACAGAACTCGTCAAAGAAAAGAAGATAGAAGAGGTAAGTGCTATAGGCAGAGGAATTACATACATGTTACATCTAGAGTAAGTACATTAAGCAGAGTGGATTACCGGTCCAAACACAGGGACTGCCTGAGCAAGTGATTCATCGTACTCTATTAGTGATCTGACAAACAGCCTCGAGTCATTATATATGTTCATGTTATCTACCTGAAGAGTTATTTGTTTGCCTCAGAAGGCTACAGTGACATTGTTACAATAAGAATTCATTCACTCTCATTTTCCAGGGCCTGCTCCAAGCAGAGGCTGCACAATAACCCCACTCTCCTCTCCTAATCTTTGACAAGCCAACTTAAAATAAATACTCCAACAATTTAATGCATATACACTCTTCTATAAAATGCTTGACCTGACATCCCTGTGACGTTCACATTGTTAATTCTAACAGAATACAGCTTATAAAAGGATATGCTCTTCCTGAGAGCTTGTTTATACACACGCAGACCTTGTGCAGACCCTTGGATATAGTTCATTAGCAACCCAAGATGCCCGTGATCCCTCCATCCTCAGCGTGCTACACATATTTTGACAAACAATTAATCAGAACTCAGTACTGCATCTGGCTTCTATTTACAGCCAAAGAATGAACTGGGTTGAAAAAGCAGCTGAAAGAATAATACTTCAACCTGATGACTTTGTAGCTGGGTTTTGTTTTCATGGAAGGAATCTGATAACATAGCATGTTTGAGAGACCCAACAGACATTGGATTTATGAGCTTTTAGGTAAACAAAACATATGGAGCTTGCTATGTTCCATCTATCTGGTAATCAGTCACTTAGCAATAAATGCACAATAAAATTTGGCCGGCTTCTCAAGACATGACATCTGAGGAGATCAATTACAGACTTAATTTAGATAAATTTTTCATAGCAATTTTTTTCTTCATATTACATTATCTTTCTTGTTCCATGAAGTTTTCATTAACGCCTGTGGAAAACGAGACCTGGATTCTTCAAATCTCAATATGGATGCAAAATATCAGTGAGTTCAGGGTGTGAAATAATGGATTAATCTGAGATGCTGACCAATAATAGCTCCAATTTCCTCTGCTTGTAATTATATTGCCAACATTGTCTAAAAAACTATACACTGAAGATTGTCATTTTACTATTCTTTTAACTAAAGCTTCTCAGAATTTGCTCTTCCCAGGCCTCCATCCTAGAGCAGTACCTGCAAGCCCCAGGTGGGAAGCAGTCTGCCCTGGACTCGCAATTATGGCAGGGAGGCCAGGATCAGTGCCGCTCTCCGGGCTCTGGGTACCTCCCTGCGCAGAGGCAGCCACAAGCTGGACCTTGGTTAGATCCATGGTGAGGCACAGCCACGAAAGAATTTCTTTCAGAAGCGTAGATACAGTTTTCAGCCTAGTCAGACACCTTCCTGCATTTTTTATTCACATCCCAAATCTTTAGAGGGGAGGAGAAAAGCAGTAAAAAAAACCCAAAAAACAAAAAAAACCACCACCAAACAAACAAACAACCCCAACAACCAACCCAGAAGAGGTAAAAAGGTCACTGCATTTTGGTTGTAGTGTAGGGAATTCCAGGTATTGAAATGCCGCTTGCAGTAAGTGCCAAGACCCTTCCCATTTTTAGACAAGACTGCCAGACTACAAGGTCATTTGTTTTGTTGTTATGAGACAATGAACATTCAGTTTTTTCCATACTGAGAGTAAAAATCTTCAGAAGGCAAAACGGAGAAAACTTCTCCATGAATCTTCTGACCAGCTGAACACCTTGGGGGACACAGAGGACTGTACTTGAGTGCAGGGGCACGCTCGGAGCACTGAGATGTGGAAGAGCAGTGAGACTTGGCGAAGACAGTGGCAAGGTCAGCGCCCGGGGGCTCGGCGAGGCGCCCCAGCCCAGCGCAGCACGCAGGGCGCAGGCAGGAGTGGAGCACCCCGGCAAGCAGCACTCGGCCCCAGAGGCCATGTACTGTGGGAACCTCTCCAAAGGCCAAGAGGCAGGGTTTTAAAAACCCAAGAATTTTACCAACATGTTCAATAGCATCAGTCCATTCAGGGTCAAGAAGCAACTGGCTACAAGTCTGGTATGACAGAGACCTTTACAGAAATCTCTAGCGATTCATGTCCCCACTGGGAGGGCTCTTCAGGACCTTTGCCTTTTGTGTGTCTCTTCTTAAGCTCCAAGGATTTATATGCTAAACTCTGGACAAATCTGTTGAATGAGCTCTCCCCCTCACATTTCCTACATAAGTGCCTTACTGAATCAAGACAGCTAAATTACTGAGACTTATTAAATAGGGTGATGACTTGGCAGCCATGTAGAGTTGAGTATGTATTAATAGGTTCAAAAAATATTCAAAACTCTAATTAAGCAACTTGCCTCTATTCCACAGTATGTGTTCCTCAGACCTCCTCTCCAAATCCCCGCAGAGCTGAAGCGGGTTTCTACCTGTAGCATTCTCCAGAGGTTTCCATGAGGTCCAGGCAGCATTTCCCCACCCAGTTTGCATTAGAAGCACAACTATAAAATAACAGTTTAATCGTACTGTGCCATATAAGACCAGTTAATGCTTTTCTGTGAGAACTACCAACCAGCCGTTGCTTTATGTATATACCCCTGCTTCCATTTCCAGCACAAGGACAGATTTATTATCAGTTTCATTAATTACTAAGATGTAGAACAGTGAGAAATTATTAAAGACTTTAAAAATCAATTTAAGCATTTTAACTTTGAGATCAGACTCTTAGCTACTGCAATTTGTGTAACACAAGATGCTGCTAAGAGGTGTCCATAAAGCAAATTAGAGCAAATCATTTCTTTGTTCAGCTCAAATATGCTTAGAATATGTTTTCGATATTATAATACATCAAGGGAATTTTGCATTAATACTTCAAGTAACAAAAGTTGGGAACACGGGAAAAGACTAGGGTAAACTACACAAATCAAGATTTGATCTTGGTTTATTGTAATAAAATTTCTTCAGAGTCATGTTTCACTGAAAAGTTTGTTTGTTTGTTGGGGTTTTTTAATATAGAAAGTATTTAATTTAATTTCCCATATGGTCTTTAGGAGGTTGGGGATATGGGGTTACTCTTAAATATTGTGTTTAAGATACAAGCACTGCAGACGAGAGAGCTAGTTTTATATATTGTGTTGTGGGGATTTTTGTTTGTTCTTTTTTTTTTTTCCCCCTTCAAACATTCCTTAGTTCATTTACAATGTCATCCCTTCTATAGAGCTTCAGATAATCACTTAATATTTTAAAAGCATGTTCAATGCTACAATACAGAAAACAATCTATATTTCAATATATGCAGTCTGGGGGCTTGACAAAGGAAAATAAACAGATGTAGGTCCAAATGAAGATATGTGTCTATTGTGAAGTTTAAGGAGCAATTTGGCACAAAAATAATTGAAGTCAATATGCAGAAAGAAAATCTGCCAGCAAATTGCAATATTTAACTGAAGTGTAGGTACATATATAAAGTAGGCTCTACTTGTGGTCTAACAGTTTAAATGGGTTAGTACCACATTAGAATTAGTCTACTTCAGCCAACGTATCACTCTCAATACACAAAAAGAAGATGCTCATTGAATTTGAACTATAGTTCTCTTAATAAACCCCGCTTACTGAGCTGCTGGGCCAGGGCAGCATCGCAATCTCACGAGCAACTCTGCTGGGGCTGGCCCAAGACCCACCCCCGCAAAGCCCCTTTCCATGGAATTTAACAGACACACAAGAAACATGCCCCAAAATCAGGGTCCATATTATTTTCAACCCAGACATCTTTGCAGTATCCATAATATTGCCTAGCAATTTCATAATGATTCTAATATGGCGAGTCTTATTTATTCTAAATTTTAATCAACAGCATTTTTCTACAATCTTTGACTAAGAGCCTCTTGCCTCCCCAGCCCAGCTGGCATTACCTCAAGTTCTGAAAAGCTAAAACCTTAAGTTAATAGCCAGACAGAAGGCAAATACAGAAAGCAGAGTCCTGCTTTGAATATTTCCTCATCCAGACCAAAGGATTTTTTTTAATCTTATTTTTTACACTATCATTTTATCCTCTTATTACTGTTTAAACTATTGCCTGAACTCCTGGAATATTCAAAGATGCAAAAATCCACGTGATCAATGTTGATAGAATTAATCAGAAAACTTCTTAATGTACACAGCCTTTATTCACATTCTGTCATGGTAGAGTCTTACTACTCCCTAGTAAATATTAACATTTTATTTAAATGTCTTGAACATTATTATTTGATTGAATTTCTGCATACTTTATTCCCAGGTCTGTTTTAACAATCCTATTACGCTTCTCTAAAAGATGTCTAATACAGTCTCGTGAAGTGTTGTTGCAGCAGAAGCACTATGTTTGCAATATGTGACACTATAGATAGAAAGCACTGATTACTTTGTTTCTTTAGGCCTAATTCTATTTACACATATCTTGGAAAGGAACAACAACTCATTCTCCAAGTACAGCTCTATCCATTCACTGCTGCTGTAATAAATGAAGCAGTCCAGAGAAAAACTGATTTTTCTGAACTCACAGGCAGTGTTACTGAAATTCTTACTACTTATCCAGCTTTAAGCACAGATGTGTGGAAGGAGCCTACTGCCTTACCCATGAAAGCTGCTTTATGAAGTTAAACCAAGTCTGATGGATGCTTAGCATTTGAGCACAGTGCAAAAGTGTGAAGGATACAGACTGCAATTGTGATTTAAACTTTTTATGACTAGGGCCACGGCTTGTGGGGGGAGCCAAGAAAAAAAACCCAACCATCACAAATAAACCCAGAGAAGTAAGTCCAGGAATGATTGCCCACATTTATTGGTGGATAAACAACATCTGGAAAGTAGCCACAAGTATTGAAGAGCACGGGCTATTTCTGTTCAGTGTCATTTCTGCAGAAATTGGAAACAAGTCACTAAAAGCTGACCATGATGTAACAAAGACAAATATTTTTGAAAGGATACATGCCTCACTCCACTAATGCATGCTGAACTGCATATTAAGTTTATCTTACAATATCATGTTTGTGCAAAGAAAAAAAACAAAACCCAAAACCTACACACACCTTGCACAATATGTAAGGACTTTTTAGACACCCATGAGCTAGACTATAGATTTAAATAGCCCATTTAATCACCTCTTCTTTAATAAACAAATGAGACTGAATATTGTAAACCAAATTTGCTTCTTTCAAACTATTTTTTCTTGCCTTTTCCTTGAAAACAGGAGTTAGCCTTGACTGTTTCACATGGCTTTTTTTTTTTTTTTATAATATCAGTTCAATGGGAATACTTGATCATTCCCTGCTGCTTGAGGCAATTTCAAACAAGCTCACACACTTTTAGCACAATTCTAATTAGCTTTGTTCTTATGACTGGTGAACTTGTTTCAGTCCCATTATATATACATGTTAATTGTTATCTTAACGAAGAATAATGAATTTGCAAAAGTAATGGTTGTTTGACATCTATTTAAAACACCCTTTAATCCTCACTCAGAACTAAAAATGATTACAATGGAGTTGGGTTTGGAATTATTTGTAATTGTCGTTCCTATGTTATATTTAGATATTATCATTTATGTTGTCTGTACAGCCTTGTTTTCCATGTAATCACCCCTCACCCCTATAGCAAACTGCCTGGAATTTTGAGGGGTGAGGGAAGAGTTTTTTTGTTTGTTTCTGCAATGTTACCTTTCGCTTCTTTATAATAAGATAGAGAGTGTGTGCGTCTCTGTGTCTGTGAATTGTGTTTCACATTTTTCAATACCTGGGCCACCTTTAATCCCATTAACTACAGTGTCACCATTTACAGCAGTGGCACACAGAGCACATTTCCAGAAGGCCCAACAAACTTCTAGCTCTTTAGGAGCTCTAGGTCTAGAACAAAAACACAGTTCTGGCTCTTTAGGAGCTTCACTAGCTTTCTGCAATGCAACACATGGTGCACAGCCAAGTCTGCAGCCAGGCAGGCAAAAAAAAAAAATAATCTGCTAACACCAAAATTTTACATACAGAATCTACATGATACCAAACTACCATACCTGATTGCAAAATAGTGACAATGGCCAAAAAATGTACAGAAATATTTCTTCCTCTTGAAGAAGTGAAACATGATCGTTTAGTATCCCTAAAGTTAATTTCCTAAGTCGGGGGGGGGGGCGGGTGTTGGAGGGGAAAGGCCTAAAGATATTGAAAACTTCACAAGTTTGGAAGTGAGCTTGATTTAAACAGAGCCCCTTCAGCCTCACAGATCCCCAAGGGTCAGTCACTAGGCATCATCACAGAAAAATGCAACTTAATGACCCATACCTTCAAATGCCATACCTATTCCTCTCTATCATAAGTCAACTGCACCTCTACACATCTTTTTTCACTGGTAAATATCAAGACACTACTGTGACAGTTATTTGAGGAACAACTATTCAAGAGCAATTTGAATTGTGACCCCTAGGAGTCACAGTATAATCAACCATTAGAAAACTAACAGAGTGCAGTATTCACAGAAAGACAGGGCACCTAGAAATGATTCGTTTTAAGTTCTTCAGGTTTTTATTGTAGCCTAGAAGACAATATGAGAGTCAGTAATCCCATAGTCTCAATATTTGATACTTCTTTCAATAGCTGTGGTGATAGCACTGTAGAAGTGTATATTTTAAGAGAATTAATTCTGAAACAATACGATAGCTGAAGAGTTCACAGCCAGCCCTGACTTACTGTTAGTTCCTTTTTCTATAATTAGGCAGGTCCTAGGAAGCCCAGAAAGAACAATTAGATTTGCCTTAACCAATCTGGGTGAACCTGACATGATTTAAGCTCAGAAAAGAGAACTGGATTTATGATGCTCACATTTTCTTGGAAGTAATTCTTCTTTCTACTTCAATTCATGGTAAAGCCTTTGGTCTCAATACATCCAATAAACTATGTTTTTCACATCCAATATTCATGAAAATAACATAATACACAAACTAATATTGTGTTCATTTATCTT
Organism: Falco cherrug; assembly: GCF_023634085.1. Taxonomy (NCBI): domain Eukaryota; kingdom Metazoa; phylum Chordata; class Aves; order Falconiformes; family Falconidae; genus Falco; species Falco cherrug. The sequence continues at coordinate 30,335,825 of NC_073707.1, forward strand.
ACATTTATCTTTAAAAGGCTGGAAAATGATCACTGACCTACTGATTGTGTACAAATGAAAATGCTCAGTTACACGACTGAATCAGCCTAACAAGTGTGAAGACAAATGTTACCACTTTTGAGTAACTCACCGCGAAATAAGGTGAATTGATTGGCTGAAGTCACTAGGAATTTCTGATTTAATAAAGTTACATAGCAGCTAACACAGCACACTTTCCCAATTACAAATAAAGATGTAGAAAATTTAATTAGTGACAATGTTAATAAAGGTCCTTTGGTATTACTAATCCTGCATCACGTGACAATTGTGCAACAAAAATTTAAACTTCCATAATTCATAGAACTCCTTTCCATCAGTTCTGACCACATGAAGTTTGTCCTCCTGTTGTCCAGTTCTTGGTCATAGAAGCTAAGGAGAAACTCTAAAACATGCTCAAAAACTAAGAAAGTTATATGCCAGTCAGTATATTAAAAATAATACAGATTTTGACAGGTAACAATCAACCTTATTCCAGTTCAATAAGCAAGGAAAAAAAAAAAAAAAAGAGTTAATTTTGGCTAACTTAATTAGAAGCTTTCTCCAAATTCACTTGAATGCTTCTGATATGAAGGGGGGTGGTGTTGGTGTTTAGTTTCTGTAAACATCCAGTTGCTGTTCTCTGCCTTATCTCAGCTGATAAAACACCACCAGGATGCCTGTTCATGTTCAGATGCCACAAATTCTTGGAGAGTAAATTTTGCAGCGAAAATTTTCCTTCAACTTCTGGAAAGGTTTGGGGGCTGGAGTGCAGAGGGGAAGAGGAGAAATGATCGTGCTGTACTTTTCTCTAATAGAATGCAAGTGTCAGGTAACATAAACCAGAGTGTGGCTTGCTGTCTATGAAGCAAAGAAAACTTCATAGTTTGGGTCTTCTCCCTAGTTAGATAGGCTACAGGCATCTAAAAAAATCCCTGCATGTGAGCTGCCTTGATGGCATGGAGCCTCCAGCATATCCTACTCTCGTAACACAGACAAGAATAAAAGTTTACCTTCCAGCTCAATTAACAGAATCCCATGCTTGTGTCAGACTAAAACTCTGCTGAAGGCAGATGCAAGAAGCATTGCAAATCTGTATTTGTATACAAGAACCTCACCCACACACCGAAAAAGGGAAAGTCAGCATAAATGTCTCCTACTAACAGCTGTAGAGTTTCAGAGTACTATTAATAGATTTTTAGCATGTTTGACACTGCCTGCCTACAGCACAAGTAGATAGGCTGAGACTGTATAAAAAAAATCCCCAAAACCAAACAACTTTCTATACAGTGTTTCGCCTAAAGAATTAGTGCAAGCAAGAAAAATGCATAGACAGCTTCCTGTTAGCTCCTAGATGTAGGAATCACACCACCAAAATTATACCCCATTGGAGGGTTTGAAAAATGATAAAAAAAAATAATTAGGTTGACTCTCAATAGAATAATAATAAAAAAAAAAAACCACACACACCCCCAAAAAAACAAACCACTAATTGAGCTTTTCAAAACTAAAGCAAGATCAAAACAAGGAAGAAATGAAGTGCTATGCTTTTGATTTTTTAAAGCTGTATTCCCCACTGAGCCACCTTCGCAGGAAAACATCTTCTGCATTTTATATTCCAATTAGTGCATTAATAATTTTTTTATTATTTATTCAGATTTAAAGAAGTTTCCTTGTTCCATTTTGTAATTTGGAATTGCATAGGAACGTGGGGGAATGTAACTATATTCACAAGCATTGCAAAAGAAGATGCAGACACCTTTATTTCTCTTCAGACAGAATCAACCACCTTTGATGCTAAGCTTATTTAACAGTCATACATACAGTGGGAAAAATAATTTTCACCTTCATTGTTAACAAAAATGGGGAAAGCCCTGCTTTAATGTTTTGTCTTAATGTTACTTTCTTCCTTGAAAGTGATTCTTTCAAAAGATAGATTCTCAGCTTAAGATTCATAAACTACTAGGAACCGATGGACAACCAAGAGATGCTAAAAGTAGTATTAAGTTATGCTAGCTACTAAGGTTGGAGGACATTTTAGAAGGTCATCTTAGCTCCTGTGGCTGAGAGCCAAGGGAAGATGACAACGGACATTGTTAAGTGGCACTGTGTACCCAGCTATTCACACTAACGAGATTCTTCCCAGATGACAAGGTTATAGAGATGTTAGTTGGAAATGTCTCTGCAGACCACCCAGCACAGCCTCCTGCCAGAAACAAGGCCATCACCAAGACAAGAGATGTTCACCACCAGATTCGTTCAGCCAAGGTTTAAAGCTTCCCCAGACAAAACATGCCTGACTCCCTCAGCCTCCCAGGTCCTGTGCCTAAGGCCTGCCATGACCAGCTTCAGAGCTTTGCACCCCAACAGCATTCTCTCATCAGCCATCCTGCCCTGGAGGTCCCAAACAGGACAGAGCTTCAGCCAGTTTAAGAGCTCAGTCTGGGTCAGGATTCTGCCTTTCAATACAGAAGGCAATAACCAAGGTATAAAGTATTTTGCAATGAGAAGACTGATTTGGAACAGACTTGAGGACAGGGATAATTTAAATAACTATGTAACGCAACCAGACACTTCAACATTTGACATAAGTTATCCCGGTACCCAGCTGCATTTTTAAGATCAGACCACAACAATTTTAAGGATGTCGTCTTCTTGCTTTGTCTCCCTGCACAGCTGCTCTACTTTCCTAGCACCTAAAATATGCTGGCCACCTCTTACTCCTTATAAACAGACACATTCTTCATTCCTACAAGGAACATGGACCTTCTTTCTATTTCTATAATTAGTAAAAAAGCATTAGAGTTCAAATCTTTTTCAATTCTTGTCTGAAATAAAAGTAAATCACTTCCTCTGAGATTTTCAGCATTTTAAGGATCTTAAGCAAACAAGCTGGAGGAAATCCATTATAACCCACTCAGCAACTTGAAACTAAGCAATCCTCATGACTGCAGCTGAGCAAACTGATACTAATTTATCATAAATCCCTCCTCCTCCTATCTGCAATTATCTGAAAACAGATGGAAAAGACAGCCAAACAAACATTAACTGAATAATTTTTGCCATGTCCTTACATGTCAGGAGAGAAACCACAAGTTAAAGTTTGAGGCTGCTTTGCATGACTTTCTTGATAACAAGAACACGGGTCACTTCTGACTAGATGTATGCTTGGCCTGGGGTCCCACCAGTGGGGATATTTTCAGCCTTTTTCTCTATCAAGATTTTTATGAATGCAAATTTATTATATTACCAGAAAGCACTTATGTATGACTTCAAATGAACAGCAGAGATTTCTGCAGTATTTTCCCAGATGGGTGATTAAAAGTAAACCTCTAGTGTTTAGAAATCTCACCACAACAGTCAGGTTTTTTGAAAAAAAAAAAAAAAAAAAAAACAACAACCAAACAAAAAACCCCCACAAAAAACCTGGTTTCTTTTGGTGCTTAGCAGCTGAGGTGATTTATCATCTGTAAAGCACGATGATAAAACGCCATGATCACATGGGTCTTCATAACACAACTTTCAAAACACTCTTCAGAGTGTACTTTGATCAAAATGTTTACAGGCACCAGCTTTACAAGAAGTTCATAAACATCAATCTTTATTGGGGTTATTTACCAACACCAAAGTATTAGGGTATATACCTGTGGAGCTGCACTTTAATCCAGACAGTAAATACCTATGGGGTTTGCGTTGCTCTCAAAAAGGAAAGTTTTCATTAAACCCAAGCAATAAAATATATGGGGCTTCTAAACCTATTTCTAAGGAAAGCCTGAAATCAGGAACAGACACAGCAAAAGGGTTGCTGAGAAAGTGTGCATAACTCATGTACTTTTAGTGAAAAAATACAAGAAAAAATAATACTTAATGCTCAGAAAACTACAAATGTGCAGAACATGATTTAACTATAGCAAATTGTAGCAATATTGATTAGACTTATGCTTCTCAGTCTTCACAACCCTGCTTTTGAATGCTGCAAAAGAACTGAGATTTCAAGCCAAAAAAACCAAACCACCCCAACAAAAAACAAAAACACAACAACAAAAACAACAACAACAAAAAAGATAAAACCTTGAAAAAAGCCACAGTTATTTTAACTATGATTCAGCTGGAAGAGATGAAAATATGCACAGCAGAGCACATCAACTAGCTGAGAGAAAACCACCAGGAATACAAACAATGAGTCAGAATGAGAGACTTCACTACAAAACCCTTCCTGTTCTTCAGAGAGTGTACCAGTAAGGACTGATATAAAATCTGACCAAAGAGAAAGCTTTACAAGGTGATTGCACTGAAGATTATTATTTTCCGACTCTAGTGGCCATTACAGAACCATTCATGTCAAACACCAATATTCTGCAATTCATCTTATGAAGTGCCAAGAAAAAAAAGAGGCAAGCAGAAGTTTGTTCTACATAGAGACACGTTATTTAGAAAACATGAAACAAAAGGAAAAAGAATGCACACTCATACATCACTTCTCTTAATTCAGAAGATATTTCAGATTTTATTTTCCTCTCTCACTGACCAGATCCATTTTAGTGAAGTTGCATATACATAAAATGCGGGCAGAAAGGGTTTATTTAAAACACTGCACATCTGCTCCACACTCCAGATTTTATTTCATGTACACGTATGAATATTGGCAGCAGAACAGCAAGATAAATACCCATAATTCAGTTCTCTCCTTACTTTTTCTACTTGGCTACTACAAATCTCTCTGCTCCTTTATACTCTCATTGCAGGCCTATGTTGACAGGGTTCTTTACTCAGCTCACGCTGATTTAATGTGTCTGCATCATCTCTTCCCCCCATCTCTCCTGAAACATTTTCTTGCTTCTTAACGATCCCCAACTTTCCTATCTAGTTCTATTTGTCATTTAATTCTAATTGCATCATCTTTGGAATGCATTTGGGGTGTTTGGGGGTTTTTTTGGTAGTAAATACTATACAAATAAAATTGTGCCACAAGAGGAAAACAGCACAACAGCTTCCTGTGCTACTGAGATGAAGACAGTAAAGAAGTATTTTTTGCTATCAGCATTATGCATTAACAAAAGGAAATATTTTTAGTGTCTGTATTCCCCACTTGGTATTGAGAGGATCTGTTCTTTGACAAAGAAATACAAAAAATACTTCTCTCAGTTCAAATTTGCTTAGTTAACGTCAGTCATACCTTAGCAGATTACAGATTTCCCCTATCTTGCTTTGTTTTTATTCCAGATCTCAATATATAATAATCTGCACCAGAAGAGATTAGTAGGGGATGAAAAAAAAACCTCACAGACTCCTCACAAGCATCTCCCAAAATCACCTCATTACCAAGGTCACCATTGACTCGTTACACGTGCCACAGTTCTCTGGGCTAGTAAAATATATTTCAGAGATGGAAAAATAAAGCCATATTATTGAACTAAGAGACAGAAACAATTTCACAGCAACAATAAGGTCCTTTTGTTATTTTACCTGACCAGTAGAATAACTTAGCAGCAGAAGGAAAAAAGGGAAAAGAACACAAGTGATGTTGAAAACTGGGTAAAATACACACGGGAATATTTCAAGCTACCTGGTAACTAAGTCATGTCATACAACTTCGATGTCAGCCTCAGTAGATTCCCTAATGACAGATTAAGAGGTACTCTAGTCGTATGTAAGGAAGGAACCAAAATTGTATAATTTGTCAGAAACAGCTACCGTGGTAAGTATACATGTGTTATTAGATACTACTATTTGAGTCCAAATATACCATTCACCTGTGTCTGACAGGGCAAACACATGCTGTCCGTTTCAGATGTTCTGATTTTTCAAATGATTCAAAGTTGAAAAGCTTTCAAGTTTATACTACCTTCCTTTTAACCTACAAAAGTTCAACGTAGTTAACTACAACTTATGGCTATCTTTCAGGAATACTAAGCAAATTAATATATTTAACTTTTTTACTAGGATTTTACATCTTTTGGAATCCTTTATGACTAAGTTTCTTGTCATCAGTGCTTTGGATACTGCATCCTGATTTACATAGCTAGACATTTTTGTGCTTCTCTACATGAACAGATGCCTATTTGGTCATAAAGGTGCCAAAGACAGGAAGAAAAATGATGTGCAACTGTCCAATCATATTTCAACAACAAAACAAAAACAAAAAACCACAACCAAACCACAGAAAGAAGAACTGCTTACAAACTCACACATGCAGACATAAAAGATGCAGCCGTTCTGTGAACAAAGACAAGCACGATGGAACAAAGTGAACTGCAGAGTTTTAGTCTCAAAATCTTCCCTGGGTTTGAACTTCTACTGGGTGCAGATCTAACCTACACCCAAACAAGCTGGCAAAGCTTAGGCATCATGATTTACTTTTGTCTACCTGGTATTTTTCCAGAAAGCAATTAACTTTTCTTTTGTAAGCTAAGTTCACAAGGGCAAGACTGGACTCTGAAAAATTTGTTCACGGCTTCTCCCCAATAATATGTTATTTTTCCCACAAGGATGCCTCTTTAACTTCATGCCCTTTTTTCTCCCAAGTCAGTATAGACTGCCATAAAGCTGCTTGCCCTTTTAATAAAGACATTATGAAGGAATAAAAAGGAGAAACTATAAAGAGAAAGTTTTAACAAAATTATTTCACCTCTAAATCTTCAATTCTGAATAGGACTGTTTTTTTTTCCAACTTAAACTGATCCCAAACCTTTTAAATAATTACCATTACACCACATAGAGATCAGTCCATCACAATCTGAGAAACAGTGTCCCTGCTGCCTGCAGTCACATTTCATAAACATTACACATTTCACCAGTGAAATCAAGGGGGCGAAGAAGAAGGGAAAAAAAAAAAAAAAAAAAAAAAAAAAAAAAGACCTTATTTGCCTAATTGTAAGATTTAGCTGCCGGCTGTGGTCTCTTACACACACCTACCAGTGTGAGCTTCCCGCTTTACTGCTGAAGTAACTCAAGGCTGCTGTCACTGAAACGCAGTTACACGGAGGTGAAACCTCTGTGCAGAACTGGATAAGACATACAGACTCTAGAGGGAGTTCTAACTTTGCCATATTTTTCCCCTTACAAAATTTTTGTAAGTAGTTCAGAACAAAACAAATAAACAAACGACAACAACAACGGCAAAGCCATACACAATGTTTCTTCTGGACATCTGCTGCCTCTTCCCCTGCCCCTCTGTCACTGGGCAGCGTGGGAACTGCCTGGCACAGGCAAAGATTTGCTTTCTGCCCGTACTGACATGTATTTCAGTTTTCTTTCTCACCCAGTCATGATGCCCAGGAACTCTTAATTCAGCTGTTCTTGGGTGGCTTCAGTGCACCTTCAGTCTAACTACTTCACCAGTTTATGCAGCATCTAGGAGACTTACGATATTTAATGAGGATTAACTACACTCAGATAGCCAGTCTTTAGATACGGAACGGAGCAAAGGTATTTTGCTTTTTTGAGTTTGTAAAGGTATTTTCAGCATCATAAATTAACTACTTTCTAATGCAGTAACGTTGCCTAAGCGTTCCTGCTGCCAGTTCACAGGGTGCGTGTTCACGTGCATTCCGCTGGGACGCACACACTAGCATACCCCAGCATAAGAATAGCCGGAACACAGCCAGCCAGCACGTCTGCCGCACTCTTATGAATGCCTAAACTAGCTTTTAGCCTTGCCAGGCCTCTCGAAACAAGGGGATTTGCTTGGCATTACGCACTTGGCAAAAATGCCCCCAGGCTGCAGCGGGAGCTACTATAGAGCAGACAAAAATGCAGCTGTAGTACCCACATTATCTCTTTTCATACAGTATTTTGAAATGTATATACTTTCTTTACAGCTGTGGTTGAAGTTTAATAGCTCACACATATAGCAAACCGATCACTAGATATCAAGAACAAAAAAAATAGAAGAGGACAAAAGATGTTTCCAATATTTCTTTGTATTGAAGGTAAGCTTAAGCAATCTCATCTTGCAGTACTTTCCTGCTTTGAGGCACAGCACCGTGTCAGCTCATCCTAACTGAAGAAATTCACAACTGGAATATAGGCTGGTAATCCCTTATTACTGTGTCTTTTGTTATTAATGTGTTTCAAAAACAAATAAAAACTTTCCCTTCCCTTTTTTTGGTAACGATAATTTAGAGAGGAGGACAAAAAAGTAAACCAAGAAAACCCACAAGCACTTTCCTCAGGAAAATCTACTTGTCCAAACATTTGTTAACACACTGGGATGTTGGGGCGGGGGGGCGGTGTCAGGGAGAGAGAGATATTTGCATTTCACATTTTTCTGGGAGGATAAAGGTAGCACATTGCATGGACATAACAACCAACTATATGTAGAAAAAGCTCAGATGACTCCTAACATCCATATGTTGACTTCTAACTTCCATATGTTACCAGGGAAGAAATTGGGACACTTATTTGTCTGCTGCTCAGCCTTCATCTTTCTCTTCCACAGTGTTTTCCCTTGCCTCAATGGTATCAGGACCTACAAAAAAACATGTATCTATAGAAAAACTATGAACCACAGTTGCCCTCTGACCACTCAGCTGTTTCATTTTAGTTCAAGGAGTAAAAAGAGTCAAAACCTAGACACTGGAGCAGCAAGGCGGGGAGGGGGTGTGTGGAAACTAAACCCCATTTAAAGTGATTTCTGAAGCAGCAAAAAGAAGCGTGCTAAGCCAGATACTCTTTATTTTTAAAGTGCTCTTTCATCCTGTTTCCCAAATTTGACTCTATTTCAAGTCAGTATGGCAGAAGGCAACTATGCTCAACTTAGGAGATCTTCTCAGGCATCAGAAACGCTGCCTTCAGCATTTGCCTCCTGAACCCACTGCCAGCACCGAAGTCTCCTTTTCTGTTTTTCTGCTCCACTTTGTGAAACAGTGGATAACCAGAAAAAGACCTGTGCAATACAAGTTTCAGCATTTCTGGGGTGATTTTCCCCTGAGCAATAATACGCCAGGCAGCACAGAAGTCAGGAGGAACTCCCATAGTCCTATCTTTTTGCTCTCCCCATGTTTTCAAACCATACCTCCTCAGCATGCAGAAGTTAAGGATTTGTACAAAGTACATTTCTTTCTCTTCAATATTGATTTAAAACCTTTTTTCATAATAGGCTCTGAATAGCAGGGGGAAAAAAACACTTCACTTCTGTCAATAAGAAGCAATGGAATAATGGACAGGCTGAAAACACCTATTCCCTAAACACTGCTGCTCTTGGACAAAGACACTGTCACACTTAAGTGAGCTGGACGAAGGAAATCGTCTATTTGCATAAATATGCCAAATGACACAAGCTGAAATGTTCATTCCTATCTCTAGATCACAAGCTCTGTATTGGTGCTGGCACAGACTGTGACAGAGAAAAGAGTTTTCAGGGTACTGCAGTACTGAAAAATCAGTGTTCTACAGAGGGAAGCGTGGCATTTAAACAGAGGGATATTAGCCTGAGCAAGTGTCACAGGGCTGTTACGGACAGTAACAACAGCCATGGCCAACAGGTCTTTGCTGTCAGTAATTTAAATCGGTAATCAATCAGTAAAACAAACATACAGAATTTACTAGGGTTTTATTTTTTGAGAGAAAAATAGTCTTCCTGTGAAGTGTTATGTTTGGCAATATTCCGGTTAGCACTAGTTAGCACTTCTAACTTGGTCTGCTGAAACTTCACCAGACCTAACGGTGCATAAGCATGTGCTGTGTTCAATACATGAGCAAGCCTGCCAAACAGTGCATAATAAAATCCAAAGTTTTCAAACCAAATCAGATTAATGGTTGGGTCAGGGTTTGGTTTTGGGCTGGTTTTTATTTTTCTTTTGGTTGTTTGGGTATTTTTCCCGTTATAACTTTGACATATCTGGAGTACAGCAGGTCACCTTTGCTACCCCTGGAGAGGATCACAATTGCACTCAAGCTCAGAGCTTTACTGCACTGTGCTAGCATGCAGGAATCCAGCTCTCTCACTGTCCACAGCTGCACTGTAACATTTTGATCTCTCACAGTAGTGAGGGAAAAGTGAGCTTTACTTTCTAGTTGATTTTTACAGTCATTTTGAAGTAAATTATACTTGCACTTGAATTATTTTACAGTTATAAGCCAGTGCATTTCAGTGACCACTGATCCAGTCTGTATAGTTTATCGTTTGTTATGAGACACTGATGGCTGTTTAGTATGTCCGAAACATAACGTTGAGACAAAGGGAGCTCAAAGCGCTTTGTAATTATATTCCTCAGTAGGAAGCAAGTTCTACAGTTGACATATGGAAAGACCAAACTGTTCTTCTATTCAAAATAAACAAAAATATTTCCTGTTCTTTCAACTGTTAACTATTGAACATTTCAACTGTGTCTCACTGTAAAGCACTCCATGACTTTCTGAAAAGCACTTAGTAATCTCTTTCCTGCTTTTAAAAGCATACCGAAGAGATAGAGGAGAACTACAGCTGAAATACAGACACAGTAAGAAAAATGTCAGCATCCCAAAGACACCTACGACTTATAATCACATCAGAATTGCTAGCCAGCATCGTTAAGATGGGGTAAATAATTTAGCCTGTCAGTAGATCAGACCAGAAGGATATGCTTTATCACCACCTCCCAGCAATAGCCTTCCTGAAAACCCATCAGTTAAACAGCTCCAAGTGATTTCAGGAGACAGTGACCCTTCAAGATGTGGTAAACCTTTACTATATAAACCAACCAGCTGCTCTTCATGCAGATCTACTGAGATGCTTACAAAGGTTTCATGAATAAATGGATAGTTGTGGTTCAGACACCGTAAAGGACAAAGCTCAGCAGCTCCTTTCAGATGGGAAGCAATGGAAAGAAATACTTTGACTTGCATATACACGGACAACTATAAATCAGTAAGATTGCCTCTGAGCTTCTCTTCCAAGCCTGCACTCAAGTAGTAGTTCATAGGCTGTCTCTTGCAGAAGAGCATGCCAAAATTTCTAAGCCCAAGAAAGGACCTGTAGAAGCCAAGCAGATTTATAGACTGAGCAGCCAGTTGTCAGTGGAAAAGTCAGCTTTACTCATTAGTCTGCCTCCATATAGAAGAAAAAAAGAAAAACACACACACATACACACACAAAAAAAAAAAAAGGGGGGGGGGAAGAAAAAAACCAAGCACAACAAAGTCTTAACAGCAGTGGTTAAGTTAACCTCCAAACCCCCCTAGCCTCTAAAGTACAGACTTTTATTTTTAAGGAGTACTTTTTCATTCTAATTCCCATGTTTTACAGTTGTTCAAATCAGCATTGCAAAAGCCATCTCTGCAGAACGTAAGAGGATTTTGGGGACATGAGAAATACTCTGTGCATCTGCATTAGATTGCTAAACCCACCCCAAGTGCAGAGGATTTCTTCCCTGATTTTCTACTCCATACAGTGGTAAAGCTGAGGTAATGGGTTAGGTGCATTTCACACCAAGCTAACAATCAACGAGCTACTAAGCTTGCCGCTTACGCATTTTAATTAGCAGGGATCCCAGTATCTTTATAAAGATGGAAATCCCCTGGGAAGGTACCTGCTAAAAAAGCCTAAGCAGAAGATTACCTGCTGAGAGTCTGAGCAAGTAGGCTTGGGGCTGGAGAAGGCGTCAGGGCTCTGGAAACTTGCTTTTTAAGATATTCATATGAAGACAATCAAATAAGAAAGAAATGAGGAGCTTAAATCGTTGTTCAAAGGACAGGAGCAACTCTGAAGAAGTAAAGGGGAGAAAGGAGTCATATCCACCTCCTTCATAAGACTGCAAAAAACATTCAGAAACTGAGAGAAAGGAGGTGCAAACAAAACACTCAAGGTAAAAGCTGTCCTCTAGCTACATCTGCCGTTTCACCAGACAGACTGAGCACTCAGGCAGTTCAGGTGGGTTTTTGGAGAAATCTAGACCTCCATCTTGAGGAAGCCTATCCCAGCATACCTGCAAGGCTACAGGCAGCCTTATTTTCATGCAAAAGGCAGCTGGCACACAAAGCAAGCAAACGCAAAACAAACCGAGATGATGCTCAAGTATCAGTTTAAGTGAGTTCCTAAAGACAGGCCTAAGCCCAGCCCCCCCCTGAGCCCGGCGAGAGGAGCTGTGCCGTGGCAAGGAGCATCCACACCTCCATGTACTCACGCATTATGGAGCTGAAAATATTTATTAAGCAAAATGCTAATGATAACTTTGTCCTCCCGTTGATTACCTCTCTTGGGCAGCTAAATATTAACATGAGGTTGTTCCTAGCTAATTTAGTAAGCAAGAGCTAATTTAAATGAGCATATCCTTTAGGAATAATCCATGTGAATAAGAATCCTAACTTGTTTTCATACAGTAGTAGTGACTTATTTAGGCTTTCACGGTACTTTAGGGTTTCTAAAAGAGGCACTATGCAAATTACCCTGCTTAGTAACAGCATGCAGGAGCAAGTATACCTCCTGTTCGCCTGTTTTTATTGACTTGTTTTGCACCACTTCACCAACACGCACCCCTACACGTAGGAGGGAGTTCAGACACGCCAGCTAATGCCTTGTAACATCTTCCTACTCAAGCATCCTAAGAGATGTTTTCCTTTCATTTGTCCTTTTCAGATAAGCATGTTGTTCTTTTTATTTTCCAATATTAAGATGAGACACTTGACGCAGGAGCTGAAATGGAAACAGCACTGCCCCCACGGAGCAGGCTAGCACTTCTCTCACTTTTCAGGATTTACTTACTTTTTTTTTTTTTCATTTTGTTGCACTAATCCCATTGGGGTTCAAAACCTACCACCGTCTAATTTCCCAGCAAACCTCCAAAACACATGGATACTGTCCTAAGCTGAGCCTGGTAGGGCCGGCCTTGCCTTGGTGCTCCTCAGTGTGGCACCAGCTCCGAAGCAGCCTATCCCTTCTTCCTTCCTCCTTCCACCATGAGACACCCTTCCTTCCTCAACCCTTCCTCTGCCAGCTCTCACTGCCAGGTACCCCCAGCTGGGCCTTGCCACCACAACCTCCCCTTTCCTCACTCCCTGCATTAATCCTCTGATACAAAACCCTCCAACAATCAAATGGCTCCATATTATTATTTTTTTTCCTGACAACATTCCACTTAAGTAAAATACGAGCAGAGTTTAACAACCCGTTCGCTATTGTCATGATGGCAGAGGCAAGAATTGCTCCCTTGCATATCTGCTGGGTTTGATACACTCATATACTTGTAAAAACGGCAAAGGAAAAGCAGGAGGGCAGGACGTGTGCGTGAGGGAAGGCTATGGCCTGTTGGCATCAGGACGATGGCGATATCGACCTGAACCCAGAGCTTCCTCTGCCACGGCAGCAGGGAGAAGGGCCGGTCCCAGCACAGAGGCGGCTCGTCACAGCGGGCACAGCTTACCGGCTCTTCGGCACTGGCACAGACAACAAACCAGAAATTTCATATTCTCCCAGACTGCCTCAAGTCTGGCATTCTAGCAAAATATCCTGCATTTCCTTAGAAATCCCCATTTTGTTCCCAGGAAAAAATAAGCAATACACTTGCTGGTGTTCTCATTTCTATTTGGAGTTTGTTACTGGATATCTGGCCATGTAAATAATGTCACTGAACCATTTTATGCTATTATGTATAAAATGTGCCAGTAAAAGATTTTCTGTGGGTACTAACAGTTGTTGCAGTGAAACATGCCAGAACCAAACACTTGGGATGTGCAGTCTGCCCAGAGAACGTTGCATTAACACTGTGACTTTTTCAAAATGTAATGACCTTGGTCATTATTTAAATGACTGCTGTTCAGATTTTCATCTTCACTATTACATGATCATTTATGAGGTGGTATCGTATGTCTTCTCAGACTCCTGCTGGGTTTCCGAACCCTGTAAGCCACCACTGTTAACAACGGCAGATCTCATGGACAGGCGAAGCCACACCAACCACTGCGTAAACATCACAGGCACCCCGAGAGAAAAACCCTGGAGCAGCATTGGCCTTAGTATGAAGCATGCTTTACAAGGGAAAGAGGACGGATCTGGTCTGACATTTTGAGCTCACTTAGGGCTTCTTCTCCTAACTGGTGCCACAGCGACGCTGCTGCAGCTGCTCTGAGCTGCTGTCTCAACCTCCCGCCCCAGCTGAACTCCCAAGCACCTTCTGCCAGGGCTCTCTATGTTTTAGTCTATCCCAGCCAGGTTAACTACAGTTCGTTAAACATTTTTTGCTTATTTGACCGATTTAGACTCAACCCTTCACACAGTGATCGTAGATGTCAGATCAATGGAAAAATAGGTACTGACCGAGAACAAAGAAGAGATGCAGGATAAGGCAGAAGCGTGCTCAGCACTTGGTGTCACAGTGTCTGTAGCCGGTTAGCTGGCAGCACAGCTGCTCCCGTCGTTCCTATAGAACATGACTCAAACTGGGTTGGTAGGAGCTTGTGAACTGGCTCCCTGTCTGCTGAAATTACCAGATGTTGAATTCATCGTTATGGCTGAGAACTGCTACAGTGCTCCCAAAATAGTCAGGACATGAAGAAGAGAGATGGCTTTCCCAACGGAAGGCAGGAGGCATCACATATATCGGCAAAGTTCCCTTGATGCCACATCCAGGACTATAGTCTGCTAAAGTAGACTTGATCTCCAACTCAATATATAGTACAGATGGTCTTCAAGGACTGATGTTCACTGCATGTTGCAGCACGGCACACAGTATAAAACCCATTTGAAAGAGAAGGCTTCAGTTCACTTTGCCTGACATTTTTTTCAGTTGTGTGAGGCTTGTTCAAAGCCTTCTCCCAGCTACAGCTGGGCCAGCTGAAGACACTAGCACTCAGAGTGAGGTGTTTTTTTCTTCTTCCAATGCCCAGGTCAGGATGAGGGCTGCTACGGCAGACATTCTCACACTGTGGTGCACAAATCCTACGCCACAGGGAGCTGTTTTGTCCATAGGCTGACCTAGAACTGGGAGGCTGCAAAAGTGGTTTTGAGACACCTTCCTCTGCCTTGTTCCTCTGAGGAGCTTCAAATGACAAAGTACAAGACTGAATTTTGCTCGTATAACATTTCAGCCAGCCAGGAATATTCTGTAAAAAGCAGGGCTGGGAAGAGAGGAAGAAATATAGAATATTATAGTTTTTCTGCAAGCTATCTGTAATATTGTGACCAAATGATTTCTGCTTCTTGTTGGATCCCAAGTAATATGGAGAAGGGTCAGTACCTGACATTTTCAAAGCACAGCAGTGCTGACCACTTTATCTTCCATAGGGACTTCAGGCAGATTGCTGTGCAATTTAGTTACCTTGGTAACATCAGACAGCATGTAGACTTGCAAATAGTTGTTATGTCACCTTGCCAATCTGCTGCTACACCTACCAGGAATGCAGAACAAGCAGTCAATTACAGGGATATCACTCAAATTCATTATACTTGCAAGTAAGAAAACCATTACTACTTTGCTTATGAAATTAGCTTAATTCCCGTGGGAAACCCCACATCTTTAAGTATTTTTTTTCAGTGAAAAGAATTCTTAGAAGAACTGGCTATTTATTACTTCTGTTCCTTCTGAAACTGCTTTGCATAAATGATATGACATGGCCTCAAAACAATATTGTCCTGATTTTCTTAATATTACATACACATAATTTTCAGCTGGGAGTTACATACTGAAGAAGCAGTTTTTGAAATACTGGAAACTAGTGAACCTTGCATATATAAAGAAAGGAAATGCTCTTTTCATAGGTACCATGAAGAAAAACAAGGCTAATATTTATTGTTCTGCAAGCAAAACAAAGTCTGAGTGAAGCCTTTTTTTTAAAAAAAAAATATTCTAAAAAGTAAATACCACTCCGTTATAAATGTAACAGGAAACCAATCAACGGGAAAGTTGGCCTAAAATAAAGACATATACAAGTTTTCTTTATTGTTTTTTAAATAACAGAAAGAGACAAAATTCCTAAAAGTGTCAGCTGGTGCCTTACACAATGTGTGCAAAGGTAGTACTGGAGATCTGATAAGGATTTTGCTGTCCTCATCAAGACTTTTTTTTTTTTTTTTAACCCAGTGGTCTTCCTGTAACTCTTTTCACAACTACCTCCATTATAACAACACCAGAAAACTGGACACAATTTTATACCTATTATCCAGCTGACCATCCAGCGTTAGTTTAAAACACTGATAGGGTCAATTCCTTGTTAAAATGCCTGATTTGGGGAGGATGTTGGTTTATGGTGGTCAGTGTGCAATTAGGATGATTTGTGCTGTCTCTTCAGCAGAGAACTGCAATGGCAGCTGGGGTAATAACGCCCGAGATCACCACTCCTAAACGGATGGGATGGAGCACATTGCTTATAGTCCTGCTTCTGGGGTCATCTTTTTAAAAGGAAAGTACCTTGAAATGACTGGATCCTCTCCCATGTGATAAATCTCCTGTCTTGAAGGTTTGGGTGGGTGGGTGTGTGTGGTGGAAATCAGGGCACTTTTTGTGAAGTTCGTTTTCTTTCTGTAACAGTTAATAATAACAAGTAGTAAATGAGGCTCTTGACTTATGTATTTAGCAGGAAGCAGAATCTCTCTCATGACACTACATAGGAATAGCAGCAAGTTATAAACATACTCTCCTCGTAACTCAAATTTCACTCTCCTTCACTTTCATGCCTTTGCTTTTTCTTTTATTCAAAGTTATTGAGAATTGTACCAGCTTAGCACCAGAGTAGATAAGCTCATTATTTGGACAAGAACAAGCAAAGAAACAGCAGAGCTCTTGCCCTTTATTGGCTTTGGGAGAGAAGATGACACAGTCACCTTTCTTCACCACGTCCCTGTGGCCACTCCAGCATCCACACATAATACAGCCCTGTCACATATGCAAGTATGGAGCTCAAACAATGACTAATTTTTCACAGCACCCAAACTTAAGCTAAAACAGTTCAGCTCCTCAGCGAGAAAGTTAGATTTCTCAGGCAGCATCTTGGGAAGCCTTAAAGGGTTTTCCAGGAGCTGTAGGTCCACTCACAGAAAAGATGTTTAGTATCCCTTGCTGCATCAGGTCGAATGGGTAGATAGATACTATTTACTGCACTAGATATTAAACTCCTTCTGGAAACCTGGCCACAACTGCAGAAGTGGGAGCTAAGGCTGAAGGTTTGTGTTTCTTTCCTTAAAAGGCATGGAAGCAGCTGGATATTCATCTGGTAGCCCCATTACAATCCCAATGAGGACAATACGATTATCCACCTGAGTGGCTAATTGCGAGAGTCAGACTGTTGTGCACAAATGTGTATATTTCTTATACATAATATATGGATATGTATACTAAATTTGTGCCAAACATCTGTTTGTTTTAGAGCAGACAGCTGTTATTGGGACTCAATTTCTGATTTTTCCAAATGTCACAAGAAGAAACATCGCGTGTTAGCTTACAGTTGCATAAACTGCTCATGAGAATTAATAAACTTTCTGAAAACCATACAGAATTGCATTAATGAAGACTACTCTGAACTGAAAGCAGTTTCTACTTCAAACAGGAAGAGGGTAGTTTCAGGTTAGATACAAGGAAGAAATTCTGTGCTGTGGGGGTGGGAGGCGCTGGCCCAGGCTGCCCAGAGCAGCTGTGGGTGCCCCGTCCCTGGCAGGGCTCAAGGCCAGGCTGGACGGGGCTGGGGGCAACCTGGGCTGGGGGGAGGTGGCCCTGCCCGGGGCAGGGGGCTGGGGCTAGGTGGGCTTTAAGGGCCCTGACAACACAAACCAGTCTGTGATTCCACTCATTAACATTTCAACGTTTTATGCTGTGACTTGATGAAAAATACATTTAAAAACCTACATTATTGACTAAATGCATAAGTATTGTTCATAATCTTAATTTTCACATGTCCTAGGAAGCCATATAGTCTTAATTGACACTAAGATTTTTTAAATTTAATTCAAAATTATTTCTAATTCCAAACATCTATTAATTGTGCTGTATTTCAGTAATAAAAGTTTAGCTAGGAGAAGAGTCCCATTTTACAACGTCTAGAGACATAGTCAGAGACAAACATAAAACCCACACTTTAAAATGCCAGACTAGAGCGAGTGCAGGTAACACTCCTGTTCCTGAACTGCAAATGGAACAAAGTATACATGGTCAAATTTTTAGAAATGCAAGTTTTTCCTGTTCTCATAGAAACAAGTGACAAATGCCTTTGGAAGCACCATGACACAACTTTGCCAAACCAAAGTCTGAGATTTTTAGAAAAGATGTTAAAATCTGGGCTCTGTATCATTTTAGGTTTGCCCAGGTCAGAGGAGATCACTGGAAGATCAAGCAACTGAAATGCTTAGTCTTTTTTTAGTGTGTCAAGAATAAGCTTTTTTTCTCTGCCTGGTCTTCATTTCATTTGGACAATAAAGGTTGAATTTTGAAAGCTTAACCACATGATATATTGAAGCAGTAATTTTTAACCTAATATGCCTTAAAAATATTTAAATAAAACCCCAAGAGAATATGCAATTTTTTTGCCATTATGCCAACTGTACCTTAGAAAAAAGTAATCTTTGCTTTAATAAAAAATAATTATATAGACTACATAACTTAAATAGCATAGCAGCATATTCAAAATTTGTCAAAATTAGAAGGAATGAGTCTATGAAGATTGAGTAAAATACAAAAAGTATTTAATTTTTCATAATATGTTATGAAATTATGAAAACATTAAAAAATCGTTATGAAAGTAATAGAACTATGACCTCTCTGACAGCTCTCTCTGTTCAGTGGCTCAAACCTTTCTCAGTGGTGTGTGCATTGTAAGTTTGGCTGCTTCCATGCAATGACACCATCCACCACAATGCAGCCACATGCAAAGGCACCCAAGCTAGCCACCTGGCTACCACACGTAGCACCATGGAGCCCATGTTAGTGCTCATTGGGTTAACTGACCCTCCTGAAGAGGTCTACAATGGATTGACCTTCCTTTAGGGTGGATGTAACTTTTCCTGATACCCTTGGGTATCTACCTTCACTGTGCAACGTAAACATACTGAAGTTCCATTTGAAGCTAAAAAGCCAGTACCATAACTTACTTCAACTGCCCATCTTGGGCTTCCAGTGTGTTTGCCAAAACGATGGCGATTTCCCTCCAAACATGACTGCATGGTCAGGCTGGCCATGCAGCTGCTTCTCCAGCTCCATGCAGATGCTCACTTTCCACAGCTGCTTATCCAGCACCAAGGGAGAGCCACCAGCACCTACAGAAAACGCAGCCTGGATTATTAAAACTGGTAACTACTATAGTTTGCTCGTGCAGCATGGAGCCTAGGCTGTGTGACAGTCATCGGTTTTTCAGTTAGGGATGTACTTTATAGGCATTGCTTGTACTTTTCCTTTGTCCCACTCATACAGCATCCTTCCTCCTTAGCTGTGTGCGTTAGTGCTGGCTGCTGGCATGATGCCCCAGCTTCAAACTGCTTTCCTTCCCCACCTTTCATCCTTGTCCCCACCTCCATTGCCATCAGGCCTGTTGCTCCTTCCTCTGCCTGCCCTGGACCAGCTTCTGCCCCTCATCAGCACTGCTCCTCTTCAAGCCCTGCTTCTGGCCAGGGATCACCACCTGGAACCATGCTGTCAAAGTTGTGAGATCTGGGGAGGAATCTGGCCTCCTGGGTGAATGGGAGTCTGAAAACAGCTGCAAAAGGAAAGACGAAGTGCCTGATTTAGGCAATCAGCTGAACTATATTCAATGAAAGATGGAGCAAGTGGAAAGAATTGCTTGAAAATAAATTGCTGATATAATGGTTATAATGGCAGTTCGTGCATTTAATGTGTGCTGTAGCTGAAGCCCTGACACTCTAAATTGCCATCTAAAGGTCAGAGTCATTCCCCCCGGGTCAGGCTGCGGAAGCAGGCTCTTTTACAAGAAAACTGAGCAGGGGCAGGCAAAGTAAAGCCCAGATCTCCAAAACACACAGCCCGGTCAAAGGCTGCAGCTCTTCAGCCGGGTACCTGGCAGCACTAAAATCTGTGTTAGGTTTGACATGTGTGGATCTCATGGGTCCTGCCTTGCTGCTTTCCAGTGCCAACCTTGCCCGAGGGGGGGCTCTCCCTGCGGCTGCCAGAATTACTGTTGACTGCACCCCATTTACAAGCTGCTGCAGTCATTCATCTTGGTCCTGTGGTTGGACTAACCCGATTTAAAGAAATACTGATACTGTAGCAGCAGACCATCCTAAGTACTAAAAGAGGTTTGATGTGTAGATAGACCTTTGTTTTGCACATCTGACATATCTTATGGAAGTGAATCCTGTAGTTGTGGTTACGCTTTAGAAATCAAAAACCTTAAAGATGGGTGTTATGCTCCATTTTCTCTAAATGGATGCATCAAGTTATGTAAACTATATAGTAACAGTATAGTAACAGTTACTCAAATAGCTGTAAGACCCATTACCTCATATATTAAAACAAGATAATTGATTGAGCCTGTTCCAATGAACTATGAACTTACAACATTTTTACTTTCTGTTACAGCTTCTTCCTTAAATATAAAAAAATTCACATCTGTGATTTTTGGTTTTAGTCATAATTTCAACTGTGAAATACCACAAATACAAACTGTGTAAATACCAGCAGTGAGAAGGTATTTTCACATTAGATATGTGAATACTCACACTTCAAGGGTTAATATTTCATTGGCTTGAGCACTGAAGGGTAAATTGTAGCAACACAAAGAGGAAAAAAATATTAGTATCTCAATTTTGAAGCATTTTAAACATGATTTATTTAAAGTGATATTGTTCTAAAGGGTCACTTAAATGCAAATTTTTACATATGTAATAGATATAGTATTTTGGCATGGATTTCCATGCCAGCTTTTTAATGTACAACATTTTTGCTTCCCTAGCAAAGTTATAGTTCAAATAGAGACTCTAAAGTTGAAATGTTGGCAAAAGCTGTGGCAGCAGCTTCAGTATATGATACAGCTAGATGTTCCTACAGGCTGACCTTTCAGCCTTGGGCATGCAGGAATGTAAATCTGATCCTGGATATGCACTTACTAATGGGGTAAGTTTGAACTTAATTGCCCGTTTGCGCTTTCAGTGACCTGACCAAGCATGTGAGCACAGGATTTAATGCACCCAGCAGTGTGTGGGTCAGGCCCTCAGCAACCTAGGGGAACGATGCATCTGCAAAGCAGCAGATGAAAAGACACGTGCACATAGCAGTCGAGCCGATTTCTCCTTCTAATTTCCAATAATCTGATAATTTCAACAAAACGCATTTGGTATATCTTGCAATTTTCATGGCTCCCTGTCCAAGTTTTTTTACAGGATCATTCAGTGATAGAGGCACTGAACTGAGAGGCAAATGAGTTCACCTCTTGGTTTTGCTCTAGATCACTCTTACCATGTCAGGCAAGTCATTTAACCTCACGGCATCTCAGGTTCCATCTGTATCATGGGAAAAATGGATACACAACGTACCTAAAAGACACCATGAGGGTACAACCATACCTCAGAAGATTCTCAAGCGCATCACTAGTACAGCCGGAATGAATCCACACAGTGGAAATGGGTTTCCATTCCCTCCTGTTTATAATTCATGGGTTGCTACTTCATTACGTTTAGCACTGAAGGATAATTTATATCAGCATGAAAAAGAAATAAACATTAGTGTCTTCATTCTGTAGCATTTTCTACATGGTTTGCTTTAAGATGGTATTGGTCTAAAGAGCCACACAGATGCAAAGCGATGGGGAAGAAGATCCTTTGCTTTTAACTAATTCAACACAAGTGCTTAATTCCTAGCACTCCAGAAGGCCATCTTCCTCTTAAATCCACTGCATTTAGCTTTAAAACCTGGTAAAACATGAAAAGTAAATACCTAATAGCATGTCTGTACTATATTCACTGCTGTGATTGCTAAGTAGCACAGGCTTTTCTGAGGCAGCTTTTAACTTCCAAACTTTACTGCACACTGGAAAATCCTCCCCACCTGCCTTTTTGAGTCCTTAACCTTCTCTGATAACTCAGTATTGCCTTGGCCTGTTCATCAGCTGGTTCAACTCAATAAACCAAAGGCAAGAGTTAATTAAAGGCAAAGGTGTCTTAGGCGAATCTGCACCACTGCCATAAGTGAAATAGGAAAAAAATAAGGTACAGACCTGGCTCCTGCCAGGAATGCTGGGTGCATCTTAACCCCACAGCAGCTGCTATCCATGGCTGGTCCAGTCATCCCAGTCCCCAGATCAGAGATGTGTGAGCCCAGAGGCCAGCACCTGTCTCTCGGCCACTGACTGATGAATTTTAGCTGGGCAGCACCCAGAAACAAGTCAAAAAGAGACACTGATGTTTACAAACCTTGCAAGGAGATCCAAACTCTGGGCATCAGCTGGGCCCCGATAGAGGCTGGACAAACTCCTAAGCATATGGGCCATCAGATTTATCCACAGGTCTCTTCTTTGTGGTGGGAGCTTCCCACTGAACCTAGTTAAATGGGAATAGAGGAAAGATACATAGGACACAAGTTACAGGCTGTCACTTCAGTTTGCCTCTTCTATCCATCACCCACTGACAAATGCTGATCAGAGGGAAGGGCTGTGTCCATACATGAAAGGCAGAGGCAGGCAGAAAAGATTGGGGGGTTGTTAGTTCATAGTTTTTTTCCAAGGCAGAAGCCAATGTAAAAAGAAGACTAGTAAAAAAGTAAAAATGCAGATTATTTCTCATTCAGACTTAAGCCAATACTGGTGTTGGAGACATGCTTCCTTTTGAAGCAGCCACAGAGATTCAGAGTGGTGCTTCCAGGACAGCAGACTAGACTAAAACTAAAGCCTAAGCATTAGCAGTCAAAAGCAGTCTAGCAAATACCTGAATCAAATGGGGAGATGTAATGAGCCATTCTTCGTTACACACACAGAGCACTTCAGGAAGTTGTTTTTTGGAGTTTTGTAAGAAAGTTGTGATTTAAATTTTATACACTACTTTTTCTTTGGATTTCAGAATCAAAATAGCATTGCTCTTGACATTGTTTTGTTTTTCACGCAAAATAGGCATTGGATGTCTTATTCTAATTAATGACAGTTTTTATTTGTTAGCCTGGGTTGACCTCTTTTCTTTAGGTTTTTGCTTTGTTGAGATAGAGAAAATGTTATATCTGATCTGGATTTACCTTTCTTAAAATTTAATTGTGGTTATTCAGTAGAACTCACAGCAACGAACAAGTGACAGCAACTTTTCCATACTTCAGACTGCAATCACATACGTACAAATATTTCTCATTGAAGTCACAAGAAGAATTTCAAGAGGAGAGCAATTTTAAGTCACAATAGAAGATCTGAATTTTAAGAGTTTTACTGTAGATGGCACGGAGCCTGAGATACCAGCGGTTAAATCACTAAAGGCTGAATATTAAGTAGTAAAACAAACAGGAGGAGGAGGAGATTGAAGCAGGGATGTAATATAGGTGTAGTGTTTGGTGGAAAGGGAGGTGAGGAAGGTGATAGCAGCAGCGGTATTTTGGAGAGAACAGAAGAGGCTGCGGGCTTGCTGATAAAGCCTGACCAAAACAAGTGTTTATGCTTTTAACAGAGAAATGGAGATCATTTATTGTTGTTATTATATTTAATAAATAAAGCATACTGTAGAAGAAGCCAGGAGAAAAAGGAATGAAGACAGCTAGAGGGCTGATTTAGAATGATATTTTGAGGGGAAGAGAATACTAATAAAACAGCAATTCTGTCGGGGGGTGGGGGAATGTGAAGGTAAGGAGCAAAACTAATCACAGCCACCTTGTAACTAAAGCAGATGACAGTCACAACCAAAGCTGCCCGCTGCTCAGAGCTCCCCCCGAGCTCCTCAGGTACGTACTTGTCTGAGACACGCTGCAGGCTCGGTACTAACAGAAACGGTTCCCACCACACATCTTAGAAGGCCAAGAGAGAACCAATTCAAATACACACACGTGTACCTGGCACAAAGACAGCACACACAGCAAAGCCCAGGAGAGGTCAGAGCTCCAAGTCCCTCCTGAGCAACAGGAGTACTGCACTAGAGGTTTTCAGAAACCATTCATAAATAGACAAGGTTCTTCTGACACATCCCACCAGGACTGAGTGTAGACATAATATATTTTTACAACAAATAATAGATATTCGCTCCTCAGGGGGTTTGGTTTTTTCCCCCCTTAAGGGTGTATACATATTTTGTAGTAAACTAAAAAGAAACGTCTTTTCTACTCATGAGTTTTCAAAAAGAACATAGAATAAATTAGCAATGCAAGTCTGTATTTAGCAGCTTCCTTAAGTGCACTGCGTGTACAGTCTTGATCTCCAGCACAGCACCCTTTTACTCTTTTTTTATCCTTTCTAAATGAACACAGAGTTAGGTAACAATAACCCAGACTTATCGCTGTGATCACAAATTTCTGCGCAAAAGATTAAACCTAGTGCTTTCCAAAGTTGCAAATTCCTCCTAGGCTTCAAGGCAGTTTCAGCAGGCTGCTCGTTAGAGACAAATTTTTCTCCCATGATCCTTTTTCAGTTCTTTTCCTTAAGTCTCAAATTCCAGCACTTTGACCAATTACAAAATATTAAACATCAAGTGTCTACCCTTTGAATAATACATATCTATTACTTTTCATCTTTCAAAAGGCCTCATGCTAATTTGCCATCCAGGTGCTCAGCAAGTGTTTTCTGACTCTGTAGGACCTGTGGGATATACATAGTTCTGTACACTAATGCCCTTATCACGGTAACTAAAATAACGTTCGTACAGGTTGGCCATTAACACCGATGATGTATATGGTGCCTCTGCTCAATAAGCCTGTGGGCTTCCACCAAACCTAAGCAGGAGCTGCCTTACAAAGCTGAGAAACGGCAAGTGGGATGTCACTTTTATAGGGTGATGGGCTTTCTTCATGTGCAGGTATTAAATAACTACTAATTGGGAACTCTTTTAACTAAATTTCTGTGGTCCATTAGTGAAAATGCCCTTCTTCTATGTTATCATATCAGCCTATAATTAAGTCTCATTCTGCTAAGGATCAAGCTATGAGCCTTTCATAACCCATTTTGCTGCTACTGGTTGCTGCTGTTGCTCTCCATTGGTAATAAAAACATCCTACAAAAACGGGATGTAACCACAAGGTAACTATATATATACACACACTAAAGGAAAAATGCAATTACACGTAACAATGACAAGAAATGGGATTTTTTTAATGGATCTGTAACACCCTGGGTATTTTAGACAGTATTCACTTTGTTGCATGGTCAACTGCAACTGAAACCCTTATTCCTCAGCACAGAAATTATTAATTATTATCCAGGCTTTTTGTTCCGAGAGCCTTGCCTTCCCTGGGCCCCAAAAGGGCTAAGAAAACATCACATATCACATACACAACTACTGCAATATAGTACTCGAGAGAGGCAAAATTATTTCTAGTTCTAGTATCTTCACTAATGATATGGGAAAAAGGAACAAATGGCAAACGTCACCCAGATGAAATTAGGAAATCAAATACAGCAAGGAGCGACTAGGGACATTAGAAATGTGAAAGAGATTGAACATCCTTCAAAAGAACGTATCTTTGGAAAAAATAAACCCCCAAAAATGGTAATGGGAAGGAAGAATATGTAAATGTAGATGTGCTGGAGCAGTGAGCGATGGCTGATGGCATATTCCTTAGCTAGGATAGCAAATGTAATGCTATGACAGCAAAAGGAGGTCAGTGCTCAGCTAAGCGAGTAAAAATTAAAATGTTGGGCAACAGAAATGTCATGGTTTAACCCCGGCTGGTCATTAAGTACCACACAGCTGCTCGCTCATTCCCCCCTCACCCCCAGGGATGGGGAGGAGAGCTAGAAAGAAACGTAAGACTCCAGGGTTGAAATAAGAACAATTTAATAATTGAGATAAAATAAAAATGAAAGAACAATGACAATTATAATGAAAAGGAGGAGGGAAAGAAAGAAAGGAACACATGGTGCACACTGTAACTGCTCACCACCTGCTGAGCAGTTGATAGCAGAGGTAGGGGTTGCTGGACCAGTCTCTCTACAGCTGAGATGATGGAGGTAGAGGCACTACCTTCATAGCCTCAGGGATGATAAAGCACTTCATCCACTGTTGGTGGTCAGTGTCTGACCAGCCCATCACTGCCAATGAATTGGCATATGCTGATCACGTACTCTGTACCGATTTCTGCCACATGGGCCAAGCACATCCAACTTCATCAGGGTCCATGGGTGACTGTGGGTTTTCTAGGTGACAATACATCATCTCTTTCACAGCTAATTCCTTCAAGTACCAGATACCCTTCCCTATTCCAGTCCACTTGCTTGGGTAACACGTTATATCCTCCTTGTTAGGATACCTTTCCTTGACGCTTGATAGGAGTTGCTTCCAGAGGCTAATGGCTCACGTGCCTTTTCCAATTGCTTTGTCAATGCCCCCTTCTTTAGAAAATGACCCCAGCTGCTTGGCTTCCCTACCCTCCAACGCTATACTATTAACCCCACTACCCCAGCATGGAAGCAACCAGGTGATAATGTGTTCATCTGGCTGACAGGGATAATGTTTCTGCATATCCCACAGCTTACTCAGAGACAGGGATTGAGAGGTTACCTCATGTTCACCCTCTTCATCTTGCTTCTGTGATGGGTCTGCTCCTTCAGCCTCCTTTACCAAACTGGCTGCTCTCCCTTTCCATATCTTCACATCTATAGGGGCCACTAACAGCGGTTGGTAGCTTGTTTTGGTGGCTGAGGTAGCTGTGATGCGCACCACAGGGGCTGAAAAGGTACAGGGCCTGGGACAGGGGCTGCAGCAGCTATTATTTTCTACCACGGAGGCTAAAGTAGCAGTTATAATTAGTTGCTTGAGCTTCCACCAAGCCCAAGAGATGAAAAGCGCGTTCAGTATTCCTAGCTCTAGGGTCAGGAACTGCACTATGGTGCTTCCAGGGGAGCAAAGGTACTCGGGATCTCCCAAAACCCTAAATGTTCCACTAATTAGCCCTAAAGGGAAGGTGGAGGTGTGGACCTCATCCATAGGCCGACTCTCTGGGAAAACAAAGCCATAGGTACAGCCCTCGGCATCCCCCGGTCAAGGGCCACGGAGCACACAGGAGCACACACACCGGACTAGTTTCTTAACGAGTCCAGCAGATCACCAACCAGCACTATATGATACAACACAAAAAAGCCCCACTTTCACCCAGGTCCCAGAGTAAAACACCACAACTGGGAACACATGCTGCAAGTAAATTAAACACCGCAACCCTGGAACCATGAGCAGCAACTCCAACAGCAGAGAAACCACCTTTGTGGCTCATTATTATTGATCTAACACAACGGACGCTGATGATGATTTTTGCCCTATCAGGGTCTGACCAGACCTGCCGTTATCCCACCCCCCCGAGGTTATCCCGAGCCCCCCAAAAGGGCTGTTGGGGTTAACCCTGGCTGGTCCCCAGGTACCGGGGAGCCACCACCCCCCCCTCCCAGGGATGGGGAGAAGCGCAGGATGCGAGACTCCCGCGATGAGATTAGAACAGCTTAATAACTGAAACAAAATAAAAATGAAAGAACAATAAGAACGATGACATGACAGTTGTAAGGAAAAGGGGGAGGCAAAGAATAACAGCCAGATGGAGAGGAAGGAGCGTGATGCGCATCTGCTCACCGCCGCCCCACCGGTCCCCCAGCAGCGACCCGGCTGGACCACCCCCCGGGAATGCAGAGCAGGCAGGGGGCCCCACGGCGTGGAATGCCCCTTTGGCTGGTTGGGGTCAGCTGACCTGGCTGTGCCCCCTCCCCATTCCCTGTGCCTCCCCCGCCCGAGGAGCAGCCGGCAGGTCTGCCCACACCACCAAAGCCACCCCCGCAGGGCTGCCAGGGAGGTGATGGTTAGCTCCATCCCAGCTGAAGCCAGCACAAGGAATAAAGTTTTTACACCTACCGCTATTTTCAGAATTCTATGTTATCTCACCTGTTCTGCATAAGCGGTTTACAACAGATATTAGTAAAACCTGAAGATAAACATAATATTACTAAAAAAAAAAACCCATCTATAGCAATGCTAAAGAATTCAAGATTTCCTTTTATAAATACAGGGTAAGAAAAAGATGGAATCTAATGTATTTTTATATGCTGCATTTTTTAAGATAAGCACTGCTCATAGTACAGAATATTCTTTGCACATTGATAAAAATCAGATAACCACAGTGTATCCAATGACTCAAGCTTTTTTCCACAATGCAGTAAGGAATATAATTACAGAAAACACTTTTGGGGACTGCACAGGCTTGGTCAGTTCCTGAAGAAGGAAAAACATTAAAAGTGCTGTAACATGTAGATGTGGATCTTCAGAGCACAATGTATCCAGCTGCTTCTACCTCAGTGTCTGTCTCCTTGGAACAGTCTTGGCCAGAACACTTGCTTCATGTGTTTTAGAGGTTCTGCAAATAACTATGCTTTTTATTTCAGCTTCGGGAATTGCTAGGGCTGACATAACTTGGTGTTGTGCTAATAATTTAAGGAATGAGAAGTGTTTGAAAAGTCACATGAAGCAACTTGTTGGTAGAAATTCAACACTTCTCTGGTTTTCAAGCACTGCTGATTCATGTTACTTGGTGGGACATCATTTTGATTCTTCTCCAAACATGCTGGCTTTAGTGTTTTTCCAGCATAGCTCAGAAAATGTGTTTACTGACACAAAACTAGTTATAATTATTAAAGTAACCCAGCAGAAAAAAAAAAATTTTTTCAGTTTGACAGATTGAAAAACGGTAATTGAAATGAATGAAGCATCATATTATAGCACTGGTGAGCTATCCTTATCATATGCTTCCATATCATGGAAGCACTGGTGGGGCCGCCCCTCGCACCCTGGGCTCAGTGTTGGGCCCCTCAGCGCAGGAGGGACCCTGAGGGGCTGGAGCGTGTCCAGAGCCGGGCAGGGGCTGGGGCACCAGCCTGGCAGGGGGCGGCTGGGGGGGCTCAGCCTGCAGTAAAGGGGCTCAGGGGAGACCTGGTCACTCTCTGCAGCTGCCAGGAAGGAGGCTGTAGGCAGGAGGATCAGTCTCTTCTCACAGATAACAAGTGACAGGACAAGAGGAAAGAGCCTCAAGTTGTGCCAGGGGAGGCTTAGGCTGGGTATTAGGAGAAATTCCTTCACCAAAAGGTTGGTCAAGCACTGGAACAGGCTGCCCAGGGAGGTGGTGGAGTCACCATCCCTGGAGGCGTTTAAAAAAAACAAGCGTAGATGTTTAGGGACATGGTTTAAGTGATAGGCTTGGCAGTGCTGGATTAATGGTTGGACTTTATGATCTTAAAGGTCTATTAATTGGTCCGCTAGAAGTGAGATCAAGATTTGGGTAAAGTGCTAAAGAAATATAGAAGAATGGTAACTTTGAGTGGAAGTCAAAGTTAAATCTCATGGACAAACACAGCATGATCTGCCAGGCTTAACAGAAGGGCCATATCATTGCAAAACTGAAAGATGAAAATATGAAACAGAATGAGACAAATCATGCACCAGTGGTATTGATATGAGATCACATATTTACTCATTTATAAATCTGTTTCTTCTCGTAAGTTTTCAGTACATTCTATCACAATTTAAATGCAACAAATAAAACTAAAACGTTGTATAGTTTATGGGTTATAAATTTAGCTCAGAAGAACCTTCAATATGACCCCAAAAGCTGCTTATTGAACTATAGCTAAAATAAACACAATGCAATACTGAAGTTAAGATGTTTCCTGGTTTTTGTAACTATATTCTAACTAAAACAATATGGAACTCACAGTACTCATTAAAATGAGTACTTGGAAAAGCAGCATTTCTCTCTGAATGAAATTAAACCTTGCAGAAGGCCAAAACCCAAGAAGATGCCTCAGCAAACCATATAATCCTTACATCAACCAGGTTACATTTCAGGCTTTAAGATAAAAAAGACTGTGGGCTCGTTCTGATGCAAAATTCATGTACTTTGACAAAATCATGCCTAAGAATGAAGCATAAAATGAAGTATTTTTCACCTTGAAAAGAGAATACGTAAAGGGAAGGCAAAGACCTTTGCAAAACTGATGAAAAGTGTATCTGTATTGGCGGCATCAATAAGGAGCTCAAATACTACTCTGAACAAATTCATCCGCATCCCTAATTCAAATGATACTTACAATATAAAAGATATTAAATCTACTTTACAGTTCTATAGTACAGTGGTCTTTCACCTCTCATCAAGAGGCTCAGCCTCCTTTGATTAGCAAGCACTATGGTAAACAAACCTACAGAGCTATGATTTTCATGGAAAATATTAATTTCTTTTTTAAAGGAAAAAACACTAAATGAGATTTAACTTAGGGTCCTGTAACATGTATTTATCTAAGGAAGGCGAGATAAACAATGCTTCTACAGCATGGGAATGTACTATTGGTTAATATCATAGGAAATATTCAGGTGCATAACTAAGCATGGGGCTTTTAAATTCTAATTCTGTAATAGAGAAGTACATTACAGAAACACATCTCATATTAAGTTGATTTTTTTGGTTTTTGTTCTGTTTCTTGTCTTATCAGAAAAAAAGGAAAAATATACATTAGGTCAGAGTGGGGTTTTTTGCTTCTCCCTTACCTGGCAATAGCTTGCCAATTGCTAAATATTTGTTATCACTTTATGACTACCAATATTTGCTCACAAAATTAAGACGATTCCACAGATAAGGCAATGTTTTGCACTGTAAAAGGTCAACTCATCTCATTCAAAGAGGTACTATCTGCAAGCATCAGATCTTACAATCAAAGACCATAAATTAATAGCCCTATATGACTAAAGTTTCCATTAGCTGTTCAGAGAGAAAATAAATTGTATCTTTGATGGATAAGTACCTGTGTGCTGAGCCTGTCCACGTGCTTAGTGAAACAGGCTGGCTTGCAGAACCGACTCCCAGATGAGCAGAAACTGGGTTTATGGATTGGGTTTACTGATTCTTGCACGTGGCACAACATAGGGATGCAGACCCTCTGCTCTCATCCCGAGGTCCAGTACTCCTAGTATGAGCTCAGACACCGGACAGTGTTTTAAGTGAGCTAGAGAAGTTTACAGCTTGATTTGAGACAGGTTAACATGGGTGTATTTAAAGATGTCATTTAGGGGATTACTTTTATACTGACCCATATCTATGTTTAGTATGTTATGCTGGGTGGTTGTTCCCCCCAGCCCAGTCAGTTTCAGTTGTAATGTAAATTTTACTTTCTATTTTGCCAGTCATGATATGCTAGCTTCCAATTATGTCAACCTGGTATTTTTCAGTAGAACTCTGAATATACTCTAAAGATAATGTTGTCTATTCCACAGAAAAGTCAACCTAGTTTTTCAAAGGCAGGGGGGCGGAGAAGTAGCAAGATGAGACCTCAAAAAAAAGGGATATTCCCAAACTTCTGGGAAGGGTGGGAAATCTGGTTTTCCAATTCAAAACATTGGTAATACCCAAAAAGTCCAAATGAAATTTGTTTCTGTTTTGAATTAATTTCTAATGGCACTGACACCAAATAAAGTTCTCTTGTGCGCTTTCATGCCACAGGGTAATTGTCAAAGATAATTTAAATCAAGATCATATTGCCACAAAATACCTGAGCATTAATGAAGCATAGAAAACATTATTTCTCTAAATGTCTTTTGCCATACGGGTGGCCTAATTGCAATGTATTTCCAGGCTGATGCATCCACTACTTTAGGGTATTCAAGCTCAGAATAAAAAAAAAAAAAAAATTCTTTAACACTGTCAAAGCACTCTTACCTGTTAGCAAAATACAAGGTATGATAATGGACGTTAACATGCAGTGCCAAGAGGCAACTTTAAACTGTTACTCCTATGTGCGTTCACTCCAGGTCTAACGAACAATTCTGCTGTAATATCAGAAGCTGCTTACTTTGCTTTCTGCTTTGCTCGTATTTCACCAGGCCACTTGAAATTACCTATTAGAAACATTTTGTTGCTCATTTGCTTTTATTAAAACATTTTAGATGGAAATGTATGTGTATTTAGATATGTGCACAGTTTAGAAATAAGCAAAATAAAACACAGCCTGATTATGGCTGAATTGGTTTGGGAACATAGCAGCCATTTTCTGGCAAGAAACTAAGAAATAATTGAATCTGCAAATTCTCAATTTCCTTTCTGCCCATTAGGTCTGCAGCAGAATTGATCTGTGTATGCTGTCCACCTTGCTAGAATTGCTTCACCGAGCATGCCCACCGGTCCCCCATGCTGCTACTGCAAACTGGCCCCCACTACTCATATTTCTAAATCTGGAGTCATAAACTTAATGGATGCATTGGAATGGGCTTTTGTTGAAGCATCTGCATGATTTGTACGGAAATTATGTGATTCCATTTACCCTGCCCATTACAGAATTGAGATATACGTAATCTGGATGCAAAAACTTCTTCAGAAGCACTTTTGGGGCTGAAAAGACAAGCCTGATGGTTGTCCCTGAAAGGGCTTGTCTTTGCAAATAGGCTGGTACTGCACAAGCAGAAAACACGTCTATCCTGTAAGAGGTGCATAACCAGTCCCACAGTGGCTCGACTGCCTTGGAGATAAAGCAGGGAGAAAAGCCGAATAAAGGAACAGAAGCGTTCCATTGCTTTAAACCCCAAAAATCCAACACACTGAGGGAAAACACCTGACTAACATCCACATCAGTCAGGGCCAACAAAATCTAGCTCTGAACTCCCAGAAGAAGGGGAAAGTCTTACCCAGGGAAATGCCCCCAGAAAGCAGCAGGAGGGGTCAGCATGGAACTCAAACTGCCCCAGGGCAACCTGGTGGATGAAACCAGGAACAGGGAATTCAGCTGAGCATATATATATATATATATGTATGTATATATATTTTTACTGCAAAAAATGTTTGGGGCAGAAGCTTTCATCATGCTTCAGTTCAAATTCTGTACATCACAAAGTTCTCCAAGTAAACATAGTTAGGGGCATAGTATTGCTTTTTCATTATCCCTTTTCAAATAATCTGGAATGGCATGAGCATATTCTTCAGCTAAATTCCAACAGGATTAAAGAGGTTTTTTCCCCCCACCTTGTGGAGCAGCTGCACATTTCAGTTTAGTCTTTGGTGGAAGGATACCACATGCTCTTCAGGATGGGATGTTTGGGGACCTCATCAGTAGCCTGATTAGTTATGACCATCTTCAACATCAAGTTTTCTTTCTTTCCTACAAAGTGCTATTCAGCAGCTATTTTATTGCTGGGTATGTTGAATACACACAATTCACAGAAAACAATAACCCGTCTAAATAGTTAGCTGAAAAGAAGTTTTTACATCTAAAATATATTAGTATCAGGCATTAGCCATAACCAGTTTCTCTTCAATGAAAAATACCGAGCTCAGTTTCAGTATGCATTAGCCAAATAATCAAGCTCAGATTGTCCCACAAGGAACATTAATGAGTAAATTATAGAAGACACGATAAAAATTAATCATTTTTACTTCCATCTGAATGCTAAATATATGAAAAAGAGCTCTCCGTGACATATGGTTAAAAATGACATTATTTAATGACCTTTGCATCTGTACAGTTAAGACCATGTGGGATAATTTAAATTTATAATATGTTACTGCTTCTTTCATTATTTTAAAATCTAAGAATTGATCTGCTGGGGGAGATACAGCTCATTTCTGTGACTTTCATTCCCAAAGGTGTGAGAGTTTCACAGATAGCCCCACCATGAGAAGAACAATACAAAGCTCAGTTCGTATGAGAAGCCAGCAGCCATGCCTGTTGCTACTCTTAGTATTTCCAGGTCACCATTATTTGTCACATTGATCTTTCCAGCCTTTTATACCTTCCGTTGTAAACTCAACTTTATTACGTCATTTGCAATATGTTGTCTCCCTATTACAGCCTTTTAGAATTTTTTTCCATATAATTTTGAACATGCCATTAATAAAAAATACCTTTTGATGTTATTTACAATAATCCTGTTGAATATTTTCTGCCCCATGTGTCTCACTAACGACCCTGGTGTTGTTCCCAGGTGACTGGGTTACAGGTGTCCAGAGGGGACAGCCACCAGCCCGAGACCCAGGACTCTGCTCCCCTCAGCTGACCTGGGAAACCTTCACAGCGCCGAGGCATTCCAGCATCCCCCTCCCCAGCCGGGTGCAGGAAAGTGATGGAGTTAGAATAACCACAGGTTGTTAGGGTCTTTCAGGGATCTTTCCTTACAAAAACCACACGAGGAAATAAACTCAAGAACAGCTGCACCGACCCCCACTGAACACACACAAGAAGTCCAGTGTCCTCCCATATTGCCCACAGCCAGGGCTTAGAGAAGAACACAACAGTATTCCCCACAACACCTTCCCAGCCTGTAGCTATTTGTGGTTCAAGGATTTCCAGAAACTGAGGGAGAATTTTTGCATGTGGAGAGTTTTTTTTCCTCCAAGTATTTTCTTCAGGTGTTTTTTTCCACCCCCTTCCAGGCACTTTTTGCACCCCTGCAGATTTTTAGCCTGTCCTGCATGGAGTCAACACCTTTACAGTAATAAACCAGTGAATATGTATAATGTTATAATATCATTAAAATGTGAATTTGTAACTTCAGTTCCCAAGGCTTATAGAAAGAATTTTAAAACTCTGCTATTTTAATTATTGGTATCTCTGTAACAACAGCTAGATTTCTCCATACCATCTTTTACAGAGAACTCAAACGCCTTGCTTTTATCCCACAGCAAGAACCCCCTGACTCTGGCAGTTTGTCTATGTGGGTTTCAAAGCATCATCAGGGATTCGGGATAACATTGTGAGATTGTACATGTAACTAGTTCAAGAAAAAAAGAATATCAATAACTAAAATTCAGTTTTATGTGATTTGAAGTTTGAAAAATTTAAAAGATAACTCAGCAAGTCACCATTACTCTGAGTTAATTACCAAAAAATGCCGATACAGGAGAAATTTAGAGAGAAATACATACTATTATAAGCACTTTTCAAGATTTATAGCACAGCAAACCTTTGTATCTTGTATACCTCATTAATAGTAAAAAAATATATTTTGGCTAGGCTCAGCTGTTTATTTCAAGTGCAACTCCTTATATTTCCTAAATACCCCATAAAATAATTTTATAAATGCACATGAAAAACAAAGAACAAAAAAAAAAAGGAGAAAAATGACTCAGTTTCTGCATGAGGATAGAATGAAAAATGACTCAGTTTCTGCATGAGGACAGAATCTAAAGGGTTCCTCCTCACACAACCGCATCACACACCTGGGAATAATTGCTGTAAAAATTGATATTTTTCAATATATATACAAGAGTTGCATATCAAGGATTATTTTCATTCAGAGAGAAGGAAACAGTCACTTCAACTATAATTGTGCTATTATTCTAAATATAATTGGAGCAGAGACAACAACATCGATGGTGGTAGTTCTGGTATTTTTAAGGTAGATAAGTTAGAGCTTGCTCTATATGGCTGTTGGGAATTTTAACTTGTTTTCTTCTATTAAGTGGAGAAGTTTGAGATATGCCTGAAGACAGTGTGTTTTTAAGAACTGCATATTGTATTCCTGAACATCAATTACTTTGCCAGGAAGACTGCTTACATCACATAAACCTAAAATACCATTGGATGTTAGCCTGGTAAGATTCCTCTAGAAAACCTGATGTGTTATGAGAAGCACCATAGGTTGGGGGTTTTTAACATATTTAGGCTGAGTTTGTGTATAACTAAGCTTGAGAGCATGTTTGTATATGTTAGGATGTGGGAGAACATAATTTTTTTAAAAAATAATTACAAATTCCTCCCAAAGCTATATAGAATATAGCTTTAAAGCTATGTAATATATCAGATTGGAAGAACTGTCAACTAATCTTCATGACCTCAACAGTGTACTGTACTGAAACAAGAGGTTACATTTAAATCAATTTTATTATTAGTTTGTTCAGATGAAACAACATGTAAAAACCAGAAGATTTTGCTTCATTAGCTTTGGGTGAACTCTGAACAACTTTATAGAGGCCTGGCAAATGCAGAACAAAGACTTTAAAAACTGCATCTGAGCAACCAAAAGTTAGGGAGTAATAAAAAAAAAAAAAAGAAAAAAGGTCAAGGAAAGCAACCAATAAAAGGGATTGGAAAAAGCATGGGGAAGAAACATCTTCAAACACTTTTGCAAAGGCAAATATAGGTTGGCAACATTAAAGATCATGGAATAAACAAAGTGGAAAAAATTAGGGCTGGGCTCTGGAAGACAGAAATTTATGTCTTTAAAACCAGTTGATTTTCTGTTTTTATCTGATAATGAAAATTAATTCATTAAAAATTGACAGTGGTAACCTTTTAATATATTGCTATAAGGATTTAACCATTAATTTCAGAGTATTTCCAATTAGAAGCTGGATTAATTTTTAATCATAGCTTAATGCAATTTCATATTACAAAAGCAGTTCTTTCTCTTTATGGTCTGAGCATTTTCGAGCATAAACCATCACAAGTGCAAACCAAAGATGTGCTCTGCCTGTTTCTCTTCCTGTTACTGTTAATGGGAGTATTTTCTTAGTATTCTCAATATGACTAAGTGAATTAAATCGCTTATATGGCCTTCATAGAGTGAAGTATGGCTAATTAGTTATTTGTGCCCTCACATAAATGATCTTGAGGAGGCAATAATTGCACTGAATATGCATTAACTTCAAGAAAGACCCTGAAAATTGACTAGAGAAGTAACGGATTAGATAGCAAATATTTCATTTCATAACTTCCTCTGCGTTAACACACGCATTACTCATTACCCTGGCTGCACCCTGCTGCTGTGGTGAGCTGCTGCCACTGGACCCTGGTCAAACACTGTATTTGATTAACAGAAAGTTCCTTAATGCTTTGATTTCTTTTTTCCTTACTGAAGTTCATTGTATTTTTAAATCTTAAAATGGTTTCACATATCGGAATAGAACTATATTTTAGCTTTACAATTTTCTTCTCAAAATAAGATCCAGATCAGCCTTTCAGCAAATAAGCCAGCCATGAAGCTACATCATTCCTCTTATTAATAGGAAAATTAATAGAAAGAAACAATGAGAAAAGAAAAAAGAAAAGATGGAGGATCCTCTCTTCCACTTTCCTATCTGACCAACTAAACCCCAGCCCCGGCAGGCAGCAGCCAAGGAGAGGAGCCCCAGGAGCAGCCTGGCACCCCCTGCCAGGGCAGAGGCTGACGGACCATGCTGGGGGATGCTTCACCCATGCCCTGCTGCAAGCTGAGGCCATGCTGGGAGAGCCCCGCCACAGATTGCACCTCCTGATTTATCCACCAACAATTTTCAGTTATCCCTGAGGCAAATAGATTATATTTGCAGAGCATTAATCCATCAAGCTAACCCGCACATAAATAGTAATTTAGATGTGAGAGGTTAAGCTTGTTTTTCCCAAACATTTTCTTATTCTGGAGTTTTAGCCTTCTGTGGCCTCACTTCCCAAAGTACTGCAAAGGCTAAACCCAAGTTTCAGGTGAACATCACATTTCAACTTTTGTGATTAACCCAGCACTAGTTTCCCCAGCCACAGCTGGCCAAGAAAGGAAACTCCTAAAGGCTTACCCCAGCTTACACAGACTTTTTTTTGCAGTTTTTATGCCAGCTGTGCTGAGGCACAGCAGGACAGGAACACCTCCCTGCATCTTCAAATAAAAGTCGTTGGAGATGTCTTGTCGAAATAGTTAAAAGAAACATGTGTTTTCATAAGAATTGGGAATGATATAATCAAACATCCACAGAAGCATCCTCTAGTGGCTAACCTCTAAGATTAGGTGTAGGACATTCTACATGCACAGTTTCATACACATCCCACAGCAATTTGGTTTGATAGCTAGAATATCTATTTAGCTCTTATCTTGTGGAGTGACTTTTAATGACATTTAGAAGTGCTAAGGCACCTTGAGGATTAGACTCTTTATTAGTCCCTGTGTTTCCCTGTAAGCG
The DNA here is from genome assembly GCF_023634085.1 of Falco cherrug. Taxonomy (NCBI): domain Eukaryota; kingdom Metazoa; phylum Chordata; class Aves; order Falconiformes; family Falconidae; genus Falco; species Falco cherrug. Next base: position 30,373,747 of record NC_073707.1, read on the forward strand.
GTTGCTGAGATATTAAACACTCCCTCTGCCAGGGTACATAAACATTGAGTCGATGCGATATGATGCAAACATTTCATGTAATTTTGTTGTTTCGAGGAGTTTATTCTTGTCACCTTTAACTGTTTATCTGCATATAAACCTTCATGGTGCAGTAATTTACTTCATCATCTAATTAGAAAGTGCTGAGTCTTGAGAAACTGCCTCAATTTTTGTTTCGTCCACTTTTAATCTCAGCCAGGCAAAACTTTGTTTACAAGTACACACTCCGGTTTTTCTTATCGGAAAGAGCACAGGTTAGCCCTTCAACTACAAAACCCTCCCTACAAACCAAGTAAAACAGCAGTTTAAAAGCCCCGTGTGCGATATCCACTGTCCTTGCACTGAGAAGTCCTAACCCAGCTGCTTCCCCCGTAATGCATCACCTTAGGCTACCAAAGGTGACAGAACAAGCCCGTACACAGTGGCAGACGTTACCATTGCAATGTAAAGAGGTGATTTTGCAGAGGGGAGGTTTGGTGGCCCCAGCAGCCGGGTACAGATAGCCTCATTTGCCAGCCCCTGCCTGGCACTGGAGCGCACGGGGGTCTGGTAAAACACGGCTCCACCAGCAAGGCACAGGTTTAAGGGGAGGGAACCAAAGTTCTTCATGCCTTCAGGTTCAGTAACAAAGAAAACGGAGCTGGTCTTACACTGGGGCTTTCAATAATTTCCCAATAAGGGCTTCTGGTTTTAAAATAAAACCTTAAATGACTTCCCAGAGCATTTTTGTAAAAAGTAAAATAAATCCTGCCCTTGCTTATCTTAGCCCACATCCCCAGAAAGCCAATAAACCCACCCATATACACATACAAACTGATATCTGGAGGTCTGGACATAGGCAGTGGCAGGCAGTATTTCTCCTTTACTCTCTCGACAAGCAGCACAGTCACAGCGAGCGACAGGGTGATTCTGATATCATCCCACCACTCACTTCTCCAAAGAGCTTCAAGGTTGAAGCGCTCTTAGGAAGGACTGTGTTCATTCTGCTGTAATGCAAAGTTTTCTCTACACCAATCCTATATGGTAGCCCTCAAGTACTTTCATACTGAAAAGACTTTGGTGTCGTGCCTGGGGGTGAGCCATCTGAAAAAAATAATAGTAGTGCCTTGCTTCAGCAGGGGAAACGTCACATGGATACTTTTACTACTCTGTTCCTCAGGATCTGATTTACTTTTTTTTTTTTTTACTGAAAAAGATGATAAATCCCCCACTGTCTGAGAGATACCATTCATCATCCCTGGCCATAAAGTCAGCATTTAACACTGGGTACAGGGAAAAAACAGTTGCACTGAATGCTGCAATCTAAATACAGAACCTGGAAATGTGTAAATTTGGTGTGAGGAAGCCAATTATTTTCCTCTTGTGAGTTGATTTATATTAATTCAAAGTATAAACCCAATTCCAGCACTCTTTCTTCCAGCTTCAGATAACAAGATAATGCAGAGAGGATTAATTTCCTACAACCTGTCTTTGTATTGTTTATCGAGCTAAATAAATGTGAGGGATGTGCAATACATAATCACAAAGCATCTTTCTGTGGCAAGAGGAGCTCTTTTCTACATAACTAATATTTTTTTGTTCTCATTTTAAAACAAGAATTAGAGCATTCAGTGATATGAAAAACAGGACAGAAACCAGTTCAGAACTGTTCATGCATTCAGCTGTGCAGAAGTTTCCCCACAAGTTTTGCAAGGCAGGCTGTGGCCGAGTGTACAGCTATGTCTCAGCGGACATGTCCAATTAGATGAAATCAGTATTTCTTGGTTTGTGTATGCTTAGAGCCATGGCTGACAACCTACCTTTAGCTGTTAGTCATGCAAGCCAGTCTTTCCCTCTCCCTATGAACAGTTAAAGTGTTTATACAATTAATTATGCATTATTAAAGTCTCTGCTGTAGCCATCCTGCGTCCCCAGGAATTTATAATAGGAAATTTGTGCCTAAAGGTGGGATTTACACAGGAGTGAAGTTTTCCTCTGTAGCTTTCCTGTCAGCTACATGCATACAAATAAATGTGGAATCAGAGGGCTCAGGAAGGCCAGGTATGAAGACAATCCTCTAACATTCCTGCTGGAAAATCCTAATACAGGATTGTTCTGCTGGGTCCCCCAAGATTCCCCCTTACTATCCAGGCTTGTAAAGCTGTGCTTTCTTCCACCTCCCACTCTGCTGCATGCAGGACACTTGTGCTGGGCCAGAGATAAAGGATAAAACTAGAGGTTTGTCTGAGCTGGATTATAATTTTCTTGTCTTTCTGAATGTACCGAGATACAATTCCCAATTCAACTTCAAAATAAAGCAGGAATGTTACAGCTTGTACATGGAGCAGTCATACTCCATCTCACATGGGGCCATATCAACACAGGTCTGCTAACGTGACCAGGCTGTGTCCCTGTTTTCAGTAGGAACAACTAGTAATTTGCTGTAAAAATAATGCTTAGTTTGGTAAAACATTTCAGTTGCCCCTTGAAATGCACCTTGTGCCTCAATTGCAGAGTCCTCCAACTCAAAAAGGCTCTGTGAAGTAATGGACAGTTTCATGTGTCCTTATATGGACCCAGCAAGGAAACACTTCTACTAAAAAACAAAACAAAACAAACAAAAAAATCACTGTAGAGTCATATAATCCTAACATTTCTGAAATTCTAGAAAAAACCCTAAGTTTTCAAATTCTGCAGTGCTGTAGATCTTCAGTCTTTTGTAGTAAAAATCAGCAAACATTTGCAGGCCAGCAATCTTAATGCAAACCTGTAACGACTAGATTGTGATTAACAACAGCAATTTGTGAGCAGAACTGCCACCACCGCATCCCATAGCAAGAGGCATCTGCACAGGACTTCCCACTTGTGCAGTGATTGCAGTAATAAGGATGGAAGTGTTTTGAGAGGATTTTTAGGAGTCTGATATTCCGGCAGGAAAGTTTAACCCTTCACAGATGGCTCATTACTGCTTCAGTGACTTGGCAGCAAATTGCTGAGGTCAGTATTATGCCTCAGTGCCCGTTAGCTGGAAAAACCCTACCTAGTGGGCAAGGCACAAACAGAAGTTACTGCTCTCTATTTTTTCTGGTCTTAAGTACTTCCGTAGAACACATCTAGCCAAAACCATAATTTCATCCACAGAAGCGTTACAACATTAAGAGATTTTCCCTAACATGGGTGATGAAATGTCATTTTTGAGGACAGAGGGTAAAACAGGAACATGTTAGGAATTTACAAGTGAGACTCATGGTTGATTTTTTTTTATATCTCTTTTCTTGTTAGCTTACCAGGGAAATGAGCACACTGTAAAGTTCATGCTGAAGAGAAAGGTCATGCTTCACTGCACAGAAAAAGTTACTCTTGAAACAGAATCATCAAGGAAAAATTCAGAACAGGTACAACTGAAAATGGGATTTCACAGTTTCTTTGTAATGACATTTTTCTACATTTCCTGGATAAGCATTACAAATACTACAGTACACCCAAGAAATAATTGTCCAGTCTTTCCATGAGTGTCCCTACATTCCAGCTGTCCATTTTGGACTGGAGTATGGCCTGCCTTTCATCATGGCACAAGAGAGAATGTGAGACTAGATGTTTCTATTTTTCTGACTACCAGCTGTGGGATCAATCGCAAGGGAAAAGCCTCCCTGAATGGCCCTCAGGCTCTTCCGCATGCATGGACAGGAATGAGCCTTTGCTTGTATTTCCATGTCTACCAGCACCCTCAGAGAGGTCAAACATCAAGTCACAAACACAATTTTCTTCCTCCTGATCTGTTCTTTGGACAACGTAATGTTGTATTTGGTTTACACATCAGCTCACAGCTCGAGCTGAGCCCTGCTCACCTGAGCTAGCTCCCAGAGCCAGCAGAGATCCCTGCTGTACCACGTTGTGTGACAGAGGAGGTGGCACAACTGAGAGACAACAGGCACCCGAGGAGTCATCAGGGACAGAAGTAATTTTAGTCTCTTACCCATTACCTGCAGCTCAACTCCCTTTTTATCTTTAAATATTTCTGTAGCTTTAAATTGTAAAACAAGGAAAAACGGAACCAATGAAACCCCTGTGCTGTCTGCAAAGCCAAACTGCTGCAGCAAGCCAGGCTGATGTAATGCAACTGACCAAGTCAAGCTGCAGGGAGCAACTCATCCCTCGGGATTGCTCTGCTCCTCCGTCCATGACCACCAGCCTGTCACATCCCCTGCCATGAGCTGCAGTGCATGGTGGGCTTGTCCTCTCCAAGCCATTCTTACTGGGAAGGATGTTGGGCTGGTTTGAAATAGATTCTGATGTCACCTATGACTTGATTACAATGACTTTATTCCTATATAACAGTATCTATGTCCAGATAATCTGATCTATTTAGACTGCCACACATGGTAGCCACGTTTGCAGTGGTATTTTCCATGTATGTTGTTATAGCTCTGAATCACAGCACAATAAAGCTAAAGAGCTATGAAACATTAGCTCACCTGCCCCGGGTCCTTTTATACACAGTTGATAGGTCACCATAACTAAATTGTACTGTGTGAAATACCACAGCAGTTCGCTACGCCTCTGTCATTACATCAATCCATCTCAATAAAGAAACCACTGAAAATATTAGAGTAACACTGAGTATTTAAACTACCCCAGCAATTGAAGATGGGGGCTTAATTAGGTCCATGTACCCCTTATTGCTGTTACTTTGCTGCTAGACTTCGGGACAGGCCAAGAGCATGACAACCTTAATCTAAAGTCACTGCTCATCCATTTGATCACCACTACTGTTATTTTTATTGCTTGGCTTAGCCATGGTGCTGTAGGCTGGGTCGTAATAGCCTAAGTAGTTACCTTGTAGTACATACTGTACTAACCCTGAAAAATGCCTTGTCTCCCAGTCTGGACCCTGATCATCCAAAATAAACATATATTGTTAAATTACACACTTTTGGAGCAAACCAAGAAGGTTGTGTGTCCTTCCAGAGATGAGTCTGTACAAGGCTGATCACAGATTACTTTACACAGCCCACCAACACCTCCAGCAAGCCCTGTGCCTCCAGATATTCCCACAGCCTCACTGACACACTGGAAAAAAAAAAGAAAACAACCTAAAAACCACACACAAAAAACCCCCAAACCTAACAACTGCTACTTCATCAGCTTGTGACAGCATCATTTTTGCAGGCATTCTGAAGTGAAAAGGCACAGACATTAATTACGAGGGGCACAGCAGCACAGCCTGGGGTCCAAGGAAGGCCAGGGCCATGTGCTACTGAGCGCGAGCAAGGGGAAGGGGGGTGTCCTGCACCTCTTGCTCTGGGGGTCAGCGCTGGCTCCCCCAGGACCCCAGCCCAGATCTGTAGACACAGCCTCAGCAGGTCTTTTGCAGCTGACATTACAAATGGTAATTACCACGATGAGAGTTCACTCATGGTTTAGTTAAGAGTGGTTTAGAAATATGCAAATACCTTCGAGCACAGCAAGGAATGCAAATGAGAGCTCCATCTCCAAATACAGAGTCTGGCTTCTCGCAACAGGTGTTGGATAAGCATAACTGAACCCTACTGCTTAAAACTGAGTATCTTCATGTCTACACAAAACTACGTATCAAGAAAATAAAAATAAAAATCACTGACACAGAACCACCCCAAGAAGAAAGTAGTCTAGTAGCAGGCAACAGTACTAACAGATCAGTGTGTTGGGATCCTGAAAATTGTTTATTTTCTGCTGCTTCTGCAGAACATCTGGTAATATGATTATCTTTCGATTTTGTTACAGAAGACATTTGGGTATGAACTAATAGCACTTAGTAGAAGATTTGGGACTGAGCAAAGTGATAACATTGATTTGAAATGTATTTGATATAAAGGTGGATCTTTATGCTTCAGCAACAGGAAGGAATAAAATAAAAAACCCCAGGAGTCAATAGGATAATATATTTTGGATGTTCGTTCTGTTCTGCCCTTGCAGAAGGACCACTTTGAAAGTAGTCAGGAAATTTTTACTGTATTGAATATTACTATCAATAAAGTAGACCATGTTTTGACATGTGGATTGAACTACTGAATCACCTTAACTGATATGATGCCTTGTGATATGGAAACAGAATTCGACACCTCCTTGTATAAGAACATTTTGTTATTACTCTTCAATACTTTAAAATAACACATAAAAGGCACACTTTTTACGTAGCTGCATGCAGACAGTCTCAGCGCTAAAACCCCTTAACGTTTCTAGATTGCCAGAAATTGCCAGGAATCATGGGAAACACCAACAAATTCAAAAAGCAGTTTCTAATATATTTTATAGAAAAACGTAGCTGCTGCCCTGCCTCTCTACAAGATGTTGGATATTGGCATTCTCCTGGAACAGCATCTCATTTGCTAGACTGATTTACTGCATATGCTAATAAGTAGGAATACTTTTGACATTTCTAATTAGTTTCTTCAAAGGTGTTTAACATCAAGAGTGTTTTTCTGAATGAAGCTTTCTTACAAATGAGAATTTGCTCCCCTAAAGAAAAAATAAACAGATATCAGAATTTCTCTTGAACTGAAGCATTCAAAATTAACCTTTTGTTCTAGGAGAAACAGGTTGTAGAAATTACTAGATTGTAGCCAGCTTCATGCTAATGAAAGGGAAAAGGGAGGATATTTGTTGGGTATTGAATGAACAGCTCTCCTTCCCAGAAGAGCACAAAGTCAGCCCTAGCAGGGCAGTGACCATTCTCCTCTTGTAGTCAGAGGCACAAACCCACAGTCCACAGTGAGATTGAGTCCATCTCACTTCAGCGACTCTTTCCATACATGTAATCAGCATCTGAACTGTGCCAGAAGAGTTACATTAACAAGGAAGGTATGTAAATCCTTACGTGGGCATTCAGGAGTTATCAGCATCTTCAGTGAGGCCAAATAGTCTGGTGTAAATTATGACCATGTTTATGCCCTATAACAAAGAGTTAAAAATACATGAGAAACGCTCAGCCAGGGCTCTTATACCATTCAGCATTTCTTCTGCTTCCCTTTCCTTCTCTAACTGCTTGTTCATTATTACCTGGTATTTTACCTGCTTTAAGTCCAAGCCATTTCATTCTCACCCAGTTTGCTGAAATTTGGGTAAGTCTTTTGTTCATACATCTTTCAGTATGGATGAGGTTTCTGTTAATCTGGTCTACACAGGGCAGGAGCAGCAGCAGCCACAGACTCCACATTGCTTCGCCGCAGAATCCATACAGTACACAAATATATTCCTTCTAATACTTGTACCACTAAGTATTCACCGTTTCAAGAACACCATTTTTATTGCAGCTCCACTTTCCCTTTGAAACAGTTTTGTGAAATATAATGTGTTAAGATAGTTAACTTCAGGTCATTTTTTCAGTTCATTTCACTTAGTAAAAAAATCTTACGGCCAAACTTATCTATTGATTGATACATGTGAGATTTCTCTTTAAGTCAATAATGGCCCTTAGCAAGAATCAGTGGCTCTTTGTTGTTATTTATACATAAAGAGTTTTATTGAACTGGACTGATGTTCATAGTTTAGCCTTTCACAGGTTATTTATATATATATATTTATTTTTTTTAAGGATTGTCCTTCTTAACTCTGTTTGAATCTACTGCAAACTAAATCAGATCAGAAAAGCTTAAAGTGAATGATAATCATAATTCAGTGTTTACTGCTTCATACATTGAACTCACCATTCTAGCAGCAAAATTTCTTATATGCTCCTAAATTAGTTTTCAGTGGCATGGCAACAACCAATATGCAAGCAATAATAAAAGGACTGTATTAAAGGGAGCGTTGGATTTATGATCGGCCCAGCAGAAATCTATCAATTTTGATTGGGTCCTAGGCACAGTTACTAATATAATTTCACACTATGTTGCACAGTTTCTCACCAAGTTTGTAAATTGCCTCATAAGACAATATAATATTGAAAGAAATAGAGCTAAATCATTGAATAGATTATTTATTCATTACTTAAGAACGTGTGCTTTGATTAGCAAAAAAAATGTCTATAAGCAAATATTCCCTACTTTGTCTCACTGCTTAATTCTGCATCTTTTTTGGTATATCATTATTACACTATCTCAAAATCTTAGGATAACAACTGTAAAAGAATAACTGGACTCCAGAGGCCATGCTTTTATCTCCATTTCCTATACAATCCTTTGTCTCAAAGATATTATTCCCCCTTTTCCAGTCCAGATGACAGCAATCCACATGATAGAGATTAATTTTTAAGGTTACAGTCTAATTTAACTTATTCCAGATTTAAATAATCATGATCCACGATTAAAAAACTCCACCATAGTATGAAATATTTTTGTTGACAAACAAAGGCACAAGAGCTAGACAGGGTCTTTGATTTTCACAGTCAGGAACTTCTATCTTAAACCTTCTGCAGGTTGCAAGTGTAGCCCTGTAACGCGCACTTAGTGAAATGCTTCAGGAAGGTTATCCTTCCTGGGGCCTCGAAGAGAGAAGGGAGACCAGAAGAAAGGAGACCTCAGACATTTAGGGCTCCACCACTGACTGGCAGCCTGGATCCCAAACCTGCTCTGACCAAACATCCCTTGGGAGCTTCACTTGCTTGGCCACTACCCACTGGTTAACTGAACTCCCGACGTGGAGAGATCTTTGCTGAAGTCCTGAAGCCTGGCAGGACTACAGCAGGTGTAAGAACATGCAGAAATAAGTGTAGAAATGCCTGGAGGAAGCCTTAAAGACAAGACCAGAAGCATTTCTGAGCTGCAGGCATGTCAGTGCTGGAGGCTCCAGTGAAAAGCCAGGACGCTGAAGATGGGGCAGTTCCTGCCCGTGTAGGAGCCAAAGCACTCTGTTACAAGCCCGCATCTCCGTGCTGAGGCTGAATGCAATAAGTCTTGTAGAAAAATGCCTGCCCCCACCCCCACCAAGCAAGTCTTTTTCCCTCTTTAAAAGGTTGAACTTCAGTTTTACTGCACATTTAAAATACTTCAAAGAGACCTTCAAAGTGCTGTAAATACTTCCAGATCTGTGCCCAGAACAGCTCTTCACTCTTAAAAAGCTACTAGGGATTTAAAAATTCTGGTACGTATGTTAAGTCTCAGACCACTCAATCTTAAATCCTATCTGGGCTAATAGTACCAAGTGTAATAATAAAAAAAAATTTTACAAGGTGCAAAAAACCTAATGGTGAAAAACCTGCCCTCAGGGAAGTTCTTACCTACTCCTGTCAGTTTAAATCCTAAAAACATGATTTCTCCTATACATTCTGATTTTCTGTGATAGATCTTGATCTTCTCATTACCCACACGAATATCATATAATCCTTCTTTTAGCCTTCTAAGCTCCTGGTCTTAAAGTTATCCAGTAATGAAAAGCTCCCTGTGTTAATTGTGCATTTTGTGTGGTAACTTTTTCAGTTCATTCAAAGTGTGTTACCTTTCCATTAAGCTATGCGTTCCCATCCCAAAACATAAGCTGAAGCATCTAATAAACCATCCTCATACTATAAATTGCTTTGTAGGACTCTGATATTTGTCTTTTTTTATTTATCCAAACCAAGTTACTCCCCCTTTCTTCTCAGATGTTTCTTATACCAGTATTCTCAAAATGCCATTTTTGCCAGGAGATCTTCCTGAGGCAGGGCGCCAAAAACTAAGGAAATCAAAGCACTGTGCACGAAGCCTCTAACATGCAATAACTTCTGCAGTCTCTCCAACAACTTCTATCAAGTTAGCCTCACGTTTTGGAAGGCAGTCACGTTCACCAAGCCACAATCTTGCTCCACAACCCCAGAGCCACTGTCCTCCTGCTTTCCTCTTTATACCTCGCAGGTGCAGTTTGGTACTCACCCAGACCATCCCGTTGGCAGGGTGCTCAGGTGAGGGGCTGTGTACACACTGGGTTTCAGTTTAAACACCAAGAAAATTATAGTGCTTCAAATGACTGATCCTCCAGCAGCATAAAGCAATTGAGCTGCTGAAGAGGTAAGCGCCAATTAATTTACCACAGTGGAAGAAAAGCTTGGCAGTTTATACAATTGTTATTGCATTTTGTATAATCAAAATTCAAAGTGGTTGACTTCTACAAATAATATATGTATGGAATTTGTAACTTATTTTATTGAACAGTTATGCTGTGTTATCTCCATGTTTCCTTTTTAGTAATAGAACAAGCAAGGTGATTTCACCATGTTATGTTATAATGTTAAAGAAAATTGTTTCATTATTATTCATAAATGGTCTGAAAGCCTTAATCCTTCCTTTCTGAGCTTACTTTGGGGCAACAGCATTCATTCTTGCAGTGATGTATCCTCTGCCATTGCTGTTCTAGTCATATACTACTGGAAAAAGATGCAGCTTGAAAAGCATGTGTGAGAGTTGCAGTGTGTCCAAGAGCATGTTGCAGCAGAAGGAGCACACCAAGCACCACATCGAGAGGCCCGCAGACCACTATCAGCCCCCATTTTTCTGCACTTGGCAGTCTGGCTGTTTCAACGAAAAAGCCGTTGCAGGCAGAGTACAAACCTAAAGCATTTCAGCAAAGGAATAACCTATTGCAAGATTTAACATCCAGTACCTATTTGGTCCCAAGCTGTGGAAAACCAGCAAGGTAAACATCAAAGAAACAATTTTACCCCAGATTCTTGTGTGGCTCAGCTTAGTGTAGGCTCTCCTGCTGCTGTCCTTTCTCAGTGACTTTTTACCCTTTGTGGGAGGCATTCTATATTTTTACTAATGGGAAAGCAATTATTCAATGTGGATTAATCAGGTATTTTAGCAGGTACACACACTGTCATTTCAAGCTTTGCTGGTACTCTATACGTATTTGCAGCATAACAGTGTTGGCTGAAAGAACGTATACAGGAGGTTGTGCAATAGTTACAGAGGCAGTGAATTATTGTAAATTATTCAAATGCTTAAACAGTTGAAGGGCCAAGGTAAAGGATGGGAAGGGGAAAAAAGGAAAAAAAAAAGTAAAAAGTAATTTATGCCCGGTATAGGAAACTGTCAGAACTCAATAGCCACCGTGGAAGCCCTGCTCACCCTGGCCCCAGAGGGCTGCAACTGCCTGATGAAGGCCAGAGGAACATATTGCCCTGTTTGGCCCCAAACATGCCACCAAGCTCCGCATTTTCCACAGTCCATGGGTGGCTGTGGCCTGCAGGACGTGGCTGTTTGGGGTCTGTCTGCAGGTACTTAACCCTGGCAGGTACCGAGGCACCCTCTGTCCAGGGCAGTCTCCTCAGCAGGCACCGTCATTAGGTCAACAGAACTACCACATCTCTTTGGGATGCACAGTTGTATTGCATAAGAGTATCCCTATCTAATAAAAAAATCTAAAGATTAATTCCTTGTTTAAAATGAACAACTAAACACATTTAAGTGTTATTAGGCACATATATTCTTAGTTAAGGTATGTCTGAGATAACAGAAGAGCTATCCTTGCTTGGCTACAAACATTGCATTTCACTTTCTCTTCCAGGGTAAGTCCCAGCGGTTCCTGCAGTGAATGATTGGATGCATCCTGTAAAACATGTAGGAAAACATGTACAGATAGTCTATGCTGTCCACCAAGAGATGTCTGTGGAATAATAAAGACCTAGAGATTGCAGCTGGGGTTGGCAAACTCCAAAATCCAGACTTTTGAAGCAACTGGAATCATCTCCTTTTTTGATTCATCTGGGGTAAGAAAATATAACTAAAGGATGAAGATCTATCTGTGCCAAGTTCTCAGACCTGGGGTCCGCTGTCAATTTAACAAGCTAGTTAAGGAAAATTATCAACATTAAGCCATGCTTCTGCGTCTAGAAAGTATAAATCCAAAGGGATAAACAGCAGTACAAGGGATTTGTACTGCCTAAGAGATTTATTTTTAGGCTTTAGTAATTGATGACCTGAAAGAAGAGACTACACCTCCTGATTTCACACAGCAGGATTTTCTTTCCAAGACAGAAGAGTCAGGAATTACATTCAAAACCCCAGGGAAGGTGGTATGTTCCCCCCTCCCCGCCCAAGTTCTTTCATTGCAGCTACTCATGTTGTGTATCATTTCAGCTCCACTGACCCCAAGACCTAAAGCATGTACTACTCCCTGTGAAAGACAATTTTAAAACACTAAAAGTCAGTTACATGCCAAGAACATCCTCAGCTTCTGAGGTGGCAGTCAGTGGCATCATGCAATTGCGTATCAAATAGATTCTGCACCAGTGAGTCCAGTATTTTTGCTGAAATTTTCTCTAAATATGAGGATTAAATTAGTGCAATTTATTTACTTCTTTCAACACTTATCTGTCCATCTTTATTCTTACTCTTTAGCAGTTAGATACGTTCACCTTATATCCAGTTTTTCTGGTTTTTGACTAGCTAGTGCTCTAATAGCTGCATAATCAATGTTAAATTTAAAGCAAAATGCTGGCATACACTGCTAATGCTCTGGAAGTACAGACAATTGATACGTTAGTACAAGTTGATGTATTAGTTTGAAGTTAAGCAGAGAATATCCTCACTTTTCTAGAGTATAGCTTGCCTGAATATTAAAAGAATATATTACTCCCTGACAAACTGGGAACACATGCACATATCTTCCCATTTGTCTTTTCAGTGTGTATGGCATGTATACCTTTCCCATGCTCAAGCAAACTGGGAGCACATGAAGGTTATCTAAACGGGGCTAACAGATCAGAAGAAATATCTAGCAGTTCCGTAAAGAATAAAAATGCTTCTAAATATTAAAAAAACAGGCCTACAGGAAAAGGAAAAGTAGTAATGTAACTTGTTTCCTAGCATTTTCATTCACATTAGTTTTAATTTGTGCCTGAAAAGACTTTTCTCCACTGCCCCCTTGAAGACATTAGCATACAGAATAACCACAGCCGGTATCTTTGGTGGGATTTGCAGTTATCAAAACCCAAGGTTTTCCCATATTCATTTATTACTCCTCTGCATCACCTTAAAACATAGGCAAAATGATTTTTCTCCTGGGGTGTACACTTGAAAGGCTTCCTGCCTTCTTTTCACCTATTCAGAAAAAAAGATTCATTCATTCATTCACTCTTCAAGGAGTAAGATGCAACAATTTTTATGTCCTGAAGGCGGTCACATGAGACAAGATTAATTTATATTTCAATTATTTAGTTCAGCATCCTTGGATGATACATTTGAGAGGGAAGCAGGAAGGAGAACAGAGTTTATGCCTTTCCTTTTCCTAAGTTTGGAAGAAAAATAATAGAAATGTAGAGCCTGAGGAATTGAGAACATAGGAAAGAAAAAGAAGCCCAAAGCCACCTAAGTCAAAATTTACAGCAATTAATCCACAATGAGTCCATGCACTTGCTAATGACAAATAAGAAGCATTTATCCTCTCTAACTGTCCAGTACTTCACACATTTGGTGGAAGGTGGGTGTCGCCCAGCCTTCGCTGCCCAGAGCACAGCAACATGGAGCCACATGCATGAATATCTACAGGGAGGGAGCACAGACAGCAAAGCACAGTGTATCATTATTGCTGAGTCTGTACCTTTTGGTAATCATCTCCATTTTTCCAAGACAAATCATCGAAAAAGGGGTTTTGTTAGTTTTTAAAAAAGGCTTCCATGCCATGATTACATTGCAAACACATAATGATAGCAAGTCAACTTTTCCATGCATAAAGGCAGACACTTTCTAGCTCAACATATGTTTTGGACTAAATGATGGCTGCTACAGAAATTAAATATAGAATAGGAAGCAATAACAAAGTCCTTTGTAAAGCTGCCCATGACTCGCTGGGTAAGAGCACACAGCCCACAGGTCACCTCACTACAGTTCCCAGCCCCTTCCTGAATTTGATCAAATTACATATTATCTTTGAACCACAGTTAATATTTTGTGGGCAGGGAAAGGAAAAAATAAAAGGTAATTGAATTGTGCATTTAAATATTTAAACCATCAGGGATTTCTGTTTAGCTTTTCGAAAGCTGCCATCTCTAGCCACCTTGGAATTAATACTAGGTGCTACCTCTTCCAAGGCATCACTAACACACCCTGCATTAAGCAGCACTGTATTTCTACTTCTCGTTAATATTATAGCTCAGGCAGCTTTCATTGCTCATTCACTGCACTCACAGTAAATCTTGGAGAATAGCCCATATATTGCACAGCATAGACTGTACCAGAGCTGGTAATTACCCCTTCACACGTGGCAGCCCAAAGTTTTGAGAAGTATTCATTTAACATAACAGTGTTCTACTGAAGGCCATATAGTCCTAGTAAACAGTGCTGTGAAAGAGGTAGAGTTTTTGTTTAGCCAATATTTTCTTTTAACAGATCAAACCAGAAAACATACGTTGCTGATTGGTTGGTAAGATAGCTTTATTTTTAAGTTTTCTTTCACTGACCATAGAAGCATAAAGAAAGCTACATTAATTAATCCTGAAGAAAGAAAAAAAAAAACACAAACCAAAGCTTTCAGTTGGCTTAAGCATTGTTACAAAATTGTGTCTATTTCTTATAATGCGTTTGCTTGGCTACCCCATCATATATAGCCAGCATGAATAGGTCTGGCCAGTTTAAGAAAACATCTGGTAGCTTGGATGCCAATAGTACAAGACAGCCAAGTACTATAAACGCAAGTTTATCTCCAGAACGAGGTGTCTTGTCCACAAGCACTGCCTGAGTGAGCCCGAGCTTACGGTACCCTGGCTGCAGCGGGTCCTGGCAAGGGACAGCTAAGGGAGCACGCGAGCTGCCGCTGCAAAGGGGGGTCGGTCTGCACAGGTCACCCTGTCCGCTTTGCGGATTAGGCACAGGAGCAGCAGCCATACCTACAGAAAGCTTTATCAGAGCCTCTTTTCTCTGTCCTTTCCTAAGGAGGTGTGGTCTGAAGGAGATAATTGGAATATCTTCATGCTGCTCCTGCAGCCCAAGTCAGAAAGAGAAGAGAAAAGGATGAATGTGCTTCCTCTCTAGCTATGCAATCTCAAAGCAGCAGAGTTTTAGGGCCTTATGCCTTGACAAGAAAGAAATACGCATTTTATTGCTGAAGAAAATTCTTCAGGGATCAAACACAGCATCTGCCTTGTCTAGTAATTACTTATCACCTGTGTCTGCCTCGTTCAGTGCTATTATGTTCTTGTTTACTTAAGAGGCAAAAGTTGTGCCATGAAATAATTTAAGACCCTTTATAATAATTAAGTATTGGTGGGTCTGACAAAGGAAGAGGACTAATTAAATACATCAAAAAAGAGGGGGAATCGATTTTTCAGAGCTTACTTGTAAAAAAACACACTTGGAATACAATTTATATGTTAAAGCACATTTCTAACATCAGTACTTCAACACACATACATTACAAAAGCAATATTTTAAGAAGTGAAAGCTTTGCAATAGCTGCAAACCCAACTAAACCAAAAAAAAACCCCAACTTTTGTCCTTAAAACTAACTGCATTAGTGAATTATTTACTCTCTCTTTAACAGAGGTAGAAAAGAGTAAATTACAGGTTATAAGTTTTCTTTTAGCTCCCATAAGCTGTAATGAACCAAGTAGCATCCTTTTAACAGAAGTTACCTGTTGTACAACAGGAGAGTAGACAGCAGCAAGATTTCTTCTCTTAGTTCCAGCTGTCAGATGGACCAGAGAGGAGGAAGGGATGGTGCAGGAGCCAGAGACAGCCCCACATCCATAACAATAAGCACTTTTCTCTACAGCACAAGGAAAGAGAAACCCCAACCCATAGCATTGCTTCTCTACCTGCTTTTATAAGACCTGCCAGCTGCTTCCACTTGCATGTTTTCCCTCCTTTAAGCATTTTCAGCTGTCAAGGACAGAGTGCCTGCATTTGCTTCATTAAGTTATTACCTGCAACCCCTTGGGTTGATTGCACACACCTGATCTGGGTTAGCACCAGCACTGCCTGTGGTAGGGTCACCACCAGGCTCTGGGGTCCCTGGGGTGAAGCAGTACACATAGCGAGCTAAAACCATGAAACTAGACCCTACCAGCTGGCCGGTAGGTTTCTAAATATCCAAAACATCAAAACATAACTGTCTTGGAGCCTCGTACCCTTGGCAAAGTGCCGCTTTCACTGGCACGAGTAACCCCAGTTTTCCATCCATTCTGTCAAATGCCTGGGGTAGGAAAACCAGTGACCCGCTGACAGATTTGCCTTTTGTGTAAGTTTTGACATGAGAAACAACAAACATCTAACATTTGCAGCCCAAAAACTGTAAAAGCCAATTGTTTTCTTTGCCACAGCCAGTACAACATATTTCCCCCTTAATTAAGTTCTCAGACCCAACCTGATTTCACATCACAAGAGTGATGTTTGCAAACGGAGCAAATGGATCAGCTGGCACCTCCCGTTACAGCACACCGTGGGCTGAGCGCCAGCTTGGCAGCAGTGCCCAGGATTTCCACGTTCCCCCGGTGAGACGTTCAGACGTGGAAAAGATGATTTAAGCAAGGGGGACAATAAAGACTAGCTTTTCATTCCCGTATGTATTATTTCGGCAGGGTCACTGAAGGTTTGTTGAAGTTAGGGGTGGCTGGAGAACACGTGTCAAGAGAACATATGCAGGGTCAGACCTGCTCCTTCCAAGATGAAGGATGATAAAGTGTGAACCTCAGTTCTGTTTGTTTTGCTTTATTCAAATTCCACATTTTTCAAAGTTTTCTGAACAGCGCTTACATCATTGCACGTCACATAGCACACAAGATTTTCAGTACCTGACGGTATGAAAGACACACAGGATGGATCTTGTTACAATCAGATTTTCTAATTTCTGGTGCTTTGGTTTTCAGCCCCTCACTGAGCCCTTCAGCTGGCCATAGTAAGTGCACAGGTTTTGAAAATTACTTTGATTTGAGGTGCTTTGGCTCGGACATGCATCAGAATCAACAGATGCTTTAGAAAACAGAGGGAGGAGGGGTTTATAGTACAAGTTGCTTTTATTGATTTTTTTAAATGTTTTTCTCTTTTTCTGATTTCCATCATTTGCAAGAAGTCATAGGTGTTAAACTCAAGGATAGGAGTTGCAGCTCCAAAATAGACATGTTTATGGATGTGCACCAGGGGCTGTTTGTATTTACTCTGGAATTTTTGTTTCACTATCTAGATGTATTCCAGGTGCCATGACCAGTTTCTGAAGACATTTAAGTTAAAAAACTGGATTACTGAGTTTTTCTGTCATTACCGCACAAATCATGAACTTTACCTCAATTAATCTTTATGAAGCCTGATAGCACCAGTTGTACAATGTGTTTGAATAATTAAAGAATGAGTTTACCTGTATGTAACTTCACTGTAATCCCCACGCTAAAGATATCTGGTGAGATTATTCACATTCCCTGAGAGAGTGTGCTATGGGTGTGGCTTTTTGGAGTTTCAGTAAATGAAATTATTTCAATGTCCACACAGCCATTCTACTGCAGTGCAGGGATACCATCTCCTACTGAAAACACTACCTTTACTTTGCTAAATAATACAGCTTAGATACTGTGTTATATTTTTAAACACAGTAGATGATAGCATAAACGTAAAAGTAGCCACTGTCACCTGTCATTTTGCTCTAAAAAGTGATTTATTTTTTGTTTGTTTTGACAACTGAAACACAGAGTTAGACTAAAAGTATCACAGAATAATCCTCCCAGATTACAAATGTCACTGGAAGACAGAAATTAATGGAAATAGTGATGATTTTTTTTTTTTCCCCAGAAGAGAATCATTTCTTTCAACAATATTCAGACATGTCTTTGGAAAAACTGCAATTTGGCCTCTGCTTTTCCACTTGTGTTGCCACTTTTGTTGATGTTAATGTCTTAGTGGATGCAAAAGTGAGGAGATGCACACGTGCCTATAGCTGACTGTACAGTCAAGCTTCTAAAGTGTTGCTCCTCCAAAGAATGGTTAAACATTTATTTAACCTGAAAGCTCAACAGGTTCTGTGACAGAGCCCTGAAGTGACCAGATCAGTTTCCATGTGACACGGGAACATCTGGCACACTAACTTCACTTTTCATCAGTAGCAGTAACAATATATCTAAAGCAGCGTGGAGGCTGGGAACAAGGCATTTCCTCTGCAGAGTACATTGGGTTGCTCTTCAGCAATTACCCGAATTAATCTACCAGAAACGGTTCCGTTGTAGTCCATAAAACCTGTGGGAATGTGCAGGTGAGAGCTACGGGGGTGCAGGGCATGTTGCAGAGAAAGGGTGGTGGTTCAGGAACAGGCTGGGCTGCAGCCACCTGCACTGGGACGTGCTGGTGGGACTGGGGGAGTCCCCAGGTGTGGTGTGGGGGTGGATGGAGATCAGAGTTGCTCCAGCAAGGCAAGAGGCTGGAGGCTGCTGAGGTTTCATTAAGCCAGACAATTTGGATGAGTGACACCTTGACATCTCCAGCTGCCGGGTACACATCGTGTTCTACAGCACTTTCCCAGGAGCTGGTCGCAGCAGCAGGGTTTGCAGCTCTTATAAACCAAACGATAATGTCTTCTCGTGGTTTGCAGTCGGCCATTCACCTTCCCTATTACATTTCACATCACATCATATCACTTTTTCCTTTCTTCCATCCACTGGCATCATTTCTTATCCCTGTCCTTCTAAAAAATCAAATGGTACTTTCTGCACTTCACGATTTCCTTTAGCCACAGTACTTTTGATGTAGCAAGTGCAAAGACGTTTCTTTACCGGGGTTAAAAAGCAGCAGCAGTGATTGGATGTGATTCTGCACTAAGTTGCACCATTTCTTTAAAGCTGAGGCTGTGGGTGTGTGGCAAATGGTTTCTGTTTCGCTTGGGGAGCAAAGCGGCTAATAGAAGTAGCTCTGTACAGAGCTAAGCTATATATGTTTGGAAGCTTTATATCAAGCTGTACATATTTTATGTGCTGCTGCTCTACAATTAGTAATTAACATTCATTCATTCACTGCATTTTTCTTTTCCTACTGTACTCTCATTTAGTTGTATGGTGCTGTCTACGCTTTTCCTGAAATATCATTTCTGTTTACCTAAAACTTAAAATCTATTGCCCTGATACACTCATCTCTGTGTTGTATCTCTCCTATCAATTCTTAATTGCTGCTGCCTTTGTCATTCTATTTTTCCCGTGCTACTATTTTCCATGTAATTACCTCCACATTTGTATGTAACTCTTCCACTTCCTATCACTTATGATGAGCATAACAGCAGCAGAACTGTTCTTCTTCCACAGATGTGTTAATCTGGCACCTGCAGGGAGATTTGAGCCCATGTGGAAAGATCTCAAGATTCTACAAAATAGAAGTACACGTGTCTTTTGTTTTCTTTACTCAGTTGTAGATAAACAGTAGTTTTTCCAAAGTGTTATTTCAGAAAATAGTAAAATATTGCCTCTAGTTTTTTCCAACTGCGGAAAAAAAAAGAAATTTGGTCTCATCCTGCACATTGCATCCATGTCGCAGGAGCACTGCCCTGCAGAGATGGGTCATTCCAGGGGCACTGCCTGTGCCATGTGTTGGGAGATGCAGGGCAGGGACCGCGGAAGGCTGCCCTCCGCTTTTGGGGGTCATGCCATCTACCAAAGCTTCTCAGGTCTCTGCTTGTTGGTATACTTCTGCATAACCGGGAAGCAAAATTAAAGAGAGCTGCCACCGTGCTTCACCCACCCGGGCAGCACAGCGTTACCTGTGTTTTGTCATGCTCATCCTACTGCTCAAGGCAGGGAGAGTTACAGGATCCGACCAGGTCTTGAAGAACTTTATGGGATGGAGATGGCACAGCCCCTCGGGGCAGCCGGTCCCAGAGGCTCTGCCACAGGAACGGGGCAGTCCAAACTTCCCAAACACCTTTTCAAGGGGAAAGGAGGACAACAATAGGAAGCGCTAAGAAACGGGTACAATCTCATGTTCGTACCAGTAACTCCAAGCTAAAGCAAAGGATTAGCTTGCAGGATGTTTGGACTATTGGTCCTTTTAAAAATATTACTTTTAACCTGGAAGTCTGAAATGGATTTAGGCAGAATTTACACACTTAAATCTACAAGTCAAATCCTGAAAATCTCTGCTCAGCTGCTTTACCATGGAAACAAAAGATTTTTTCTGTCCATAAACTTTGCAGGGAAGGGGGTGTTTGCAGCTTTTGGATGGGGTTGGTGTCAGAGGAGCAGACAGGCAGTGGGGACAAGTCCTTTCTCTGCCCAAGCCCACCTCCCACCTTGCTGGACCCCCCTTTGGATCCAGCCCTAAATATCCAGCCTTAGACCCCTAGTGTGGAGAACCGCGATAACGAACCAAAGCGCCGGTCTCAGATTCCCACAGTACGCTTAGATTTACCGCACCAACTCGCCAATATTGTTAGCTGCATTTAACCTTCGCTTCTCTCGTAACCATAATTCTCCAGGCAGGACATTTCCAACAGGAGCTTCATTGTCATTCTCCATCGGTACTACAATAAACAGGCCTCCCTAATCAGCATTCCCTCGGTGCCAAGCCCAAAAGCAATCTGCCTGAGAAGATGTGATGAAACCAGAAGGGATCAATACCAAAAACTTTGCACAAACTCAATCTGGCAAGGTTAGTGTGGATAATATTGATAGATAAAGATCTAACCATATCACACATGACAACAGGATGGAAATAAGAGTGTGTAGTAATGTGGGACGTTAAGTTTTATAGTTGTGGGCTTAAAAGTTATATAGGAATCTGCTGTGTTTTTCCTAACAAAAATATTATTTTCCTTAATGAAAATAAGAAGGGTAAGACTGTACTGTGGTTATTACTACAGGTCTTAAGGACAAATTATAAAAATCATGGAATATGTACTGTACTTTTTAGGCATAGCCACTAGTCTACAAAATAAATCTTATGCTCCTTTGGAAATCCTGCTGTTTAAAAGTAATTTCAGCTTTTGGGTTGTCAGATAGAGGCAGGAAAGGAGCAGGTGCCGGGTCGGTGGGGGGTGAAGGAGGTTACGGGACATGAAGAACCAGGGGGCTGCATGGGTCCCCGGCTGCACCATCACCCTGCCCAGCCACATGCCGCTGCGCTGCTGGGGGAGAGGAGAAAGTTTGTAGATGGATTGTAAGCGTGTAGTATTTAAGTAACTCCTGGAATTAATTTCATTTGCTTTACAAGCTGTGAGTTTAATAGCAAATGTAAATGAAGAATTCCACCGTATAAAAACAGGCGTTTGGGTTTTTTTTATATATATATATCTACTGGAAATAAGATTTCTCAAATAGTACTAGGATTCTTAAGGAATTCTATTACATCCTTACATCTTCCCTTACTTGAGGGATACTTTTAATAAAAGAAATAATTTGTAGTATGGAAAGACTCAAGACTAGTCACTGTGCTTCCCTGCCATGTTCACGTCAGTGATACAAGAATTAAATCATTGTGAACAGGAAGGAGTGAAGAGGAACGGAACGGCCCTGAGGAAGTAATTTGCTTAATATCTCTTTCCTTTTTTACTAGTCAATGTAAGATACTCGTCCTGATTGATTTCCATCAGTATGAGCAAGCTGAGATTTTATTTGTTTTTTAAATTTGTACTTCACTAAGAAAAGAGAGCACGAACACAGTTATTATCTCCAGTACCTTTTCTTCATAGCACTGAGAAATTGCTAACGTGGCACAAACCTGTGCCTAACTGGGTTCCAACGAGCCCGTGTTAAGACTCTAAAAACCAGTTACAGCTTGCAGAAATACAATGGGATCTTTTCTCTTCAAGGCAAAAGCTGGGTGCAAACTGATGACATTTGTTTATTTCTCGAAAGAGGTACAATTTATCTGCTAATGTCATTTCAGTGATTATTTTATGTTGATTGTTTAAAAAAAATCCTTTCAACTTGTGAGGAAAGAAATTGCTATAAGGATATTATGGGAGAAACTTTTTTTTTTTTTAACCTTCCTCTGGAAATGTCACAATAAAATCAAGTAAACAGAATGAGAACTACAGTGGGGTATACACCTCCTAATATTGCCCTGGCCTTGATCTCCCCCTCCTAAATCTCAGGATAACTTCATTCTCTGTGTATGTATGCATATATATATATATATATATATACACACAAGTATATATTTGTATTCACATGTAGTGTGGGCAGGACCCTGGTTTTTCATATCAGAAGGATTTCAGGAAAATATTAGACTTCCATATTTATTCAACTTTAGAAACTGGACCTTTATGACTGCGATCTGGATGTAACCACACGATGCTAGAATCTCCAAAAATCCTGCATAGGGAAAGCGTTGCATGAGTAATCACTAATATTGTATGTCCTCAGCTGTCAAGCTGAGGCAGGATGAACTGTTATGAAAATAGTGTTCTCATCTTTTAAGAGATTAAAAAAACAATCTGAAGCGAAGCAGATGAACCACTGTAAAAAGCACTTGACAGTGCCCATCCAGGTTCATTTCTATATTTGTCTGAGTGTTTTAGAGTCAGTAGTGTTTTGTGTAAGCGTGTTTAAATAGAATCAGCAAATAAAAAGATGCATCTTCACACCATAAACTTCAAAGATGACAAATTTGCAAGAAGCCTTAATGTCATCACCCTTTCTGATAAGCCACAAGGAAACATGTGTTTTTAAACACTTGGGATTCATACTGTATAAATCAGCACCAGAGAGAGAAACAGTGACAGCTCTTGCTGAAAGCATCGCCAGTCTGTCCCCAGTAGCGGAGCTGAGCGGTAACTCCTCTGTGCTCTAAATACCTAAACAACAGCAACCTGAACCTGGGTCTTTAAATTATATTTTTGGTTTGTATCTGCCCCGTATATAAATTTGATTTCATGCAAATATTTTGGAGCAGATTAGTTGATAGCAAAACAGAACTGGAATGCTAATGATTTTTGGCTGCATATACAGAAGATGAAAACTCATTCAATCCAAGGCAAAGTGTCAGCTTTAATAAAGTAATGTCATGCTATACCTCCCCCATAGCTGGCCTATGGTGACATGAAAAATTATAATGGTGGAAATGCAGAACTTTGCAGATATAAATAACTTGAGACTATGTTATAAAATTTCCAGCTGGGGCGGAGGAAAACTGTAAACATATATTAAGTAGCTGCAGTGAAGGATATTATTGCCACCTATTGACAACAGAACTGCCTGAAATAATACAGCCTGTTTTCTTCTATTGAATTGAAATTCCTCCCTGGTACCTTTACAACAGACTGTTCCTAGTGGGTTTGTATGGCATGGGATACAGGCACTGTGAATAACATAAATGTCTGGATTTAATGAATATGACCCTATCCGAGGAAATTAAAAAACAAACAAACAAACACAAAACCACAAACAAGAGAAGCCCTTAGAGAGGTGGTCTAACAGTAATCAGCACCCTGTCAAACCTGGAATGGCATTCATGGGCCACAGCACATACTGCCACTGACGCCTAGAGGGACGGAGCGAGGAGGAGTGGGATTGTTGTACGGCCACATAGTGATGGGGTGAAGGTTGTCACCTGCCCACAGGAGGAGGTGCAGTTCTCCGCTGGGACATGGCAGCAGTGCCCCAGCTGGGTGGCCACCTGCAAAACCCCACCGCTGTCCACAGCTCATTCCCTTGCTCCAGGAGCGCTCCGCTGGACACAACTTCAACAATTCCTAAAATTTCCTTTAAACAGTTGTTAGAAAAATGAACACAGATGCAAATCAAATAAAAAAATAAGCAACATTCAGGCATACAAGATTTAAATTCTGGGTAGTCACCTAGCCAGAAATGCTAGTCTTGTAATTAGGCTGACGTCAGCCCAACTGCCACAGGAATTGTCTCAGTGCGACAATCTCCCCTTCTTTTTTAATGTCCTTTTAACATTTCAATATGAAAACCCCTCCTACCTCTTCTTGTCAGGGACTCAGTTATATTGTTAAGTACTTCAGCGTGTTTCATTCTTGACAGCCTACTGATTTCAGATCTAATTTGGGTCAGACAGTGCAGATCGAGACTGGTATCTTACCCTGTCTTATTGACTCCCCAGATTCATTCGCTATTCAGTGGAAATCCAAGCCCAGAAACATCTATCTTTCACTAGCCTCTCAAGGATACACTCCGTGAGCCATATCCACTTAAAGATGCCCAGCCTTTGGTACAGAGCTTGGTGAAACCAGAAACCTACAGAGGCTGCAACAGTTTCCTGCCATGGAGCAGTTTTCGCACTGCCTCTGCTTTAGGCGTTAAATATTCATTATTATTTGGGTGTTATTTATGTGTTCTATTTTTAGAATAGGTTGAAATGACTGTAGTTTGAGTAATCTGTTTCATGGGAATTAATTTGAGTTTATGTGAATCACATTCTGCTTCCTGGGGAAAGGTTGGATTTGCTATTCAGCATCTTGTGCAGTCACATCATTTTTTTTTTTAATTTATTAAAAAAAACCCAAACATGGGAGGAATAGAAATAAGATTTGGGTTACAGTAGCCAATCAAAAAGGAACCACATTTTCGAGGAGTGAATAGTTGCTATTTCTTTTGGCAAATTCATAATAAATTCATTTTCTTAAAATATTATTTAGAGAACAATAAAAAGGAACAAAGGTTTCCCAGTCTGATTTAGGAAAGATACTGACTACCTTAAGGAAAAAAAGGCCATTTTTTTCATTGCAATCAATACCAATGCAATGATCAACACTGACATCATTCGCAACACAGGACATAATCCTCACTAAGTGAGAACATTCTTCCTTAGAAAATGCATTGTCTTGTACAAAACATTCCCAGTGAGAAGAAATACAAAATTATCTCTAAGGAGTTACTCCACAGGTTGACTGCCCCTGTTGTCAAAAACTTGCATCTGCTGAGTGTGACAGTGGCTGGATCAATTGCTGACTGATCAATAACATTGTATTTTTCTCCATAGTCAAATTCTGCACTCGGTCCAAGATGACTAACACCAAACTACTCACATGCTTTTTTTGTCCTTTTTTTGTGGGGTTTTTTTTTGTTTGCTTTTCTCTTTTCTTTTTTTTTTCCTTCTAGCTCACACCACAAGCCCTAAGTCCTCTGAGTTTCTCATTCCCAGGACAGAGGTCCCCAGCACGCGGGATCAGCCACCTTCCTCTCCTCAGCTGTAGGACCACATTCAATGACACCGAAGCGGTGGTGTCTGAGCCCCCTCAGCCCAGCAGAGACCTCTTTGTTGTTTATGACCCCAAACAGCATTCACATCTTTCTCAGTAGAAATTCTTACAGCTTGGCTTTTTTTTTTTTTCCCCCAGCTTTGTGAAACTTTTAAAGTATCAAGCTTTTGGACTTCATTCTGATTTTGCATAATAAATATAATCAGGTAAAGATGATTCGTAAATTTAAAGAGATAGCTTTCCATTTCCTTGGCACACTTTGTTCTATATGCCAAGAAACACACTGCTCTTTAATCTGAAGATGCAGCATGTTTTGAGGTCGGACTTTTCCTTATCAGCTGTCTGAATTCAGTGGAATATGGGCAGAGTGATGCTACCATCCTGTACCACTCACTCTGAAGCTGTGATGATGGAAGAAGCTATTGGCTTTTAGATGTTTGTATTTCCACCTTTCCCAGTACAATTGCCTCTTGTGTAAAAAGAATATTCAGGCTCTTCAGGTGTAGACTTAGGACCTGTTGCACACAGCAATTCTGGCTTTCTCTTCGAGGCCGCTGATCTATAAGCATTGGAGATCATTTACTCCTGAGGCAGGAAAGAGCAAATACTGATTTTATTATAAAATGCCACTCTTCTGACTCTTTGTCCCCTGATTCGTCTTAAATAGGTTCTCACTAATGATTTTATCGTACCAGCCATACCAGCCTTCCTGCTAGGTCTCAAGTAACATGAAGTGGGTCTAATTTAAGCTTATGAATGAGTCATTCCAATTACCCTTCCTTGTTGCTCTCTCAACATAAGCTATTTGTTTTCCCTCCCCCACTTCCTTCTCCTTTGTTTGTTCATTTTGCTATCCACTATCTTGGTTTCCTGCAGAAATGAGTGCTCGTTTATTCCTCCATTCCATTTATTGCCTTATCTTGTCATTACTTTAATGCTTCTCTGCCGAACCTTGCCTGGCTGGTCCCTGGAGGAGTCCTTCAGCTTCTGTCTGGGCATGGCAGAGGTCACCTCTCCCACCGCTTCTCCACCAAAGGTGATGCAACACTTTCCAGACAGAGGAGGGATCATGCAGATTTCCAAGCGTTTTCACCGTGTGGCACCATGATGCTGAGGTGCCAGCTAAAACATACAGGTGGCCAAATCTCCCACCAAGAAAATCAGTGTTTCACTGATCTCGAGCATATGGGAAATACAAATGAGAAAAGCATCCTCGGCTGCTGCGAGAAGGCAAGTTGATGCAGCTGTTCCAGCCAACCCGTGTGTGCATGGATTATTTTTAAATTTTAGTTTGCCGAACATAAATGAGCTTGAATTTTCTATTACACGCTCACTTTCTGCACTGTTTTGATTGTTCGCACTTTAAAATTTTAAGGCATATCCGACTTTATTGCTCATTTCCAACGTGTAACCACCCTGCCTGCAGAAACAAATAACTCTACTGACATTCTCCAGCTTCAAGGCTACAAAATAAAATGACAGCACTGATTTCATCCAGCTCTAAGATTTCTGAACAGAAAAAAAACCCCACACCCATGACCCAAAACCTACACAATGAAGCATATTATCTTTATTTGAATGCAGAATAGCTGTTCCCAAGAACATCTAAATACCTTCAACAATTGCTGCGCCTCCCGCCTGTCTGCAGCTCAATACCTCAATTACACATACGGGAGGAAGGATGTCTTGAACATCCCCGCATATGTGCTATTATGCTCCGAAGGTGGCACTGTCATTAGTTTGCGCAGAGATGAGTAATCGCAGAAACAAATGAGCATCCTTCTAACAGCTGAACATGGTACAACAAAGTAATTGTTGCCGCAGTCTCGAGATGGGAATGAATTAAGTCATTTAAGCTTCACACTTTTCCTGACCTGGGTTCAGCCCAAGGGCAGAGGAAGACAACTGAAGCTGTATCTGTTTTTGCAACAGGGTTTGTATAATATTTAAATGTTCAGTGGCAGGCTTTCCATCTACAGAGGAAAGAGTTTCTGTAGTCATGCAAAAACACCACGTGAAGAGCTCAGCTAGTTATTTTTCTGTTTGAAAGAGTAGGGAAGTGCAGCACACCACCCATACCATCAGCATCAGGCACTAACCAGCTTTTATAGGTGCTTTTTCAGGAAGGTGCCCTTAGACAAAATGTCCATGCTGCCGGTCCAATTGCAAAGCAAACAGCATCTACCAGAGCATCTTAACACAGGAAAGCATTTCAATATTCTCTTAAGCGCTTGCTGGGTTGTCAGCTCAGTTATTTCAGATGATGCATCTACTAGGGGACTGTCATAACCGAGAGAGAAGAGAAAATGTAGGATGGTATTAAAGACAAAATGATCTGAGTTAAAGCTTGGTTGTTGTTACAGGAGGACACAATGCCTTCCTTAATCAAGAAGGAATGGGCCTGTTTGAG
The DNA here is from genome assembly GCF_023634085.1 of Falco cherrug. Lineage (NCBI taxonomy): Eukaryota > Metazoa > Chordata > Aves > Falconiformes > Falconidae > Falco > Falco cherrug. Next base: position 30,401,195 of record NC_073707.1, read on the forward strand.
CGATGAGCTGCTGGGTAATGCAATCTGCACTGACAGGACGGGATTTGTACCAGCTGATACCAATGTTGACTGGGAAAGCAGGAGAAAGGACTGGATCCTGCACTGGGGTAGACAGAGGCATTAGTGGGGCAACAGGCTATGCTGGTTTATGGAAGATGAGAGAAAAGCGTTTCTTGTGAGAAAAAGCTTTGCCTAACCTCCTCAGTGATGCTTCTGCATTTTGCCCTACATTTCCCAACTCTCCTGCTGGTTAATCCTCCCTCATACCAGCAATATGCGCCCAGAAACTGTTTCAGACCCTAAATCTGGAAGGCAGCAAGGCTGAAGTCATGTCTGCAAGTGAAAGTGTCCTGGTAACATTTACAGGCCATTTTATTTATCTTTATCTGTCTATCTAGATCCCATATCAATCACAAATGCTTAAAAAATATCCACATTAATTTGTAACCTCAGAAAGACAGCAGCACCCAAAGGCCACACACAGGCACATCCCCGCAGAGCTCACGTCTCCATATTCCAATACACACAGGTTTACATTTTTTTACAGCAGCCTCCCACGGCTGCGGAAGACCTACAAGCAGTTGAAGCCTGCTTCTCCCTTTACTGGTGTACAGAATTAAGGTCTTTAATTCTCCCAGGTTAAAAAGCTGGATTGGAAGGAGTTAGACAGGTATGTATATAAAATTTGCAGTTAATTTAATTGGTTTTGTGGAAAACATCACTTCCTTTTCAAAAATTTAAGTTAAAAGAATTCCAAGAGAAGTATCATTTATTCCTTGCTAGCCAATAGTTACTCCTGTGACAAAATGCAGTAATCAGCAACCTTTTTTTTTCCCCCTAAAAGAGGAGCCTGGCTTTAGCCTCCTAACTCCTGCCTTAGGCGTCAGCTCGTTGCACATTCAGGGCCGCTGAATCCAGCGGGGAGGGAGCATGTGCCCAAGTGCCTTCCAGATTTGGCATCCGTGGTCTTAAATAGAAGTAGGGCTCTCTGCAAAACTGCTGAGCACAAAGCACTAGTTTAACTGGAAAATCTTTATGTGCTATTACTTTAGAAAATCAGTCTGCTTATTTAGAAGCCCAGAAATAAGCATTTACCAACAGAACTTTGTTTTTGGAAATGCTACATCTCACAATAGCATTTCTCTAAAGATCTTTGTGATTTCCTCATTCCCATTTCAAGCCCATTTTCATAGCTATTCCAAACTTGCTTTAACCTTCTGTTTTACAAAGTTCTGCAACAGAGAGCTGGGGGTTTTGTTATCCTTTTTTAATTTTTGCAGTTCAACTTTCAAAATATATTACATTTGACTTCCTATTCGTAGATTTTAAATAATTCCCCACATGCCCCCAAGACAGCAGGTTTTGTTATATAGACAGAAAACAAGTGTTTCCAAAAAGGAAGGATAATGTCTCAGTGAGTTAATTGGAAAGAAGTTAATTTGCTTTCCCACGTCATATTTTGCTTTCACCTCACTCAAATCTGCACAAACCCAGCAACGATTAAAGGCACAAGGAGGGAAAACAAGATGTGGTGCCGTATCTGTACATGCACATGCCGAAAAACATGGGATAATAATACATATAAAATTAAGGAAATTGAAGTAATAGAGTAAGTGTTCCGAGTCTTCTTTGGGATTCCAGCCCTCTATATTTTTTTTTTTTTCAAAAGCCTTGTCATAGTTCCTTTATGAGTAAGTCCAGCTGCTGCCTCCCAAAAGTTTGGGCCTGCCCAGCTTGAGAGATGATGCATCAAGAGGACCATCTCTCCTAAGACCCATCTTAACGTGATTCTTCTGTTTTTATTTGATACTTCTAGATTGCAGCCAATCTTAAACTGGCTTCTCTTTCCTAAATCTATGCCTTTAAAGCTAATGATCAGCCCTTGGAACTGTCATTGTTTTCATAACGATGCTTTTCACTAACACTACATTCATCTATCTCCCTTGATGAGCCACCTGGCATCAGTCTAGGAGCTGCTTTCCCCCATTTGTGTTCCCTCACTGGGTGGGAGTAGGGTTCAGACATAAAGAAAACAAACAAACCTCCCCCAAAAGCCAAGAAAATGAAAGAGGATCCCCTTTCATAACATTATATTAAAAAATCCTCCCATTCCTGTAACTCGAGGAGAAAGTCTTTTATTTGCCACAGATGGTATAAACATTAACTCTACTTTCCAGCACATAATTTTTGTGGCATTAGAATCCACATGATATGGAGAAATAGTGTGAAATGGGGATAATGGACATCGATTGTGATTGTATGTGTCTGCTCAAGGAATGTGGGTATGGTGACTGGTCATGGGTGCGGTGTCTGGTCACACAGGCACACAGCTCTGAGGAGACAACTACAGTTTTGAGGAGACGCCTGCCCCTCCTTCTCTAACAAAGGGGAGACGGGGAGACGCCTGCCCTTCTTTCTCTAACAAAGAGGCTATTTAAAAGAGAATGAGAAAAAGATGAGAGACATTCCAATGCTATCTAGAGGGAGGGAGTGCTAAGTCTCCTTGCTGGAGAAGATTGGATGGTCGCAAGGACATGAATCACCTGAAGAAGATCCGGATGGTCACAAGAACATGAATCACCTACAAATTGTGCAAGACCACCCCATTCCAGGAAACGGACTGATAAGCTAATTAACATACGAAGCGGGGTTTAGGTAACGAATATGTATAGGCGTTAATTGAATATTCATTTGTTTCATTGTATAAGTGTGAGATGGTTCGTCACTTCGGGTATGCACGCTTGTGGAGGAGCGATCCCCCGTGCATCTGCGCGCAATAAACTTACCTACTTTATAACTTTCGAGTTATAGAGTCTAATTCCGCACGTCACACATTTCCTACACAAATCCCACAAAGGTGCATTCCCTTGAGAATACATTCCACCATTCACCTTAGTATTAGAAGCAGCAGAATGTGTATAATCAACCAACAAACACAAGAAGTTGAAATATTTTTTTTTAAGCTTACCCCTGATCTGAAGGAAGGTGCTGTTTCTTTCTTCTTTTGTACAGCTCCCTACTTTGTAGTGAAAAAACAACTTAACCAAAACAATTTAAAAAGAAATTAACAATAAACAGCCTTCTCCCTCCCCCCTCCTATTTTATAATATATGTTACTTCTTGCAAAATCAGGAAAACAGAAAAGATGTGTCTTCAAAGGGTGAGATCCATGAAAAGGTGACTGAATAGTACATAATGCCCCATGTTTTCGTGAACAGCAACTTCTTTTGTCTGGCTAACTGCTGCTGATGCATGGCCAGAGGGATATTGTAGAGAGACATAGAAGGATAAAAGCATTTAAACGACTCTGCAGTCTACTTGCTAAACTGGTTTCAGCTGGAGGTAGAGCAGAGTTTGGCTTGTAATTGATAGTCAATCTTTCAATAAAGCCTGGGTACTAAGCTCAGGAAACACAGGGCTGAGACTTGTGTGCAGTAGAGGAGTTTAGCTGTAAAGTTGTTTTGGTGTGCACGTGAAGGGTACTATAAAGACAAAGTGAATTATCATTTCTTTTCTTCCTCTTTCCCCTTTTTTGAATTTTCTTGGGTCAAGGGCACTGCAGTACGGAATGCATTGCCCTTGACTGTTAGCACCTTTAATGGGGATCAGCTCAGCTTACCTGGGGAGAGGCTCCTTTCCCAGACAGTACACATGCCTTCCAGCCAGCTGATCCCTTCAGGGAGCTGCTTCCCTCTTACAACAGAGAAAAAGTAACCGTGAGTCCTGCTTTAAAAAAAAAAAAACCACAAACAAATAAACCCAAAACAAAACAAAAAAACACCCACACAAACTATTTTGCTTAGTAAATCCCTTCTGCTGCTAACCCTGCCACCTTCTCCAACAAACTTTTTCCTGGGAAGAATAATGGGCAGGTGACCAGGGAACAGTATGATGAACCAGGTAGCATTCATAGCCAGAGTTATAAATATGTGATAGCAAAGGTTTTTATAAAACTACAGTAAGTAGGAACCATACCACTTAAGTGACTTAATAAGGAATGTGTAACGAGGAGAGAAAGAATCAGCTCATCCATCAAGCAGGCTTGGAAGAGTGAGGCTAAAGTTGTGCTGTAGTGACTGATTGGTAACTGCCAGAGCTCAGAGTTCCCTTTACTACCAAATCCGCAATATTTCAGTATTTGCTTTTCCAATATTTGCAGTACGAGAGATGGTGAGAGGAAACCAAACCCAGGCTTGCAAGAATTACAGCAGGAGACGGCCCCAGCAACTGCTGGTACCAGTTTGGAGCAGAAGCAGCTTGAACAGGAGCTGACAGGTTGTGCCCATTTGTCCCCTGCTACCCTCTTTGCATTGCAGAGACCCGTGACATCCCACAGAATTTCTATAGGAAGGGTATGAAAATGGAGTGCCGCTGGAAACAAGGTCATCAGCAAATAACAGAAAAAAACCTCGTGTCACAGGCTGTGAGAATTTCCACTCATCCTGTCACCTGAGCAAGCAAAAGAAGGGGTTTGGGAGCCATGCCACCCCTCGGAAGGGATCTGCATGGCGCTCACCTGAGAATGTGCTGATCTTCAGTGGGGATTTTTAACTTGCTAAATACTAGTGTATTTTATGTTATGTTATAATTTCTTAATCGAAGAACAACAGTGATTATTCTTCTTTGTTCACACGTGGTTAACTTTTTCGGTGGAGTGGGGTAAAGAGGCTGTGACACTGAAAAATACTAATTCTCTATTGCATACTTGAATTTCCACGCAACTTAGAAGAACCACAGGAGCTGCAAAAACACAAGCAATTCTAGTTCTAGGAAAAGAAATCACTAGATTTAGTTGGTTCAGTTTAGATGATCTGCCACTTTGGAGAAGAAGAAGAAAAAGGAAAAAAAAAAAAAAAAAGAAAAGAAAAGAAAAAAAAGACTCTAAAGTAGTGGTCACTACTATTACTATTGTAATTTCTGCTCTTTGGTCTTCTGGGATCCTTGCCTACTCTCTGTCAGGGTAATTGAAGTCTTTCATTGCTGTTGCTTTTTAACTTCACTGTATTTGTAATTTCCATGATCTTTTCACCAGATGTTTAGGTAAGACCTAGCCCTTTAGGTACACTATTTCTATATTTAGAAGTTCTGTTGTACAGCTGAGGATTTTTATTTTCTGTGCTATACTCAGTCCATGCAATCCAAATATATGAAATTCCCCAAACATATGATTTTATCACTTCTTTCATTTACCCTCATATTAAGTTCTCACTGATTGCTACAATAACAGTGGGATATTACTACTGATGTTTTGTGGATTTTTTTCCCGCCATAAAACCTGCAATGAAACAGAAATCTTTGACATCTTACTTTGCACCATGGAGAGATCTATTTCATGCAGAAAACTATTTTACTCATAGTTTGCGCACTGGGAAAGAAACAGCTCCTGAAAGATGGAGATGCTGCAAAGAGCAGTATTGGCTTCTTCTGAGAGGATCCTGACATAATCTTCAGCAATAATTTTTCAAAACCAAGTAAAGCCTTGCCTGAGCTTCACAAGAATTCAGCATAGTGCTGGTCAGACCTAAAAAACCCAACAAAACAAAACCCACCAAAACACCCCCATAAAACAAAAAAAAAACAACCCAAAACAGCAAGCACACTCCCCTCCAACAAAAACAAAATCCCAACTTTCTTCAGTTAAATTATTTCTATGAAATAATGACTGAATGCTGACTAGAATTCCAAAGTTTAGTCTGACCACAATCATGATTGCAGATAGTTGATGAAAAAGAAAAAAAAGCATAAACACAATAAAATCGAGATTTTTGCTGTTGGGTAGTTTGGTGAAATAATTTTTAGATAAGAACTCTGCAAGATTTGACTCTGAATCAATTCATTTCCCAAACTGCTCTTTGTGTTTCAAAATCTATGCGTGTCAGGTTTGGAAGGTAAAGCACCCAAAAGGAATATTCTTAAAGAGCAACGCAGATGGTATCACATGAGAACAAAACTAAAGTAGATGGAAAAATAAGTTACACGTGGCAGATACTGAGCCGAAACCACAGAGGAATGGGAGCTGCAGCTTGTGTGCAGTCTTACAGTGTGTGTTAATTGGGCTCCAAACATTTGCCTGGAAACTCTGCTGGTCAACAAAATCAAAGTGAACGGTGAAGTAATTGCACTGTTCATGTAGCGGTGGAAACTGTAATTAATTGACTTTGCCGATAGCTATAAAATGCTACAAAACTTTCACAAACAGAATTTCACAACTGATAATAAGTAACGGCAGGTGCTGAAGGTGACATTGACAGCCATTTGTCTGTAGTCAGGAAAGAAATACCTCCACATACGCTGACATTATTTGATATTAGAGGTTCTAGCTTCTAAATGTCATATTTCAAATGTCATTATATTTGTAGAACATAAAAAATAAAATTTTAATGCTATTTTAGTCATATACTTATCAATGAACCTTAAAATAATGCCATGTTTTTATGAACACTTTTAATAGTATGCAAAAGTAATTATCTCTAGTCTCTGAGGCTCAGTGTCCTTTAATAATGAACTGAGTCATTCTAGACATGCCATACCCCAGTCTCATAAATGGCTATTTGCAGACTGGAGGAGAGCAGAGAGATCAGACATAGGTGGAAATATTCAAGCACTGCAATATTTCAGGGCAAGCAGCAGATTCATACTAACTTTACCTAAGAATTATTTGGGTTGCATATACCATTCGTGAAGGAAAATTTGACTAAAACATCCATTCAGAGTCCAGAATAGAGAGCACGTTTAATAGGGTTTTTTGTGGGTCTCATATTATTGAACAAACAAGATGTAAACAACCCCCTAACCCCGATTTCACACACAACTTTATAATCTCATGGTGTCAAAACTTCTTAGGCTAAGACATTAGCGATGGTTTAGTTTTCACCTAACTTTAAATATTTAAGCTAACCCAGCGCTCTAGTCCACCCCATCGTCCACACAGAGCAGTGTTATCCAGTGGGCAATTCAAACCATCCTGAACTGACTATCCAGAAGTCACCCCTCATCATTTCACATATCCATTGATTTCAAACAAGTAGTTTATACTAAATATCTAAAGACTAAATATCTAGTCTAACAAAGCAAGAGAGAAGTGCAATCAAATCTCAGGTCAGAAAGACTGTAGGAATTAATACTTGGTCTTCAAAAGATGAGGGTGCCCTAGTCAGATCCCTTCATTGCACATTTAACTGTCTTCACTACAAGAGATGCATGCAAGAGATAACGGCGTGAGGATTTGAGCATCCTCTGAAACTGCAG